>NC_057797.1:247664676-247991165 GCF_018294505.1 Triticum aestivum | reverse complement strand
GCCGACCCAGCCCAGCACTGTAGCCCTCCGTCGTCTTCCTCCCCACGCCCCGAAGCTGCTGCGTGCTCGCGCGCGCACGGCCGCGCGGCCACCTCCTGCTTGCCGACGTCCTCCTGGCCGCGTGGACGACGCCCGCAGCCCGTCCCGATCCCCTCTGCTCTCTCTCACTCTCCCCGGCTCTCTCCTTCCTCTCTCGCTCTCTCTCTCTCACGGCCGAACACCACCGTCGCCGCCGTTCGCCATAGCCACCGTCTCCGACCACCCCTCGCTCCCCCGACTAGCTCAGAAGCTCCGCCACAACCCCCTCTTCCTTCCCACCGCTCCACAGCTCCCCGGAAGCCCTGCATCGCCGTCACGTCGCCGTTCCCCTCTTCGGCCTCCGACCACCGTCGCCGTCAAATTCGCCGTCTCCAGCGCGTCCCCGAGCCCGCTTCGACGCCCACTGCAACCGCGGTGAGCCCCCGGAGCGTTTCCCCCTTCTTCCCGGGTCTCTCCCGACCTCTAGGCCCTAGCTCCACCTCGGCCGAGAGCTCCACGCCGCCGACGATGTCGCCGTCGTGGCCACGGTCGCCGTAGCGCCCAACCAAGCACACCATCGTGCTCCACACATCACCAGGAGCACGTAGCACGCACCAACACCTCCCCTAACGCCCTGCAACACTGATCCCGATCGCACCCGAACTCCGGCCGCCGCAGCCGAGCTCGCCGCCGTCAACTCCGGCCACCCCGAGCCCAACCACCACCACCAATAGCCGCGGCTCAACCTCAGCAACACGTAGATGCCTTCCGCCGTCCATTTGGTTGCCGGAATGGCAAAAAGCACTCTCGCCGCCGTCTCGGGCCTCGCCGGCGTCATGTCGCCGATGGGGTTTGACTTGTCCGACCTGGGGTTTGACCCCCCCAGGGTCACTGACGCGTGGGCCCTGTCGGCCAGGTGGTTAGGTTAGCGCTAACTACTGTTAGTCAACCCCCCTGACACTGACAGTGGGCCCCGGTGCCACTAATCCCTAAATTAGGATTAATTTAAACCTGTTTAACCCCCTGTCACTGACGTGTGGCCCCCACACGTCAGGTTTGACTTCAGCCAGCCGCAGTTGACCTGCTGACGTCACACTGACGTCAGGCTGACGCAGTAATTGAATTTCTGGATTTAATTTAAATCAGGAAATTCCAGAATATTATTTAAACTTCAAAAATTCATAACTTTTATTCTGTAACTCCAAATTGGACAAATTATATATGAAAAATGATCAGAAAAATCCAATCTATCCATCTGTACCATTTTCATGCATGATCAAACAAGTTAAATTGATGTTTAAAGCAGAATAAGGAAAAGCACTTAAAGAGGTCATATTTGAGTTTGAAATTTGAATCTTTGATTCAAATTTGTTCAAACCTTTCTGGTTTTAGTTGCATTAGCCCAACACACTCATATTGCCATGTTTCATGCATGCATCATATTGTTGCACATTGTTTGGTGATGCTTGTGTATCGGTGTCCTTCGCGACAGGATCTGTCTCCGAGGAGTACCGTGATTACCCTAACGAAGAATCATATCCGAGCATCGAACCATCAGGCAAGCAACCAACCATTTGATCATATCGATACAATCCCATGTTCTCGCTTCTGCTCTCTTTTACTGCATTAAGATAACGCGACTCAAACTGCTGTGTGCTACGGTAGTTGAACCCATTTCCTCTGCATGACCTGTCATTGCCACAGTAAGTAGATGAAACCCACTAGCATGTGTAGGAGTTGATTGAGCCACATGTATGTGTTGTTCCTACCTTGCTATGCCTGCTATGCTTAGAGTCGTGTCAGGTCTGGTTCATCTGGGTGATGGCTAGAGTGAAATGATTATGTCGGTAATAAGAGTGGTGTGGTGAACACGATTTGGTAAAGGTATCGATGGGAGGCCATGTAGGAGTACATGGTGGGTTGTTTCATTGAAGCCGACCTTAAGCACTGAGATCTGTATGTGTGATTTAAGATACAGCTACTACCATGCATTGGGCCCTGAAATATGACCCCGCTCGACTTCTTATTCACCCTAGCTCTCTGTCCAGGAGTTGCAAGTAGTTTCTGGTGTTTGTAGCCTACTGGAGGCCGTGGACAGTGCTGACCGTAGGGGTGGGCTGTGATGCGGTAGGTACGTGGCACGGTGTACCGAATACCCGTTAGGTATCTCGGGAACCCTGTTCACATCGTTCGGGGCCGTATGGGAAACCTCGGCCGGACTCCCTGCGGATGGAACCTGAATAGGCGATAAACCTGGACTAGAGGCTTAAGTGTTTAGGTAGGTCGTGGTCTACACCCACGTCGGCTTTCGCTTGAAGTCTGCCGAGCACATGTCGTGTGCAGACGCTAAGTTGTGGAAACATGTATGAAGAAGTACACCCCTGCAGGGTTATCATGATCTATTCGAATAGCCGCATCCGCGGTAAAGGACTACTTGGTTGCCTATACAGTTCATAGACAAGTAAATGGAAACTACTAAAAGCCTCAAGATAAGTGTGAGTGCCGAGGATGGCTCTTCCGTAGGAAGACGGAGGTGGATCCTCGGTAGTGTATTGAAGTGGTGAGTAGTGGACTCGTGTGCGCAAAACATTTCAAGTTGGAGTATCGTAGGATAGTCTAGCCAAGAGTCAAAGCTAGCTTGCTGCAATAACTCCACCAACCATTCTTGATACTATGCATGTATGTAGGATCTGATGTAAGTCTTGCTGAGTACCTTTGTACTCATGTTGCTATAATCTACATTTTTACAGAAGACGCTGCAACCCCTTCTGATGGGTTCTATGTAGACGTTGACATCAACGAGTAGGCTAAAGACCCAGGTGGTGACCCTGAGCTTGTGATGGACCACGTAGTATAGCTAGGCTTTCCAAGCCTCTTTTATTTTACTAGTTGTCTGTACTCAGACAAGTTACTTCCGCTGTTGGCTTGTATGACTGTATGACTTGTATGTTGGGTCTTGAGACCCGTACCTGTGTGTATGATATGTATGGCTCCCTGAGCCTTAAATAAAGTACTTGTGTCATAGAGTCATGTTGTGATGCTTCGTTGTATTTGCACATATCGGGCATATTGTGTGTATGATTGAAATGCCTGGTATGTGTGGGATCTGACTATCTAGTTGTTTATCTTTAGTAGCCTCTCTTACCGGGAAATGTCTCCTAGTGTTACCGCTGAGCCATGGTAGCTTGCTACTGCTCTGGAACACTTAGGCTGGCCGGCATGTGTCCTTCTTCGTTCCTGTGTCTGTCCCTTCGGGGAAATGTCACGCTTTGAGTACCGGAGTCCTGTTAGCCCGCTACAGCCCGGTTTACCGGAGTCCTGCTAGCCCAGTGCTACAGCCCGGACCCACTTGCTGATGACCGACACGTTCGAAGCTGGGTCATGGATGCCTGTCCCTGTAAGTCTGTGCCACTTTGGGTTTACGACTAGTCATGTCAGCCCGGGCTCTTTATCATATGGATGCTAGCGGCACTATCATATACGTGAGCCAAAAGACGCAAACGGTCCCGGGAAAAGGTAAGACGACACCCGTGGGGATACCGTGCGTGAGGCCGCAAAGTGATATGAGGTGTTACCAGCTAGATCGATGTGACATCGAGTCGGGGTCCTGACAGCGTTGGTATCAGAGCCGGACTGCCTGTAGGTTCTCCAAGCCAAACTGGTCGATGTTGAGTCTAGAAATTCTTTAGTTATATGTAGGGGAATTGTTTGTGGGATGGAACGTAAGGCTCTTTTTACTCCTTATATCTTATGACATTCTGATCTGAGTCAGTCCATTCTTCCACCGGGGGTTAAGGAATTAGGATCTATTCTCTCTATCAGGATCACGTGTTACTAATCAGTTCGCGGATGGCAGTCGACCTGGTTTTACTGTAAAGAACAGTCGACGCCAGGGCAGTCGACTGGTCTCCCTCCCTTTACCATGGACCAAGTGAGGAAACCATCCCCTTTGAAGGTGCTCCCGGAGGAGAAGGCGCAGGTGAGGGTGCTGGTCGAGTGAGTGGTCCAGCTTATCCGTGACGGGGTCACTGGTATGGATCTCTTGGATGTTTTCCTTCAGCGGCGCATCCAGCCTCTTCAAGCCCGAGACCATCCGATGTGGATGTATTCGGGTCTTGAAGACTCCACTCGGATTCACCCGGACGAGGTTGACGATGACACACTGGAGAAGTGGCTGTCGGGCATGACCGGAAACAAGGACAATCCCAGGGGAACCAGGAGAGTTCCTCCATTCGACCAGTCCCGTGTACCAGAGAAGGTCTTATTCTGAGCTTTTACTTGTAGTCTGAATTGACTCGTGCAGCTGCCTATACTGCGTCGACTGACTTTGTTCTCTCTCTGCTTTCCATCAGGGTATCATCGAAATGTATTCGATGCCCAACGGAGAGCAAGAGGAAGATCTGGTAGGCGAGGCGAGCGGCAGTGACAGTGTCGAATGGACTTCTGACTGTGAAGGGGATGGAGAAAGTGACGACTCAAGCGACGGAGAGGAAGTCGAGTCGCCTCCTCGCAAGGAGAGGCGATGCAAGCTTGACCAAGAACGGTCGAGCGCCCGCGAAAAGGCAACTGCTCAGGCTGGTCAGTCTTTGAAGCGTCCTCGGATCTCTTCACCAACCCCGACCGAGAAAGCGCCAAAGCACCTCAAAGTCGCAGAGCCGAAGACTCGGAAGGCGCTGCCAAAGATTAATATCGACATCCCCGTTGCTTCCGCGTTGTTTGTTTTTCTTGTTTTGACCGGACGAACTTTGGAACTGTCAGCGCTGCCACTTCCGGGACCTCAGCTTACAGGTACGATGATGAGGTGATGGAGGATGCGGTCACCTCTAGTGCGCGTATGATTTCTGCCATACTGCCTTTGTTTGGTCGATTCAACTGCAATGTGCATCATTGGGTGATGTGATTTTGGCAATTGAACTTTACACAGCTCCCAACATTATTGACCTCCCCGATGATGATGAAGAGCCCGAGAGGCCTTTGACAAGGAAAAATAGGCAGGCTCCTACAAGCGAAGCGCTACAGTTGACGCCGAGGGCGGAACCAGTCGTTTAGGGCACTGGCGACGCCAATCGGGGTTCTGTTACCTTTGCTGTGCCACTGTCGAGTGCCCTGCCTTCTTCGTCGATTGTTCAGGCCTCCGTCGACCCACCTTCAGTTTTTGCGACCCATCATGTCCCAAAGGACGAAGCGAATGCTGCCAAGGAAGCCATATTTCAGGCGGGCATCATGATGGAGAAGATGAAGACAGCGCGGGACGACAGCCAGGCCGCCTACGATGCCAGCTCGGCTCTCTAGAGCAACGTTCAGGTTAGTTGGTCGCTGCTTGTCCTATTAGGATATGCTACCTGAAGACTCTTTCTGAAGATCTTTGTATCTGTACACCCACTGGGTCTGTCAATTGAATCTTTGAACTAGTGGGGGCACGCTGAGTGCACCCACTGGGTGTAGTCCCTGAGACTACGGTGGACTGCTGGCAGTCGACTGTAGTCTTTGTAGTTTGTCTCTTCCACTCGGTCTGGTCGAGTGGGATCAGAACCGGTGGGGGCACGTCAAGTGCACCCACTGGGTGTAGTCCCCGAGACCACGGTCGACTGCTGGCAGTCGACTGTGGTCTGAGTTCTATTTTCTGTCTTTCTCTCTTTTTTTACTACTTCCTGCACTCGACTTCGGCGGGCCGGTCGAGTGGGATCAGAACCGGTGGGGGCACGCAAAGTGCATGTATCTGTACACCCACTGGGTGTGTCGATTGAATCTTTGAACTAGTGGGGGCACACTGAGTGCACCCACTGGGTGTAGTCCCCGAGACTACGGTGGACGGCTGGCAGTCGACTATAGTCTTTGTAGTTTGTCTCTTCCACTCGGTCTGGTCGAGTGGGATCAGAACCGGTGGGGGCACGCAAAGTGCACCCACTGGGTGTAGTCCCCGAGACTATGGTGGACTGTGGGCAGTCGACCGTAGTCTTAGTACTTATTGTCTTTGTCGTTTTTTGCTGTAAAATAACTTCTCCTCTTGGATTGCAGAAATCTTGTGATCTTGGAGCTCGCTTTGCTGACTTGGAGAAATAGCAGATCCAACTGAACCTTGACTTGGAGCTAGCCAAGACAGAGCTGCAAAAGGCTAAGGATGGCGCGAATGGTAAGACGAGTTTGTCGATTGGTTTGTCTTGGGCTTGAGTACTCTTCTGCTCTTTATGAATCAAGCATCATTTCTTTGTAGAAAAACTGAGAGAAGCTCTGATGAAGAAGGATCAAGATTAGGCTGGTGCTCGAAAGGAAGCTGACGACAGAACCACTCTGGCTGAACAGAAACTGGCTTCGGTCGGCCAGTTGGAAGAGGAGAATACCAAACTGAAATCTGCGCTGAATGAAGCCAACAAGGAGTGCTCGCGCTGGAAGAAGGAGAACCTCATCCTGGGCGAGAAGATGGAGGGCATTGCTCGCAGGAGGGACAATCTGGAGAGCTATCTGAGGAGCCTTGCCAAGAAGTTGTTCATCAAGCTTGAAGGTGCACATTTTGTTCTGATTGATTTTGTTGTGCGTCGACTCGACGTATGTAAATTGACTTATCCTTGGATCGTGAATGCAGCGTTTTGCCAGAACTTCGAGGAGGAGACTGGGCGGATCGAACCAGGTTTGGATCCAATCAATTCTCCCGTGAAAGATGAAACTGCCATGAATATGCTCCGACTAGAATCTCGCATCGACGGTGTCATGGACTACTTGGTCGACTAAAGGCCGCCATGTCACGGATCGACCCGACACTTTGGCCAGAGGCCACATTCCAAAACGATCTTGAGTCCCTGATGACTCGACTTAATGGAATCCCTGACCGAGTGCAGGAGTGGAAGAAGTCTTCTGCTCGGTGCGATGCTGATGTGGCTCTGTCTTTGGTTCGTGTCCACTGTAAGGAGGTGCGACAAGATAAGCTGGCCGAAATCAAGGTCGCGAACACCCAGAAGCATGACTTCCAAACTTTTATGGAGACTTTCATCGCTGCAGCCACTCGGATTGCTGATGGCGTCGACCTGGACGAGTTCGTCGAGCCTGCCAGCCCTCCTCCTGCGGAGTGAACAAACTTTTATGCCCCACCTTAAATTTGCCTCGGAATGCCGAGTGGTTTTTGTAACCGTTAAACTCTTTCGGGTTGAATGCCTGAGCACTTTGATTTGTGGTCCGGACCCTTTAGGATTTATCTGAACTCGGTTTATCGTTGAATATCTTTCATGAATCCCCCGTCAAGTGGAAATAGTTCTTCATTCGAGACAACTTTTTTGTATTTGTGGTGCAGCTCTGAAGGAGAAGGTAGCAGTCGACCTGCACCTCGTCATCCTTGCGGATCAGCGATGGAGCGCTCGTTGTATTTGTGGCGAAGTTCCCCAAGGAGGAGGTGGCAATCGACCTTGTTACTATGGAGCAGGATGGAGTGCATGTTGTATTTGTGGCGAAGCTCCCCAAGGAGGAGGTGGGCGTCGACCTGCACCTTGTTACTGCAGAGCAGGATGGAGTGCATGTTGTATTTGTGGCGAAGCTCCTCAAGGAGGAGGTGGCAATCGACCTTGTTACTGCAGAGTGGGATGTGTTTTGTACTTAGGCGAGTGCCTGACTACAGCTAAGTCCTCAAGTGAGAGAACTTAGGCGAGTACTGGACTGCAGCAAAGCCCCCGAGTGTGAGGGCTGCTCTCCACTCGGTAGGTTTTTTTCAAACTTAGGCGAGTGCCTGACTGCAGCTAAGTCCTCAAGTGAGAGAACTTAGGCGAGTACTGGACTGCAGCTAAGCCCCCGAGTGGGGGGGCTGCTCTCTACTCGGTAGGATTTGTTCAAACTTAGGCGAGTGCTTGACTGCAGCTAAGTCCTCAAGTGAGAGAACTTTGGCGAGTACTGGACTGCAGCTAAGCCCCCGAGTGGGAGGGCTGCTCTCCACTCGGTAGGATTTTTTTGTAAACTTAGGCGAAGCGGATTCGCAGCTAAGCCAACCACTGGGGGCTTTCTCATGTAAACAAAAACAATAATAATCACTAGGAAAATAAACTACAGGAGTTTTTCTTATTACATCTTATCCGAGTGAGAATTCAAGTATAAAAGGGGCGGAGTAGCTGCGCATTCCAGGCTCGTGGCTCATCAATCTGGCGATCGACATTGTAGAGGTGGTATGCTCCATTGTGGAGGACTCTGGTGACTATGAAGGGGCCTTCCCAAGTAGGAGCGAGTTTGTGGGGTTTCTGCTGATCCACTCGGAGGACTAAGTGTCCTTCTTGGAAGGCTCGACTCTTCACGTTTCTGGCATGGAATCGACGCAAGTCTTGCTGGTAGATGGTCGATCGAATCATGGCCATTTCTCTTTCTTCTTCTAGGAGGTCGACTGTGTCCTGCCAGGCTGGTTCTGCTTCATCTTCAGAGTAGAGCTCGACTCAGGGAGCGTTGTGAAGTAGGTCACTCGGCAAGACTGCCTCGGCTCCGTAGACCAGAAAGAATGGGGTTCTTCCGGTTGATCGGTTCGGGGTTGTCCTCAATCCCCAAAGGACTGATGGGAGCTCGTCGACCCATGCACCTGCTGCGTGCTTGAGATCGCGCATCAATCGGGGTTTCAGTCCTTTGAGAATTAGGACGTTTGCCCTTTCTGCTTGCCCATTCGACTGGGGGTGAGCGACCGAAGCATAGTCGACCTGAGTTCCCTGAAAGGCGCAAAAGGCCCTGAATTTGTCGGAATCAAAGTTTGACCCATTGTCAGTGATGATGTTGTGCGGAACTCCATATCTGAATATCAACTCTCTGATGAAACTGATAGCAGTGCTAGCATCAAGATTCTTGATAGGTTTGGCTTCAATCCATTTGGTGAACTTGTCGACTGCTACCAGTACATGAGTGAAGCCGCTCCTGCCTATTCTCAGTGGTCCAACCATGTCCAGCCCCCAAACAGCGAAGGGCCAGACGAGTGGAATGGTTTTTAGGGCTGACGCCGGCTTGTGCGACATATTGGAGTAATACTGACATCCTTCACATTTGTTGACTCTCTTTTGCCATCTCATTGGCTCTTGGCCAGTAGAAACCCGCTCGGTATGCTTTAGCCACAATGGTCCGGGAGGACGCATGATGACCACAGGTCCCCGAGTGGATATCATCAAGGATCATCTGACCTTCTTCTGATGTAATACACTTCTGGCTGACCCTAGTCGCGCTTTCTCTATATAACTGTCCCTTTATGACTATAAAGGCCTTGGATTGATGGATGATCTGTCGAGCCTCTTCTTCGTCCTCTGGGAGTTCTTTCCTTAGGATGTACGCGATGTACGATACTGTCCAAACGAGAGTGATGACCAAGACTTCCATGATCAGGTCGACCACAGTTGGAACTTCAACTTCAGTCAGATCCGTGGCACTTTTTGGCTGCGGGGCCTCTTCAGTGAAGGGATCCTCCTGAACTGATGGTGTGTGGATGTGTTCCAAAAACACATTGCTGGGAATGGCTTCCCTTTTGGAACCTATTTTTGCCAGATCATCAGCTGCTTGATTTTTCAATCGGGGTATGTGATGAAGCTCTAACCCCTCAAATTTCTTCTCCAGCTTTCTCACTGCATTGCAATAACCAGTCATGGCTGGACTTCTGACGTCCCATTCCTTCATCACCTGATTAACCACCAAATCCGAGTCGCCATAGACCATGAGGCGACGGACGCCGAGTGAAATGGCCATGCGCAACCCATATAAAAGTGCTTCGTATTCTGCCTCGTTGTTGGAGGAATCAAAGTGGATTTGAAGAACATATCTGAGTTTATCTCCTCTGGGGGAGACCAACACCACTCCGGCACAGGAACCATTCAGCATCTTGGAACCGTCGAAGAACATGGTCCAATGCTCCGAGTGAACCTGAGTCGACAGTTGCTGTTCAATCCACTCGGCGACGAAATCTATGATTGCTTGGGACTTGATAGCTTTCTTTGCCTCAAACTTCATATCTAGAGGAAGGAGTTCAATCGCCCATTTTGCCACTCGACCAGTTGCATGCCTATTATGCAGGATCTCTGACAATGGAGCATCGCTGACGACTGTAATGGAATGATCAGGGAAGTAGTGAGCAACTTTCTTTGTGGTCATATAAATCCCATATACATGCTTCTGATAATGAGGATATCTTTGCTTCGATGGGGTCAAGACTTCAGAAATATAATATACTCGGCGCTGAACTTTGAAGGTTTTTCCTTCTTCTTCCCGCTCGACCGTAAGTACCGTACTGACGACTTGTTCTGTGGCTGCAATGTAAAGCAGCAAAGGCTCCTTGCTGATTGGGGCAGCAAGCACCGGCTGGGTGGAGAGCAGAGCTTTGAGCTCTGCAAACGCTGCATCAGCTTCAGGAGTCCACTCGAACTTGTCGGACTTCTTCATCAATCGGTAAAGAGGCAATGCCTTTTCACTGAGACGAGATATGAATCGACCTAGGGAGGCCAAGCAACCAGTAAGCTTCTGGACGTCGTGCACTCGCACAGGACTTTTCATTCAGAGTATAGTACCGATATTTTCTGGATTGGCGTCGATTCTCCGTTCGGAAACGAGAAAACCGAGTAATTTTCCGCCAGCAACTCCGAATGTGCACTTTGATGGATTGAGCTTGATATCATACCTCCTGAGGTTGGCAAAGGTTTCAGCAACGTCAGTCAGCAGGTCGGAACCCTTCCGTGATTTGACCACAATATCATCCATGTACGCCTCCACATTCCGACTGATTTGAGTGAGCAAACACTTCTGAATCATTCTCATGAATGTGGCTCCGGCATTCTTGAGGCCGAACGGGATGGTAACATAACAGAAGCACCTGAATGGAGTGATGAAGGCTGTTTTGATCTCGTCAGGTCCATACAGACGGATCTGATGGTACCCGGAATAGGTGTCTAAAAAAGACAGTCGCTCACATCCCGCAGTCAAGTCGACTATCTTTTCGATGCTGGGGAGAGGAAAATGATCTTTCGGGCAAGCCACATTGATATGTTTAAAGTCAATGCACATGCGAAGTGACTTGTCCTTCTTGGGGACCATAACAACGTTGGCGAGCCACTCGGAGTGGTAGATTTCTCGGATAAACTCCGCTGCTAAGAGCCGAGCCACCTCCTCGCCAATGGCCTTTCTCTTCTGGACGGCGGACCGTCGGAGATGTTCCTTGACAGGTTTTACTTTTGAGTCGACTCTTAGGTGGTGCTCAGCCAGCTCCCTGGGAACACCCGGCATGTCAGAAGGCTTCATGCGAAAATGTCCCAATTCTCACGGAGGAACTGGATGAGCGCTTCTTCCTATTTGGAGTCGAGTGTTGTCGAGATATGAGTTGGAGCAACGCTGGGGTCGGTCGGGTGGATGTGATCTGTCTTCGTATCGCCAGTCGACTGAAAAGCTGATTCTATAGCGGGCTTCTTGGCCCGCAACAAGTCCCTCGGGTCTGCAGTCTTCTGGTATTCCTGCAACTCCACCACTGCCATCTGAGCATCAGCGATCTTCGAACCTTTTTGAAAACACTCTTCCGCTTTCTTCCGATTGCCCGTAATAGTGATCACACCTTTGGGGCCAGGCATCTTCAATTTGAGATACACATAACATGGTCGGGCCATGAAGCGTGCATAAGTCGGCCTGCCCAAAATAGCGTGGTAGGCACTCTGGAAGTCTACAACTTCAAATGTCAACTTTTCTTTGCAGTAATTCTTGGAATCACCGAAAACCACATCAAGAGCAATCTGGCCGAGTGATTCAGCCTTCTTCCCAGGAATGACTCCATGGAAACTCATGTTGTTGGCACTGAGTCTGGACATCGGAATGCCCATCCCTTTCAACGTCTCAGCATATAATATGTTCAAACCACTGCCACCATCCATCAGGACTTTGGTCAGTCGAGTGCCTTCAACAACTGCGTCGACCACCAAAGCTTGCCTCCCAGGGGTGGCGATGTGCGTTGGGTGATCGGACCGGTCGAATGTTATGGCAGACTGAGACCACTTCAGATAACTGGGTGTCGCCGGAGCGACCATATTTACCTCCCGGTTGATAACTTTCAGTCGACTTTTGCTTTCAACATCAGCAAAAATCATCAGAGTGGAATTGACCTGAGGGTATCCTTCATCACTATCTTCCTTGTCCTCGACTTTGTCCGACTCCTTTTCCTTATCTTTGGGCTGCTTGCCTTGGAATTGCTGGATCAAGAGTCGACACTGTCGAGTGGTATGTTTTGGGTAAATGAAATTACCCTCTTCATCTTTCTTGGTGTGGACGAGACATGGCAAATCCAACATATCATTTCCGTCCTGGTCTTTAACTTTCTTGGGGTTCCAAGGTCCTTTAAGTTTCCCTTTAAGCTTTCCTTGGGTGACAGCCAAGGCTTCCCCGGGAACAGCTAGCTCGGCTTTCCGCTTCTGTTTCCGATTGAAATTTCCTCCAGTTTCTTGGGCGACTGACTTGAGCTTGCCACTCCCAAGTCGATCCTCATCTTCACCATTAGCGTACTTGGTGGCAATCTCCATCATCTGATTCAGGGACATATCTCCGGTTCGACCGAATTTCAGATTCAGTTCTCTATACTTGACGCCTTCTTTGAAGGCACAAACTGCTTGGTCGTCAGGTACATTCTCCACCGTGTGATGTAACGTGATCCACCTCTGGATGTAATCCCTCAAAGTTTCATTCGGCTTCTGCACGCAAGACCGCAGTTCCGTCAGCCCTACCGGTCGCTTGCATGTGCCTTCAAATGTGGTGACAAACACTCGGGAGAGATCTTCCCAGGTGTAAATGCTGCTAGGCGCTAACTAGTTCAGCCACGCTCTGGCCGAGCCCTCAAACATTACAGGTAGGTGCTTCATGACCACTTCATCATTGCCGCCGCCAATCTGGACGGCCACTCGGTAGTCCTCAAGCCAAGTATCGGGCTTGGACTTGCCAGTGAACTTACTGACTCCAGTCGCCAACCTGAAGTTTGGAGGAATCACAGCGGCCCCGATGGCTCTACTAAAGCACTCTGGCCCCGAAACATGTACTCTGCTGCTGGTAGGTGCATCTCTATCGTGACCTTCTCGGTGAGCTCTGTTCCTATCGACCAAACCTTGAACGAGAATGGATCTCGCATCAAAGCCTGGCCCCCTGGGGTCGACTGGAATCCTTCGCCCAACACTGTGAGGGCGCCTGTCATCCTGCTGGCGAGGCACATACGACCCGCTCCTCCGGGGAGGGGTGGGCACTCGACATCGATCGTCACGATCGACTCGGTGATCATACTGCTCATGGTTCCCATACTGATTAAGCCGGTCCCCACGTCCCTCACGCCTCGGGGGCGATCTTGGGCTATGAGCCGACTGGACTGTGTCCACGGCAATGGATCTGCTGTGAATCCTGTTCCGTGACTAAGAAACAGCGGAATTCTGGTCTCTTGCTGCCCGGAGTAACGCTCTGATCTGCAGCAAGCCTCTGCCAGCCTCTGACTGGGAAGGCTGAATTGACTCTATTATGCAAGCTGCAGCTGCTAAATTCTGAATCGGAGTTTGATATACCTGCAGGGGCGGGAAGAGCTGACGTCGACTGGATTCGGGAACCCATTGTCGCGCATGCTTGTCGAGCGCTCGCTGGAGGTGCTCCAGTCGAGTGCGCTCGGCCAAGTTTGCCAGGCACCAATCTTCCAAGGCGCGAGCCTCGGGGGTTTCTCCAACGATAGGAGTGTCCAGTGCATCCATGTTCTGGCGGCGAAGTTCTTCTCTCTGTAGCGACGTGAGAGGCTCGGGAAGATACTCCTCATGGGGACGCGACGGGTCGCCTCCGCCCGGGCCTCCTTCAGTGCGGGGAAAACCGGGAGGACTGGGTGGTCCATCAACCATCAGAACCTCCGCCGCCGGATCGCTGCTGTCGCACTCGGATGCAGTCTCTGCGGAGCCGGGCGACAGGTCGAACAGGCCGTAGAGGGATTCGTCGGGCTCGATCACCGCGACTTGAGGAGTGTCCGACTAGCGTGCCACCGCGTGTCTCACCCACCGCTGAAGTCTCGACCGATCGGAGCACTTGCGCCGGCGGGAAACAGGGAGGGAGGACAACACATGAGCCGACCGGTAGGGGGTCGACGGTTGCCGCAGGAGAACACCGCGGATGCACGCGCTAAAGTGCATTGCCCCGCGGACAGGGAGTGTGTCCACGTCGAGCGGAGCCTCCTGAAGCCAAGTGGAGTCGTCGGCAATGAATGTGAGCGCACCGAGAGGGATCTCGTGGCCCTCCACCAAAACTCCACCGAAAACCATGATGATTCGGGTCAGAAAAGATCGCAACTCCTCCAAAAAAACGCTAAAACACCTGCCCCAAGGTGGGCGCCAACTGTCATGGTTCTAAGTCTGATAGTAGTGTAGGGGGTAAGTACGGAGAGGCAAGATCTTAGCTGTGGAGAAGTTGTATGCACACAAGGTTTACGAGTTCAAGCCCTTCTCGGAGGAAGTAATAGCCCTACGTCTCAGAGCCCGGAGGCGGTCGACTGGATTATGCGTGTATGAATTACAGGGGTGCGAACCCTTATCTCGGAGGAGGGGGTGGCTTATATAGAGTGTGCCAGGACGCCAACCAGCCAACGTTACAAAGGGTTCAATGTACATTAAGGCAAGGTGTTACTGGTAACGCTAGTAATAAAGTGCTATGATGACCATAAAAGCTACTTAATAACTGACCGTTAGCATGTGGAGTGCCTTTAGGTCTCCTGACTGTCGAATGGCTTAATCTTGGTCGAGTGGTTGTTTGTTGGTCGAGTATCTTCGAGTCTGTCGAGTGGAACACCTCCAAGTCGATTGAAAGATGATTTCTTTTGGAGATGTCCTTGGGTGGGTTAGTTTGGACAGGTCCATGCCCCTACCCTAGGTACATAGCTTCATCAGTGATAAATTTTGTTATGTGTTATGATTGATGTTTCCGTGCACTAACAACGCAGCAGAGTATGAGGCATTGCTCCATGGTCTTCGAGTGGCAAAGGAGATGAGCTTGAGCCGGGTTAGATGTCTTGGTGACTCAGATCTAGTGGCTCAGCAGGTGTCTGGCAAATGGGATTCCAAGGACCCTCTCATGGCGGCTTATCGCCGAGAGGTCGATGCGGTGACAGGATATTTTAAAGGTTATCAGGTGGAACATATTGATCGTTGAAAAAACAAAGCAGCTGATGCTTTAAGCCGGCTGGGGTCTCAACGTAAGCCGGTACCACCTAACACCTTTTTAGATGTTTTGCATCACCCCTCTGTCAAGTTGCCCACAGAAGAAGATTTAGTTGTTCCTGACCCGGAGGCGCAGTTGGTGGCAGCTCTTCATGTCATCCCAGACTGGACGGTGCCGTTTTTGGCTTACATGACCCGGGGAGAATTGCAACAGGATGAGACCCTGGCCCGACAGATAACCCGGCGGTCTAAGTCCATGACGATTTTGGATGGAGAATTATTTCATCGAAGTGTTTCCGGAGCATTTCAACGGTGTGTCTCCCCCGAAGAAGGTCAAGAAATCCTTCGTGAGATTCATGAAGGTGATTGTGGTCATCACGCCGGGTCAAAATCCTTAGTGGCCAAGGCGTTTCGTCACGGTTTTTACTGGTTGACGGCTCACGCTGATGCAGAAGATCTGGTCAGTAGATGTGATGGTTTTCAGAAGTTCGCACGATGAGCGCATGTGCCGGCTCAAGAGCTCCGGATGATTCCAATAACTTGGCCGTTTGCAGTCTGGGGGCTTGACATGGTGGGACCTTTCAAAAGGTCTAAAGATAAAAAGACACATCTCTTAGTGGCTGTTGTTAAGTTCACTAAATGGGTTGAGGCGGAGCCTGTGAGTAAGTGTGATGCAGCCACGGCGGTTCAGTCCATGAAGAAAATAATCTTCCGCTTCGGTTTTCCACACAGTATTATCACAGACAATGGTACTGGCGGGTCTTTCCGTTGGCTTTGCTACCTTCACTTTCTTGGATTTTGCCTGGCCACTAAAGAAAAGGAAAAAAAAATATATATATACATTATAGGACAGTCAACATCAAAGATACAATTAAATAGTCCGAAAGAAAAGAAGATTTTTTGATTACGCAGGGGCAGTCTTGAAAGCTGGGAATTGTGTTTGAGAAGAGTCGCCTGAAGATCAACAACCGGTTCATCTTCAATCTCAGCTTCACGACGGCTTTCGTGTTGCTGCTTTTTCAAATGAAAGTTGGGATCCAAGTGAGCTAAAGGGTTAGAAAACCTTACTTTATGGATCACTCGTCGAACTTTGTGTCTTGATAAGGGCTCTAAGTCGGAGGAATTGATAGTTACCTCTGCTTCCCCGGCCTGACTGGCCCCAGTGTCATCCTGGTAAGGATCAGTGTCAATAAGATTGTTAAAAAATTGGCCAAGGGAATCAAGGGATACCTCCGAGTCAGACGAATCATCAAGCTTCATTAAGTCTTTAGCAGTAGTTTTCTAATTTTTCTTTGATTTCCGGGTCGTCTTCTTAGTGTTCATAGCGGCGGCTCTCGCCTTCTTGGCAGCTTCATGCTCATATTTCACCTTCCAAAAGTCAGAATTGGCCTGTAAAGACAAGAAGAAAGATCAGTATTAAGTACTGATAGCTGGGCAAAACACAAAGAAAAAGAGGTATACTTACTTCTGGCACCGGATTAATCTTGCAGAAGGGACTTAACCCAACAATACTGCAATCTTCGTACTTCCCATTTACCAAAAGGGTTGACATCGAAACAATGTCATCTTCGGTGAGTTCAACTAGGCTGTGACGAAGAGGGTGGTCCAGGGTTCCGTCATATTCATACATCAGTTGAGATCGACGACTTAATGGGATAACCTGCCATGAGATCCAGCAACGGGTTAGATCTACTCCGGTTAGACCATTGCCCAATAAGCCATTGATACTTCTAATAGAGGGAAGAAGCTTCCTACGCTCAGTGACGGTAAGCTTATCCGGAAGGGTGAACTTGGAGTCAAGACGGCTAGGGCAGTAACCCGGCAGAGGCTTCTCGTTTGCTGGAGAAGTATCCTGACAATAAAACCAAGTTTGGTTCCAATCTTTTGGGTGGCTCGGTAAGACGATGAGAGGAAAAACAGCACCCTGACTACGCTGAATCGAGATGCCTCCAAGTTCTAAGCTAGAACCGTTGGTGCATTCATTCTAGCGATTCAGATAAAAGTACTCTCTAAACAGTTCTACGGTGGGCTCTTGCTGAAGATATGCCTCACAGAGCACTTGGAAGTTACAAATATTGGAAATAGAGTTGGGTCCAAGGTCCTGAGGATGGAGTTTTAAAAAATGAAGGACCTCTCTGAAGAATTTTGAACCGGGTGGTGAAAATCCCCGGTTCATGTGGTCAGTGAAGACATTCTTTGAAGGCAGAGACCCAACGATGAAGAACTCTTTTAACTGTTCCTCGGTTACGGATGAAGGGACCCAGTTACAGACGGCCGGTGACTTCGACGGCATGATGAGCAACAAATTGGAAAATAAATAATAATATGCCGGTTCAATATATGGTCAATTATAAAGCAAGTAATGGTGGTTTAACTAAGGGCTAATGGTATATAAGGAAAAGAAAGCCGGAGTGGTAAGCCGCCATGACTACAGATTTTCTCAAAAGGCAGAATTCAGTTAAGTGTTGGCATAAACAAGTTTCACCAAGTTCTTATTATCATTTTGGATCAAAGGGCTGTTTCAAAAAGGGAAATATTCTAGACCTAAAAAACATAGTGCAGAGGAGTTCGTCGACTATAACGAAGCATCTGTATAGGTAAAAGGGATCTATTGATATCAAAAACGAATGCCAAACAGCTACCGCGCGAGTTATATATCTTTTCTGGATCAAAATAAGTTGCGGAGAAGGTCTACAAGATGGCCCGTGATGAACAGATGAAGAACACTGAAGAACTCGTAAAACCTAGAAACAGATCTAGGTGCGAGAGAGAGAAGAAAGCTTACAAGAACCTGGCCTCCCGCGAAGAGTTGCCGTGTTCTCTGGACGAACTCAGGGTGATGCAGTGGCCAAGCTTGACGACGACGATGAGAGTTGCAGCGACGGTGGAGCTCAAGAAGCGACGGAGTTCACGAGTGGAAGAAGATGAGGAAGAAAGGAGAATGAGAAATACCTAAGTTATGCCTATTTATAAGGGAATGCGCGAACAGGCAGGCTCGAAAATCAAGAAGACCCGGTAATAATTATCCAACCGAACAGACGCCTCGATTCTCGGAAGACAATAAAAATGAAGGATCCGTTGGAAGGTGACGTCATGAAAGTTTTTTGTATTTCAAAAAGATGACGTCACGGCGGGTTAAGGAAATTTTCAGACAAAGGATGGATTCTACCTAAGTATTAAAGATTGACAAAGAACAAAGTTCAAAGTCATCCTAGGGCCTAATGTTGGGGATATTACTATCAGCTAAAACCCGCCCAGGAGGGGCCGGGTTAGCCTTAATCGCGGGTTACGTAAGAAGCCCAATATACAGTCAAGATGATAGTTTATTAGTATATATAGAAAGCCCAAAGGCCTCGGGCTGGCTCAAAGCCCGTTATTGTAAACCGCCATATGTGCGGAAAGACTTGTAAGGAAAGACATATAAAGGAAGTCACCGAGCTGGACACGATCATGAGCCGGCCGGGACTCTGTAAGCCACCAGGCGTCAACCCGTGTATATAAGGGGACGACCCGGTGGTGGCTTAGGGGAAGAAACAATCAAGTCGATCACCAAGCCGGCGAGTTGAGCCTCTTGGAGATTGAAACCTCAGCAATACCAATCCCAACTAGACGTAGGCTTTTACCTTCATTGTAAGGGGCCGAACTAGTATAAAACCCTCTCTCATGTCCTTTGTCCCGATTAACCCCTTTAAGCTTCCTAGTGCAATGGCCCTACGACTAAGTCCTTGCTCTATGACATCTACCGTGACAATTCCACGACAGTATTCAACCCAAATTTATTGATTAGACATAAGGAGAGCTAGAGACTATTCTCAAGTATTAGAAGCTGAGTTGTCAATTCAACCACACCTGAAAGTCTTAATACCTGCAGCAAAGTATTTAGTAGCAAAGTAACTTAGCAAAGATCAATATGAAACGAACTCGTAGCAAATGGATCAATGGTGGATAATTATGTCGGATGGCATTCATCATGCAACATGTTGGGGATATAACTACTGAGTATAAACCGCCCAGGAGGGGCCGGATTATACTCATAGTGAATTCATGTCTGTCATAGCCCGCGAGGACAAGAGGTACGACGCTTTACGAAGGAGAGTTAACAAGAGGGCCCAAGGCCCAAAGGTGGATTATGACCCATAGATATAAACCTTCATAAGATTAATAACTTGTTTTGTAAGATAAGAAAAGGTAGAAACCTAGCCGGACACGTTTATGAGTCGGCCGGGACTCTATAAACTGCCGGGCGTAACCTGTGTATATAAAGGGACAACCCAACGACGGTTTCGGGACAAGAAACAAGAGATCGAGAGCCGGGTCAAGCATATTTGCTCCCTGTTCATCGAAACCCTAGCAATACCAACTACAAACTGGACTAGGCTTTTACCTTCATCGTAAGGGGCCGAACCAGTATAAACTCCCGTGTCCTTTGTCCTGTTTAACCCCTTTAAGCTAACCTCAACGCGAGGGCCTCATGACTAAGTCCTTAAACTAGGACATTTGTCATGACGTTTCCACGATAGTTGGCACCCATCGTGGGGCTATCGCACGATGGTTTCGAGTTCTTGAAGGGCAGCTTCGAAGGGCTTAAGGGATACGCCATGGGCCGGATGACCAAGATCGCCGCAGCAAGCTCTACATCGATGACGCGGGATAGGGCCCCGAGGCCGGCTCCATTGAGTATGTGTACTGGGTCCCCTTCGGTGGAATTCACGTCTTCATCGGCAAGATCGGCGAACCGGGCCCTAAGCCGGACATCTGCACCGACATCATCGAGACGGCTCAGCGTGTGAGACCTGCCCGGGTTCAACCTGCCATGTAGTGTGCCTTCGTGGGAGTCATCCACGGGGAAGAATCTGAGGGTAGATCAGTATATGATGATGAAACCGTCATTTACTCCGATGGCGAGTCATCTACTTGAGAGACCGAGTCATTGTACCAGCTGGAAATAGCCAGCTTGGGGGCTATTCCGATGGTGACAGTATTCTAGATCCCCAGGAGCCG
This sequence comes from Triticum aestivum, assembly GCF_018294505.1. Lineage (NCBI taxonomy): Eukaryota > Viridiplantae > Streptophyta > Magnoliopsida > Poales > Poaceae > Triticum > Triticum aestivum. The sequence continues at coordinate 247,971,009 of NC_057797.1, read as the reverse complement.
CTGAACTGGGTTGCAATCTTTATGGCCGGTACACAGCCGAGGCATAATTCTTCAACTGTGGCGGCGTTAATATCCAGGTTAGCAGCAGCAACAGCAGCCGGAGCAGGAGGCCCTACGCACCCATCGACTCAGGTTTTGTCTGGTTTACTTGACGCTTTAGCAACACTGATGGCGACCAAGGTTAGTGTGGCAAACCAGGATGAGCCTAATGCAGAAATTGCCAAAGTGAGAGACCAGATAACTCAAGCCAAGGAAGACATGGCAGCTGAGGATGTAAGGATGGCCATGATGCGGGCCGAGTTGGAGGCTCGGGTGCAACAGGTTCAATCAGAATCCTTCCGGTTTATGCTAGATCAGAACGCGTCGAATGATGTGATGAGGAGAAGGCATCAGACCCGCTTACCTTTGGTTTGCGAGCCGAGAAACCTCTTCAACACACCCAGAGCAGGCACGATGGATCCGCCTCGTCAGGGTGATAACCCGCTGCAGCATACACCGACGCTGCATCATATGCCGACATCGCAGGGTCATTACTCTAACCCCTTGGATAACACGGTCGCGGCCGATTCAAGTTTGGCGGCTCTCCCAGTCGAAGGTGAGTCCCCAGTAGCGGTTGAGACGCGACGGGCTAGAGAGCTCATTCAGACAGCCTTGGCTCAGCAGTAGGCTTATTCATACAGCCGTGAGAGGATTCATTCCACCCCCCGTTCGATCCAGAGTTACAGCAGACACATAGATGAGCCAGCCGTATCCAGCAGTGCGTGGAATCGTAATCCGCCTCATGGCAATAACCCAGTAGGCGGTGGTGCTGGTGCTTAGAACATGGTGGACCAAGGGAGAGCACGTCGAGAGGCCAAGTTAACGGTGCAGTACGTGGCCCGTCAGCCTTCTCTAGTTCATCCAACAACTTCGATCGAGACAGGAGTAACTTTTAGGTCTTTTGGTGTGCCGTGTTTGACCCCGGATTTGCGTAACGTACGGTTGCCCAAGGATTTCAATGGTCCCCGTAAGGTACCCAACTACACGGCCGATTTACCTCCTGAATCATGGATTGAGAGTTATGAGATGGCGATGGAACTGTTGGATGTTGATGAGGCTCCATGTGCTAAGTATGTTACCATGATGTTAGAAGGAATGGCTCGTACTTGGTTGAAGGGAGTACCGGCTAACTCCGTTGGGTCATGGGCCGAGTTAAAAGCCCGGTTTATCCAGAATTTCAAGGACACGTGTAAGCAGCCCATGTCAATTATTGATTTGGCTTCTGTGTCTAGGAAGAAGGAAATCAACAACCCATTGGGTGCGCCGGGTTTCAACGATACTGCACTCGTCAAACCGGATAAATGTCGATTCAGCAGTCTTGACATTAGAGAAAAATTGCCGTTTTACGCCCCTCAAGCACAAATTAGGGTGGCTAAAACGTCACTGCAATGACATGGGGACACTTATAGCTGCTCTGGTTAAGTACGCTGACTCTGATAGTACCAAAGATCCTGAGTCTGGTGATGACAAACCAGGAAAGGGAAAGAAGAGCAGTAGCACCAAAGGGTAGCAGCATAACCCGGCAGCCAATCATGGAGGTAATGGTAAGAGCAAGGATGATAGCAACCTGGATTTTGTGGTAAATACCAATGCATAGAATAATGGCCAGGGACGTAAGGGCAGACCCCCCGCCCCCCGCAGGCCGGAGGATCAAGCATTAATCTTGAGCATATGTTGAATCTGACATGCCCGAAGCATGATACGCGTCAAAGACCGCTTACTCACCTTTGGAAATATTGTTACATCATGAGGGGGTTCAAGAATTCAAATATTTTTCAAAGCAACCATGGACCGGGAGGCGGTTCAGGATCCGGTTCATAGGGGCTGGGTTATGGAGGTGGCGGTGTAGGCTCTGGGTTCCAGGGTCATCAAGGTCATAATGGTCAGCAAGGTCATCTAGGAATCAAGACAATCAGGGCGGTTTCCATCAATAGTCTAGTCAGGGGAATCAGCAGCAACAGTTTGGATTCTAGAGTAACCCGAAACAGTTGAATAGTGGGCAGTATCATGTCTTCACCACGAGGTTGTGCAAGAGGGATCAGAAGCTTCATAAAAGGGCAGTAAACTCCGTTGAACCGGCAGTTCCCCGTTACTTGCGCTGGTCTGAGCAGCCCATTGTGTGGATTCAAGAGGGTCATCCGCCCCGGGTTGATAATCCAGGTCATCTCGCATTAGTGGTTGCACCTCAGGTTGGAGGGTATAAGTTCAGCAAGGTGCTCATGGATGGAGTGTCGGTGTACAAACGTAGGGGCTCTCCTTTTGACCCCTTTACTTGTGCACGGGCAGTCAGAGCCACGCGCCGCAGCCACACTTAGCATGGCAGAGGAGGGAAGCCGGAGAGAAGCCAAAGCACAATACGACCAAGGTGATGCCAAGACCAGTAGCGCAGGAGGGCAGGAGGGCGAGGTGGACTCCCTCGGCAAGATCCTTGCGGAGGGGCCCCCCGCAGCCCCGGCAAGAGCGTTGCCAGGGCAACTTGCCCGATGCCAGTGGAGTGAACCACCCTTGAGCCAACCCGCTCCAACCTAACCAACTACGTTGAAACCAGGGCTCGGGAGGCGCCTCTGTGGTGGCATGCAAATCTTCGTCATGCTCATAAATATACGAGTTTAGATGAGGACTAGAAGACGGCGACCCTAGGCAGGATCCTAGCCAAGGAAAAATCCACAATACCCCGGCAAGACCCTTGCCAGGGATGACAACAACGCCTCGTGAAGACCCTTGCCGAGGGCATCAGCAAGGCCACTGCTAGGCCCGCACTAGCCAAGACTCCGCCGCCGTTCGCATGCAGCTACCAGCCCAACCAGCTGGGCAGGCACCTGCGTGGCAATATGTAGCTTCCAGGACAAATCCGCAAGCACCTGTGTGGCAGCATGAAGATCTTCATGAAGGCCCTACCACCGTGCCACCTCAGCTGCCTGTTGCCTACATGGCGTTGCATGCATCGCTAGCCCGGGCACGTGTCGAAGCGATGCGGGGCAGATACAGACGGGACGGGCCTCGTTCCCTTCCCCGATAAAGATAATGGACACCAACGTAGCGCATTTAATGCGCTTTGTCCTGTAATGCCGTGCGATAAGCTCGCACACTATAGGCCTTTCCACCTCTTGTGTGACACTATGGTAGCCCTTTTTCCTATAAAAGGGTGCCCGAGGCGACCAGGAGAGGGATTCGGCTTTTTGGGACGGCACAGCCACCGTAGCTAGTTCAAAAAGCTCAAGAACACTCAATACATCCACCAAAGCAGGACTAGGATTTTTACGCATCCTCGCAACCCGAACCTGGGTAAAAAACCCGTGTGCTTGCTCCTAAACCTGTTCTTCTCATGACCCTGCACCTGCCGACCGTAGAAGGGATCCTAGTGATCCCATAGGTGTCGTTCTCACCGACATCTTTGGCGCGCTAGGTAGGGCAGGCGGTTGTAAGAATATGGTCTAGCAGTTAGCCTAGCAGTTCTTTGTCGCCATGGCTCCCAAGAAGAAGGCGGCACACGACGGTCGGTTCGTGAGCCGGACGGCCCGTACTAGTGCGGGCGAGCAGCAAGACGGTCGCGGACAGAACCCGAGGCGCGACCCGCGAGCACCAACATCGCTCTGGCAGTCAGAGCCTGGCGAGCGGTGTCGTTCGTGCGCAAGGCGACGGGCCACATGCCGCGAAATCCAGAGACGGAGCTGGGGCCCCGCAGACGATGCGGGACCCTCCGGGGGCATCGCCGTACCAGCCACGGGCGGCGCAGCGACCTCCAAGACGCCCACTTCGGCGCCCACAAGGCGCTCTTCCCAGGTTGTGCGCGACGAGCAGCGTCACCACACTAGTGACCCTGGACGCTGCCGTGGGAAGAGTACTGTGCGTCATCCGCGGGACGAAGGAGGCCAGCATGCCCACCGAAGTGCTAGCAAGGATGGCGCACAGCCGCTGGGCCATCACCGAGCTCCTTCTAACGTGGTTAGAAGTCGAAGCGCGCCACGGTCCATGCAACTTTTTCCACCACCCACGCCAGCACAAGCCCTGGCACGCGCACAGCTACTCCTCGACTTCCGTCCCACCGCAGAGAAGCTCGACGGGTCAAGAGCCACTATCCGGAGCCTCGTCGGCATCGCCAATAAAGACGAGCCACGACCGACGGGGCCCTCAGGTCGGCGCTCCATCAAACCACTGCATGCCAGCGGTGGAGGGGCCGGAGGTGCCGCGGCCACTGTGGATTCTCCTCCTCCTTGCCAACCACTGCGGTTGTCGGTCAATCGTGATGATGCTTGTGATGACATTACCATAGTGTTGTCCAACCCACGGACCCGCCGCGACCAACGCCAAGTTCTTCGGGAGCGAGCCCATGAAGATGCTCGAACCCATATTGAGCACCAGCACGATACGCGCCACCAGTCAGACAGGTGGGCAGGGCCTGCTATGGACCACCCAGCACAGGGACGCTCCGGCCGCCTACCTTATGAGGTGGGTTGCCCAGCTTTTACCCGTGAGTTGCGGCAATTCCAGCGGTCATCCCAGCACACGTTCAAGCCCGACGTCGGCGAGAAGTATGAAGGCAAGACCCACCCGTCAGAGTTCCTCAACATCTACACCATCGCGATGCAGGCCGCTGGAGCCTGTGACGACAATGTGCTTGCCAATTACTTCCCGTTGGCCCTGAAACCCAATGTCATGTCTTGGTTGCTGTACATGGCGGAGGATTCCATTTCTTCTTGGTCAGATATGTGCTACGAGTTCATTGGTGCCTTCACTGGAGGCCACCAAGCTCATGGCCAGGCGAGTGATTTGCAGATCATTCTCCAGAAGGATGGTGAGAACCTGCGCAAGTACATACAGAGGTTCAGCCAAGTGCAATACAACATCCCAGATGTTCATCCAGCCGCCGTGATCAGGGCATTCCATCAGAATGTGCGTAACCGCAAGATGCGTGAAGAGATGGCAATGAACAAGGTGAAGGACGTGGCCGAACTTTACATTCTGGCCGATAGATGCGCCCAGGCTGGAGAGGGAAGGAAGTACCCCGGTGAATACGCCGGTGCGGAAACCGACTCTACTAACGAAGACACCGCCGCCCCGACAAAGAAGGGCCGGCGTCGCAACAGGAAACACAAGGACAAGACCGTGCTTGCCGTCGAGGGATCCGACGACACCAGCGCCGCCAAGAAGGCCAAGGTATACGACCCCGGCAAGGAGATTGTCGGGTGCGCCGCTTGCCAGGCCTTGGCGGCTATCGACAAGCCACGAGGTTCTGACAAGAAGTACTGCAAGATCCACCGCACCAAGGGCCACGACCTCCAGAACTGCCGACAAGTTGAGCTGCTTGCTGAAAAGCAAAAATCCGAATATGAGATGCGGGACAAGGAGAAGGGTCGGGATGGTGCCGAAGGATCCGGCAAGAAGCGTGGCGGCCAAGGAGGTCACCGCGGCAAGGATAACCAGCAAGAGAGGCCCGCTCGGGACCGCGACACGAAGCAGGAAGACGATGATCATGACGAGGACGACGAGTCCGGTGAGCATGAGTTCCAGAAGGCTACGGAGGCCATGTGTGGCGATGGTGGCGCCTCACTGCACACTTCTCACCACTAGCTCAAGCAGTGGGCGCATGAGATTACAGCAGCAGAGGCATCATTCGACGCTCAGAAGCCACTCAAGTGGTCCAGCACGCCCCTCATCTTTGACGCCGAGGACCACCCTGACCGCACAACTGCGGTCGGGTGTTTGCCATTGTTGGTCTCACCAACGATACGCAACCTCAAGGTGAATAAGATGCTGGATGACGGCAGGGCTGTCCTGAACTTGATCTCGTCCGTCGTGATCAAAAGGCATCAAATTCCTTATGGAGACCTTGAGGAAACGGGTACTTTCAAGGGGTCAGCCCGGGAAGGAGCCAGCCGAAGGGGAAGGTCACATTGCCCGTGACGTTTGGGGGTGAGTTGAACTACAGGATAGAGAGGATCGTCTTTGATGTGGCCGAGATCCCCTTGCCCTACAACGGAAGTCTCGTCCGCCCGACACTAGCCAAGTTCATGGCGGCGTCGCACTACGCCTACAATACGCTGAAGATGCCTGGGCCGATGACCATCATCACTGTCCCCTCTGACAAGAAGGATGCCCTGATCTGCACTGACCAACTCTATCGAGAAGCAGTTGCAGCTGCTGCCGCCAAGGCACTGACTCCTGCTGTTAAGGCCCCGGGAAGGAAGAAGAAGACCGGCAAGACCTCTCACACCCACTCCGGCAAGCACACCTCTTCGGAGTGCTGTGCTACCGTCGAGGATGTGCCCGACAGATCTACCGGCAAAAGCAAAAAATCCAGAGTTGCACCACCAGAGACCAAGAGGGTGTCCGTCAAGGAGGATGGCATGGGAGGGGCTTTCACCATAAGCTCCACCCTTGACAGCAAATAGGAAGGCGCACTCGTCGCTTTCCTGCGGGCGAATGTCGATGTGTTTGCGTGGCAAGCATCCGACATCCCCGGCGTTCCCAGGGAAGTGATTGAGCACCACCTTGCTGTCTGTCCCCATGTATGACACGTTAAGCAGAAGGTCAGGAAGCAAGCTTTGGAACGACAGGAGTTCATCACAAAGGAGATCAGGAAATTGGAAGCGGCAGGTTTGGTGAGAGGAGTGCTTCATCCAACGTGGTTGGCCAATCCGGTGGTGGTGCGCAAGGCAAATTGGAAGTGGAGGCTTTGTATTGACTACACGGATGTCAATAAGGCTTGTCCTATGGACCCCTTCCCATTGCCGCGCATCGACCAGATTGTTGAGTCCATGGCCGGGTGTGATCTGTTGTCATTCCTCGATGCCTACTCGGGCTATCACCAGATCTTCATGGCAAGAGAAGATGAAGAGAAGACAGACATTATCTCCCCACGTGTTACGTATTGCTATTTACGGATGCCTTTCGGGTTGAAGAGTGCTGGATCGACATTCACAAGGGTGGTCCAGATTGATCTTGAGCCCCAGCTACATAGAAATATGGAAGCATATATGGATGTCATAGTGGTCAAAACCAAGGACAAGGCGACCCTTTTACAAGACCTAGGAGAGACATTTGCCAACCTACGCAAGATCAACCTCAAGCTGAACCCTAAGAAGTGTGTCTTTGGTGTCCCATCAGGAAAACTTCTCTGGTTCTTTGTGTCGCAGCGTGGGATCGAGGCAAACCCAGAAAAGATGAAGGCCACTATGCAGATTGAGGCACCCAAGCGGATCAAGGATGTGCGCCAGCTCATTGGCTGCGTTGCCACCATGAGCATGTTCATCTCCAAGTCCGCTGAACGTGCCCTTCCCTTCTTCAAAATCTTGAAGAAGTCAGGCCCAATGGAGTGGACCACAGAGGCTGAGGCGACGTTGCAGGATCTGAAGAAATACCTTTCCTCTATGCCAATATTGTCGGCGTTCTGGGAACGGGGGTCCCCATACTTGCCTGCCTGCGGCCTGCGGCGTGGCTCAAAGGGGGGCCCACCACGGCCCATCTTCATCAACACAGACCCAAGACCCTCGCAAGGGGCCAAGCCTCGCGGGGCGGACGACACAGAGCTTCCTCAGGCACGGCCTCATCAGGCTTGCTTGCGAGGAGGCGGAGAGATCAAGGCGGGGTACCTCACAAGGTGCCCGTGACGCAAGCCATAACGACCAAGGGTGCCAGGCGGGCGCCAGCCCGCGCAGTGTCCTCCTTTCCTCTTTGGTGCAAAGGGAGCAAGCGCAGGCGAGAGCATCAAGCAAAGGCACCCGTTTCGGTGCAACGAGACCAAGACCAGCCCAACGGCAGGGAGGAAGTCATTGTGGAGCCCAAGCTAGCATCACCACTAGAGCCTTTGGCAGGCAAGGAACAACTTTAGTCAGGATAAGTGTACCCGATGTTCCCCTTCAAAATGGCCAATTGTTGGCGCCCTTCACGCTCAATATTTGGGAAGAGGCCCAGGGCCTTTGCCTATAAATAGGACTAGCCACCCCCAGGGTAGAGGAGAGAGGAAATGAGTTGAGAGAAGAGATCAGAGAGGAAATGAGTTGAGAGAAGAGATCAGAGAGGAAATGAGCTGAGAGAAGAGATCAAAGAGGATAGAAGGAGACCAGATCAGCAAGAGAGAGAGAGAGAAGGGTGACTGAACTCCTCCTAGCAGTTCATCCCCCCAGCCAAGAACAGACCCTCGCGAGGTTGTTCTTCCTTGTATTGTTCATCATCATCATCCCAAGAGGCAATCCACCACACCACACAATGGAGTAGGGTATTACACCACAACGGTGGCCAGAACTAGTATAAACCCTGTGTCTCTTGTGCTGTTCTTTCCATAGCTTAGATCTTAGCGAGGCGGAGGGGTGCATGTAGGTAGAAGGCGAAATCTCCGCGTGCACCCCAGTGTTCGAACCTCAAGGGTCTGCCGGAACCAAAAACCCGACATTTGGCGCACCAGGTAGGGGTGCGCCGGAATTCGTCTTCCACCGCCCCGTTCTCCTCCGACCATCGCGTCCAAGTCTGACGCTCGTCGGGCCCGCATCGAGCGCTGGGCCGCTCTCACCTCCCGCGTCTCCGTTCCTCGTCACCTGCCGTCAATGCCGCCACCGGCCTGGCGGGACACGAGTAGCAAGCATCGTCTCAGCATCCGTCCGTGCGGCAAGACGGCCGCACCGCTACTCCCTCGCTCACCCCAGCTGGTTCTTCGTCCCGCGCGCTCCGCGCACCCATGGAGGCTCGAGCTGCGCTCATCGCGGCAAACGAGCTCCTACGCTACCATCCCGTCGACGACGTCTACGAAGAATGGCTCGACCGCGTCGCTGAGCTCATCCGCGCCGCAGGGGGCTCTCCTGCGCCGTCTGTTCCGCTGCACCGCACCCCGCCCTGCGCGGGCAACGAAGCTCCGGGGGCGCCCCAGCCGCCTCCTCCTGAAGAAGGCGCCCAGGCTCCAAGGCGTGAGGCCCCTGGGCGGAACCCGCTCCATCAGGTGCTGGCGCGGCAACAGCAGAGCTGCCAAGAAATCCCTCGCTCGCAAGAAGCTCCCCGGGCGCTCCCTGCTCCAGCACGTCGCGACCATGCTCCTGCTCCCGCACGTCAAGACCCCGCGCTGCTCCCAGCTGCAGAGCGTGGGGACCAACAATACCAAGCTCTCCGTCACCCAAGGCCTCCTGTGGCCACAGCAGGCTGCCATGCCTTCACCACCGAGCTACGCAGCGTCGCGTGGCCCGGCAAGTTCAAGCCAGACCTACCTCCTCGTTATGACGGCACGACCGACCCTGCGGAGTTCCTACAGCTCTATGAGCTGGGCATCGAAGCTGCCAACGGAGACGAGAAGGTCATGGCAAACTGGTTTCCCATGGCGCTCAAGGACAGGGCCCGCACCTGGCTCCTGAACCTAGCTCCAGGCATGATCTCCTCCTGGGACGAGATGCGCACCTGCTTCATCGCCAACTTCCAAGGTACTCGCGACCGGCCACCCGCCGTGAGCGACATGCGCCGCATCAAGCAACAACCCGGAGAGACCCTGCAAAAGTACATCCAGCGCTTCAACAACTCACGCCTCAAGATTCCCAAGGTGACCGAGGAGGCCATGATCTCAGCCTTCTCCGACGGCGTGCGCGATGTCAAGATGAAGGAGGAGCTGGCGATGCATGAAGACATGTGCACTTCCTTGGAACTGTTCAACTTGGCGACCAAGTGCACCAGGGCTGAGGAAGGGCGTCTCTCCCTCCTCGAGCTGCCTGCCACAGACCCAGAAGAGAAGAAGCCCAAGGCCAAGGATGTGAAGCACAAGGGGGCTGCCGTGCTCGCGGCAGAACCGGACACCAAGCGGGGCAGAGATCAGCCTGAATCTTCCCAGGGCAGTCGGTACTGTGTGTACCACGACCTCCACACCCACAACACCAACGAATGTCAAGAGCTCCGAGCCATACGAGAAGGAAGGATCGGCCGTCGTCCCTACCACGCTGACCGGGGCTACGGTCGAGGAGGAGGAAGAAATGCAGGACGCTGGGAAGACCGCTGCCCGCGCCAAGGGTGGCGCGATCGACCTCGCGAGGATCGCTGGCAAGACCCGCCTCGCGAGGGAAACTGGAGGGATCAGCCTCGCGAGGATCGCCCGCAAGGCAACGCAGGTCTCCCTCCGCTGCCGCCGCAGCCAAGGAGAAACGAGGACCGCCATCAAGACGAGGGGGCTGGGGGCTTCCAGGAGCCGCGCGCGATCGCCTGCATCTTGGGCGGGGCTCAAGCCCCAGCCTCTCAGCGCATATTCAAGCAGTTCGCGCGCGAAGTGAATGCAGTCCTCCCCAAGCTCGAAGCCACGCGCCCTCTCAGGTGGTCGGCGCGCGCCATCACGTTCAGCTCAGTGGATCAGCTCAAGTGTGCGGCCATGGCCGGAGTCCTCCCGATGCTTTGTTCCACAATCATCAGCAACGTGCTGGTCACCAGGACCCTCATCGATGGCGGGGCAGGGATAAACGTCCTGTCCGTGGAAACATTCAACAATCTCCAAGTGCCCTACAACCAGCATCAGCCAACCAAGCCTTTCTCCGGAGTCACCGACAGCTCCACGGTCCCGATTGGGCAGGTCCGCCTCCCTGTCACCTTCGGGGCGCGCAACAACTACCGCACCGAGCTCATCGACTTCGACGTCGCTCACATTCGCCTGTCGTACAACGCCATCCTCGGGTACTCAGCGCTGGCCAAGTTCATGGCCGTAACTCACCATGGCTACAACGTCCTCAAGATGCCGGGAAGTGGCGGAGTCATCACGGTGCCCTGTGAAGAGAAGGATGCGGTGTGTTCCCTGGAACGAGCCTTTCAGGCCGCATCACTGGAAGACACGGATCGCGGAAGCAGGAGGGTTCCCGAGGCCACCCCCAAGAAGAAGAAGACATCGTCCGGCCCGGCTCCTCAGGAGGCAGGCCCCTCAGGGCCCGCGCCTGCCCAGGGGGAACCTCCTTCCATCGCATAGGAAAGCGCGCCCGGCGCCCTCCTCAGGAAGGGCTCGGGGGCTCTCCCCTGGAGGGTCACCGACCTGGCTAAGGTCATGAGGGAGGCACTTGGGCACCACATGGAGGCATGTTTCGAAGCACGTTTCCCTCAAGAAGGAGTAAGGCAAGGAGGGCCAGACCCTCAGGAGTTCGTCAGCAAGGCCATTCAGGAGCTACAGGAGTTAGGAGTCATGAGAGGCGGCCGCCGCCTACCAGCTGTGGCTCCCCATCCAGGCGAGGATGGTGGGCTGCGCGTCTGCATCGACATACCCGGGCTCAATCGAGTCGCCTCTCTGGAGCGCCTCTGGCCCTCGCGAGTGGGGTGCTGCGAAGGTCCACCCCATAGCTACGTTTGCATGCCTTACGGCTTGCCGAGCGCGGCTGCCACGTACCAGCGCCTCATGAGGGGCATCATGGAGGCTCAAGAGGCCAGGCATTTCGCAGCCCTGGCGGAGATGGAGATGGTCCGCAAGTAGCCCCCAAGGGCCTGGGGGCTCATGAGGATCGGCTTCCGCAGCCCACCGAGTCTGCTACACCAATGCTGCTTTGTCCTCAACATCATCAGGTGACATCTTTCAAGTTTCATTTCCAGCTAGGAGTGCCCCCAGGGCTGCATTATTCACAGGCCGCGTGGGTCCATCCCTGCGGCATGTATCCCTTTCATTTCATGTTGCAAGCTTACTTTGTTGGGGGCCCCCCTCGGGCTGCATCATCCCCAAGTCGCTTGGGCCAGACCCAGCGGCATGTATCCCCTTTTGCGTTTATTTCCGGCTATGCGCTCGACCCACCATGCTTGATTATTTGATGCCGGTCCACGGCACCTCTTCTTCTCCATGTCGACCACTTGCACGTTAAAGGGGGGGTACCTGAGCATCGGGACTCAGGGCTCTTACTGGCTCTCCAGCCCTCTCCCTCTGGCCTTGTCCACGGCATCGCGACCTGCCATACCAGCGATGGCTAAGACCAGCTCGAGGGCCGGGACCCGAGGACGTAGAGTGCCGGCATCTAACCAAATTTGGAGGAACACATCACAAGATAAGGCCCAGTGTCAGGCGCAACCCGCCTAGAGGTAGGGCCCCGTGAGTCCCGCGCTCGCTCACGGGTGCCCAGATACACCTCGGTAGGCCCTACCATGCCAGCCATGTGTCAGGGCGGGGCTGTACACGCCCCGGGGGCTCCTCCCGGAGGGGAGACCCCTCCCACGTACCAGTGGAAGCACCATGCTCCGCGCTGGCTGACGACGCTGCCGAGGAGCGGCTATGCCCGTACACATACGGAAGCGCTATGCTCCGCACTGGTGATAAACAACTGAGGGTGGCCCCCGGGCCGCACTAACCTCAGGGAGCCCAGAGCTCAGTGTCTAGCCTCATCGTAACACCTCCCCTCGGGAGTGCCGCGCGAGGGGGCTAGGCACGGGGGTTGCGCCTGGGTCACGCCCAGACGCACGCCACCCAGCCAGGCCCCCCAGGCCTGGTTCGTCGCGCGTCTCTCCCCAAGCGGAGCCAAGGTAGGAAGGCCGTTTGAGCGTCAAGGGGAACTCCTGAGCATCGTGACTCAGGAGCCTAACTGGTCACGTAACCCCTCACTCCTTGGTCCCATCCTGGTTTCCGGTCGGGGCTAACGGCGGTTGAGGTATGCGCGGGGCCGGGCTCTGCAGACATAGAATGGTAGATCCACCCACATCTCACCTCCCTACTTGCTGTTTGTGTGCCAAGGGAGACTCCTAAGCATCGCGACTCAGGAGCCTAACTTGTCACGTAGCCCCTCACTCCTTGGTCCCGTCCTGGTTTCCGGTCGGGGCTAACGGCGGCTGAGGTATGCGCGAGGCCGGGCTCTGCCGGCGTAGAACATAAGCAAGTAGGAAGGAAAAGCGCAAATTTCAAGGAATTCAAAAGCAAATATTACAGTCCACACTATTATCTCAATGCCAAACGCAAGTTTAAACGCCTCCCCGAGGCATGATACATGTGCAGGAATTGAAAGCAGGACAGGAGCCACAACGGAGTCACTTGTCGGCGGCGGAGCAGCGCGGAGTGGCTCCGCCTCATGGAGCAGCAGGGTCGGCAGCGCCTCGATTCGGCTTGGTTCTGAAGGCCCGGAACTTCCCCAGCAGAGCCTCCGCGCGATCCTTCACGGGCTCGGCAGCGGCAGCGGCACGCTCGCCGCTTGCTGGCTCCAACAGGCTGTCGAGGTCGACGCTGGGATCGCGAAGGTAGATGTGGGTGAGGACCCGTGTCAGCGCTGCAGAAGACAGGACACGGCCAAGGCCAAGGGCGACATCTTCAAGAGCGCGAACCAGGAAGGGAAGCAGCTTGGCAGGGCCGTCCTCGGCGCCAGCCAGCGGGCTCTCCAGGCCGCTGTCGTAAAGCGTCCTTAGCGAGGAGCGAGCCTTCGCCTCCATCTCCGTGAAGGCCACGCGGTCCTCGGCAAGAACCTGGGCCTTGTCGTCCAGCTCGACCTTCCTTGCCCCAACTCCCGCTTCAGCGCGCCTAGGCGGTCACGACACCTCCCGAGCTTGGCCTCCCGGTCCTTAACGACTGCCTCGCGAGCCTTCACGCCTTCTTCCTGCTCTTGGCGAAGGCGGGCCTCTTTCGCGAGCTGGTCCCGCAGGCCTTGTAGCTCGTCCTCCAGAACCTTGCAGCGACCACTAACGTCGACCACCTCCCCCAGGGCGGCATCACGAGCAGCCTTCGCCTCAAGGACGGCCTGCCTCTCCTCATCACAAGCCGTCGAGGCCTGGACCAGCGCCGCCCGAATCGAAGCATCGGAGCAAATCCATCCTGAAGCCAGCTCCAAGCGCCCGGCCACTAAGCGAGGGTCGACGCCAAGAAGATCCTATCGCAGCCGGCCCAGCTCAACAGCAGCACGATCTAGAACGGCAAGAGGAGTCGGAGAGATAGCAGTCGGTGGGGTAGGAGGAGAAGGCGGCGGCGCGACCACATCATCCTGAGGCGGAGCCTGCTGCGCCCCAATGGCTATGGTGGCGGCAGCAGGCAAAGGCACCTCGGCAGTCGCTTGGGCCATGGGGGCTGAGCTCGCCCCAGCCGGCTCAGCCAGGCCTCGCGAGGACGACCGGGCAGGAGAGGCCCATGCGTCGCGGTCACCTTCCTTCGCGGGCAGAGGCGCTGCCCTGGATGGAACCTCAGGAGCTCCCTTCAGCTTCTTTGCTGCGAGCGCCAGCCTATCCAAGAGACGCGGACGACAAGCCTCAGTAGCAGAACAAGAAATAAAGACAAGAATCAAGCGCTTACGGGTCGTCGCCAGTGAGCTCAGGCAGCCTCCGGCCAAATTTGAAGCCTGAAAGCCGGCTGGAAGGGTCAACCTTGGGAAGCTTGGAAGCGGAAGGCGCGTCTGCGGTCCGCCTCGGGGCCGGGGCAGACCCGCGGGAGATCAGCCCGGTCCTGTCCTTCTTCGGGATCAGGGGCAAGCTCCCGCCGCTCTGCTCGTCATCATCCTCGTCGTCACCGCTCGGAGAGAGGCGGAGAGCGCGGGACCTGCGCCAAAGGAGGGGAGCCCTCGACTCTCCGTCAGTCGCCTCGGAGTCAGGCCCTTTTTCCCGCTCCCCTCCTTCCTCCTCCTCGCTGGAGTCGTCGGAGGACACGTCCACCGGTTCCGCAGGAACCTCCGTGGGCACGGGCCCGTCCCCGTTGAAGACGGGCATGGACTCCACTACCTTCTCCTAGTCGTCACGGAGGAACAAGGGCGTAGGAGCGCCCTCCAACCTCGCCACATCGCCCCCGACCAGAGATTGGAGGACCGCAGCCAGATCTTCGTCGGCCAAGGACGCGGGGCTCGGATGGGGCCTCCACATCGGAAGAGAGTACTGTCGAAGTGGAGCCAGCTGGTGCTCCAGGAATTCCCTCAACAGAGACGCGCCGGTCATCTTCGCCGCCGCCATGTTGGCCGGCCTCAGATCCGCGTCCATCTTCTCCAACACCAGCTTCGCGCGGGGGTCCGCGAGCTCCGCTCGACCCCAATCACTGGAGCTCGTGGGTTGCTCCATGGGAAAGATCAGCCGAGGGTGGATGCGCCCAACATCAGCCAAGAACCACTTGCTCCTGAAGCCCTCAATCCTTTTCCCGGGGTTCGAAATGGCAATGGAGCCACCGTACGCGACGAAGCTCGCGCATGCGGAAGTAGGACCGCGAGAGGTCCGGATGTAGAAGTAGTGGCGCAGCAAGGCCACTGAGGGCTGCATTCCTACATGAGCCTCGCAGTAATAGGAAAAGATTGCCAGGAGAAGGATGGAGTTGGGGTGGAGATGCAGAGCCTGTAGCCTATAATGACGGAGGACAGAGAAGAAGAACTCGGAGAAGGGAGGCACCAGGCCAGCAGCAATGGCGCTTACAAAGAGTGGATAGAAGGTGCTCCCTTGGCCCTCAGGGGTGGCGGAGCCAGCCTTGAACACCTTCTCCCCGTCGATGCCCTGCGCCGCCGCCATCCGGCGCAACCGGGCGAGGCTCGCCTCCGTCACATTCGGCGAATCCAGGGCAGACAAGTACCAAGCCCCGGCCGGGGACTGACGAGGCGCCATGGCTTCCTAGGTCACGCGGTCGGAGTGGATCTAGAAATTTTGGAGGAAGGAAGGAGAGGCGCAGGAAAGGGGATCTGAGCAGCAACCGGAGAAAGCAAAGAAAGCAAAGCCTAGGCAGATGCCGCTCCTTTATCAACATGCGCGGTTGCTGAGGCGCTCACGTCCAATCAACCGCCATGCGGTGCCCAAGGCCGCAGGCAGTTAGGGCCCGCGGCGCTTCGCCCTTGCCCTTTCGCCTCCCTGCACGGCCAAGTCCGGGCGCGCCTTGGGCCCGGGGGCTACTGTCGGTGTTCTGGGAATGGGGGTCCCCAGACATGCCTGCCTGCGGCCTGCGGCGTGGCTCAAAGGGGGGCCTAGCACGGCCCATCTTCATCAACACAGACCCAAGACCCTCGCGAGGGGCCAAGCCTCGCGGGGCGGACGACACAGAGCTTCCTCAGGCACGGCCTCATCAGGCTAGCTCGCGAGGAGGCGGAGAGATCAAGGCGGGGTACCTCACGAGGTTCCCGTGACGCAAGCCATGATGACCAAGGGTGCCAGGCGGGCACCAGCTCGCGCAGTGTCCTCCTTTCCTCTTTCGTGCAAAGGGAGCAAGCACAGGCGAGAGCATCAAGCACAGGCACCCGTTTCGGTGCAACGAGACCAAGACCAGCCCAACGGCAGGGAGGAAGTCATTGTGGAGACCAAGCTAGCGTCGCCACCAGAGACTTTGGCAGGCGAGGACCAACTTTAGTCAGGATAAGTGTACCCGATGTTCCCCTTCAAAATGGTCAATTGTTGGCGCCCTTCCCGCTCAATATTTGGGAAGAGGCCCAGGGCCTTTGCCTATAAATAGGACTAGCCACCCCCAGGGTAGAGGAGAGAGGAAATGAGTTGAGAGAAGAGATCAGAGAGGAAATGAGTTGAGAGAAGAGATCAGAGAGGAAATGAGCTGAGAGAAGAGATCAGAGATGATAGAAGGAGACCAGATCGGCAAGAGAGAGAGAGAGAGAGAGAGAGAGAAGGGTGACTGAAATCCTCCTAGCAGTTCATCCCCCTAGCCTAGAACAGACCCTCGCGAGGCTGTTCTTCCTTGTATTGTTTATCATCATCAGCCCAAGAGGCAATCCACCACGCCACACACTGGAGTAGGGTATTACACCACAACGGTGGCCCGAACCAGTATAAACCCTGTGTCTCTTATGATGTTCTTTCCATAGCTTAGATCTTAGCGAGGCGGAGGGGTGCAGGTAGGTAGAAGGCGAAATCTCTGTGCACACCCTAGTGTTCGAACCTCAAGGGTCTGCCGGAACCCGAAACCCAACAAATATGGGTTGCGCCTAAACCACAAGAGACGTCGTTGCTGTATCTGGCGGCAACGAATCAAGTGGTCAGTGCCACAGTAGTGGCATAGAGGGAGGTCGACGAAGAGGCAGTGGCCATGGTAGGACCGGCAGATGGCAAGTCAGGGATTCCCCTGGCAGGGCCTGGTGATGGCAAGGCAAGGTCCCCGGCAGAATCCGACACCATCGGGGCAGGGTCCGCGCAGCCAAGTGAACTGGTGCAGAAGAAGAGGATGATGCAGCACCCAGTTTACTTTGTCAGCTCCCTCTTGCAGGGGGCCAGGTCAAGGTACTCCAATGTGCAGAAATTGCTCTTCGGCCTCCTTATGGCCTTGAGGAAGCTGCGTCATTACTTCCAAGCCCACGAGATTATTGTCGTCACCCGCCACCCGTTGCAACGGATCCTACACAACCCAGATGCAACTGGAAGGATTGTGGAGTGGGCCTTGGAGTTGTCGAGCTTTGGGTTGAAGTTTGAAAGTACTTCGACAATCCAGAGCAGAGTCTTGGCGGAGTTCATTGCAAAATGGACCTCAACGCCCGACGAGGAAATCCAGAAGACCGCTCTCCCCGGCAAGGAGGTAAGTCGCGACTGGATCATGTACTTTGACGGGGCTTTCTCGCTGCAAGGCGCCTGTGCGGGTGTTCTGCTTGTCGCACCCACGGGAGAGCACCTCAAGTATGTGATCCAGATGCATTTTCCTAGGGAGATGTCCACAAACAACACTACTAAGTACGAGGCGTTGCTCGCCGGTCTCAGGATCACGGCAGACCTCGGGGTGAAGAAGCTCATCGTCAGGGGTGATTCGCAGCTTGTCGTCAGACAGGTCAATAAAGATTACCAGAGTCAGTTGATGGACGCCTACGTAGATGAGGTGAGGAAGCTGGAGGAGCACTTCGATGGTATTGAAGCGGAGCACGTTCGCCGAGCGGAGAACGACATCGCTGAATACCTGTCAAAGCGGGCTGCATTCAAGCTACCTATGGAACCAGGTACCTTTTGCTTCGGCTAAGTCAACCATCCATCGAACCGTCAACCGAGCGGAACAAGCGGATGAAATCGGGCCACGGCGAGTACTTCCCCGCCGAGCCCCAGGGGCCGCCGGCAAGAGTGTTACCGCGGATTCCGAGCCTGGCAAGGGGCAGCTGGCTCCAGTAGGGCGCCAAGCCCTGGCCGTAGAGACGGCTTCCCCCCATGGTGGAAGAGATGCCTTTGGTCCTTGCCATCGAGCCCCAGGCTCCGGCACGGGCACACCATATCGTCTCTCTCCTCCAGACAGGGGAACCTCCTGAAGAGCAGGAAGAAGTGGAAAAGTAGCCCATCGGTCTGCCTTGTACTAGTTCGTCGATGACGTCTTGTACAGAAAAAGACCGAACGGTGTGAAATTGAAGTGCATTCCCCGGGAGGAAGGACTGGACGTGTTGGCAGAGATACATGGAGGCATATGTGGCTCCCAGATATGGTCAAGGGCCCTTGCCGACAAGGCATTCCGGCAAGGCTTCTTCTGGCCGACCGCCCTCCAGGATGCGATGTCACTAGTAACCAGGTGTGAAGCGTGCCAGTTCCATTCAAAGAAGCTTCATCAACCAGCTCAAGCCCTTCAAACAATTCCTCTCTCCTGGTCGTTTTCGGTCTGGGGGGCTCGACATACTGGGCCCTTTCCCTGTGTCATCAGGGGCTTTGAGTCCTTGCACATTGCCATCGACAAGTTCACAAAGTGGAAGTAGTGAGGAAGGTGACAGCACAGTCAGCCGTCAAGTTCTTGAGGGGACTAGTCTTCCGTTTTGGTGTGCCAAACAAAGTCATCACCGACAATGGCATGCAGTTCACAAGCCACGCCTTCATGAAGTACATCCGACACCTCGGCAGCAAGGTCTGTTTTGCTTCTGCGGCACCCCCACGGAGCAACGGCCAGGTGCAGAGGCCAAATGCTGTAGTACTGCGAGGCCTGAGAACAAAGACTTTTGACAAGCGGCACAAAAGCGGAAGGCGCAGGATTGATGAGTTGCCGGCGGTTCTTTGGTCTATCAGAACGATGCCAAATCGAGCCACCGGCCAGACACCCTTTGCCCTGGTATACGGGGCATAAGAAGTTCTCCCCACGGAACTCATATACGGGTCACCTTGAGTGCTTGCTTATGACGATCTTGAGAAAGAGCAATTGCGGCAAGATGACACAACACTCCTTGAGGAAGATCATCTTCGGGCGGCTGTGAGAGCAGCACGCTACCAGCAAGCCTTGCGCCGCTACCATAGCCGCAAGGTCCATGCCCGAAGCTTTGAGGAAGGCGACCTTGTTCTTCGGCGCGTTTAGTCGGAAAAGAATTCCAACAAGTTGACGCCAAAGTGGGGAGGCCCTTATCAGGTAATACGAGTCACCAGGCCCGGCGCAGTCCACTTGGAGACCGAAGAAGCTGTCCCAGTAAGCAATTCTTGGAACATCGAACATCTTCGCAAGTTTTACCCATAAGGCACAGTTGCCGGGCCTCCCGGCGAACCACCTTTTGTACAAGCCTTGCAGGCAAGGCATGTAACCCTCTAGACAATGTCAGGCACAGACCTTGAGCATAAATAAACGAAGTGTTGGCGCCCTAAGTTATAGCATGCATGCTAGGTCAAATCTTTCCCTCGGTTAGGGTTGATAGTGCTTAGCGGTGACTAACTCCTAGCCTAGAGGTCGAGTTTGCGTCTTTCTCTTCTCTTTGGTTCGCAGGGCACGCGGACACTTCTGCTGAGCCGCTTGGGAAAAAGAGAACAAACCGGTGCTCCGGCTTCGGCAAGCCAAGACTGCCGGGGGCTGAAGATACAAGGATCCAACCACGACAAGCCAAGGTTGCCGGGGGCTGCGGATTCAGATAAGTCATTCATCCCCCTGTTATGTGTTTTCATATAGAACTGGGACATGTGAAACCTCGTTTATGTTCTTGAAACCATCGTGCTCCCCCTTTCCTGTACCCAAGAGCTACCTCCTAGGTCGGAATTTGGTAGTAGTCGCGGTGGAGAGGAGATGAACGAGGGGCCTAACTCTACTTCGCCTTGCCTCCGCCAAGAGCGCGAGAATAGTCGACCGAAGTGAAGAGACGGCAAGGCCTGTTGCCGGGCAACAATATTTATCTTAAGAATAACAAGGATTCATCCTTGGCATGGGCCTCGCTCAGGCACAAAGAACCCTACAAGCACCCTTTTTCATTAAAAAGATCCCATATGGGTACAGTTCATACGAAATTAAAAACATGAGCAATGGGATAACAAGTCTTAAAATTAACAACCGCCCGCAGGTTTACGAACTAAAAAAAGATAAGATGCCCATAATCCCTTTCTTGTCCCACTCCTCAGAAGGAGGAACAAGAGGGCAGGAGGGCGAAAAGAGCGCCTAGGTGAGGTGTGAGGAGCAGAAGGCACCAAGAGAACGTCCCGGTGCCGGGAGGGGAGCCGGAAGATGGGCCGGCAATATGCGACGAAGGCATCGGTGCCCGCGTACTCTGACTTGATGGCCGCCACCCGCCTTATTCGCCCTCTCTGGCCCTCCTACGCCAGCCGCCCAAGGAGACGACGGGGAGCATCCCGATGGAGAGCTTGGCGGGATTGGCCCTCGGCAAGGGGCGTGGCCGAGGGAGGGGCGGCGCGGTCAGTCGGAGTCGGCATCCTACCGCTTGACTCCATCGCCGTCGCTGTCCTCCTCGTCACTCCCGCTTGAGGAGGAATCTTCATCGTCGGAGGAGCTCTCCACGCAGCACTTCAAGCGAGTTCCAAGATCTCCGAAGACCTTGACAGAGAGCAGGCTGCCCTCCATTAACTTGAAGTAGAGGACAAGCCCCGCCATCAGGCTATGGTTGCGTGTGAACGTCTTCCATCCACGGCGGAGGTACATGACATGAGGGGCAGGGAAGTCGACATCGACCCGCGTGCCGCCGTTCCTGCAACCCTTCATGAGCAACCAGAGGGTTTGGGGTTGATCGAGCTCCATCTCCTGAGAAAAGGTAGTAGGGAGAGGGAGGTGGCGACGCGGTGGCTAGCGTAGCCTAATGAAGAACTCGCGGGGCTGGTCCCCGACGTGGTGCTCCGTCTGGGAGGCATCGCTGGTGGAGGTGAGGCTGATGCACCTTCCCGTCCTCCTCTCTACCGAGCGCCACGGTGACCTCGACCTCGCCCCCTCCCCCTTCTTCTTGTGGCCGGTTCCGCCGCCACCAGCTCTTGGAAAGGAGGAACATGCTGGCGAGCAGCGACCCTCGCCGCCACCGTCGAAGGGCCAACGCTTCCTCTCGTCATGGCGATGGAAGAAAGAAGCAAAGGTGGAAGTAGATGGATGATGGAAGAACATGGAATGCTGCCCCACCACCCCTCCTTATAAAAGGGTGGAATTGGGGCTCGGCCGCCCCACTCGACCAATCCGGTCATCGGGGGCGCAGGGAATCAGGACCGGCCAGCTGCCCCAATCAGCGACGTCCCGATTTCCCACCTCCACCTCCAGCCACCTGCATGAGGGACACATGGTGAGCAAGCAGCATTGAAGGGACAGGCGAAGCGGCCTCTCCACACCCCGTGATCGTGGGGCGCGGGCGTGTTGAAGGCCATGACCCGAGTCCACCCGAGTAAATGGGACGGGCCTCCATGCCTCCCTCCTTTTATGGGGAAGGCGCGAGCCACCTCTTTACCATGATGTGACGCATGCGTGCAGGAACCACCCCATGCATGACCCCCACGTCACACACGACCCTCCACGTCGCTCATTCGACATGGGTCGTGGGGAAGCGCAGCGGGCGGGAAGTTACTACGGTAAAATCCGCCCCACCTGCCCGCGCACCGTTCTGGGCCTAGCCCAAACGTGTCGCACTTATGTGTGGCTAGGCCCGGGGCTCCTGTCGGTGTACAAAACTAGGGGCTCTCCTTTTGAGCCCTTTACTTGTGCACGGGCAGTCAGAGCCACGCCCCGCGACCACACTAAGCAGGGCTAAGGAGGGAAGCCAGAGAGAAGCCAAAGCACAAGACGACCAAGGCGACGCCAAGACCAGAAGTGCAGGAGGGAAAGAGGGCAAGGTGGACTCCCTCGGCAAGATCCTTGCCAAGGCGCCCCCCCCCCCCCCCCCCGCAGCCCCAGCAAGAGCCTTGCCAGGGCCAACTTGCCCGATGACAGCGGAGCGAACCACCCTTGAGCCCGGCTCCAACCTAACCAACTGCGTTGGAACCAGGGCACGGGAGGTGCCTCTGTGGTGGCATGCAAATCTTCGTCAAGCTCATAAATATACGAGTTCAGATGAGGACTATAAGACGGTGACCCTCGGCAGGATCCTAGCCGAGGAAATCCACAAGACCCCCGGCAAGACCCTTGCCGGGGATGACAGCAACTGCCGGGACCCCTAGCAAGAACCTTGCCGAGGGCGTCAGCAGGGCCACTTCTAGGCCCACACCAGCCAAGACTCCATTGCTGTTTGCATGCAGCTGCCAGCCCAACCAGCTAGGCAGGCACCTGCATGGAAATATTCAGCTTCCAGGCCAAATCAGCAAGCACCTGCATGGCGGCATGCAGATCTTCATGAAGGCCCTACCACCGTGCCACCTCAGCTACCTGCCTGCCTACATGGCGCTACATGCATCGCTAGCCTGGGCGCATGTCAAAGTGAGGCGGAGCAGCGATGGACGGGACGGGCCTTGTTCCCGTCCCCGATAAAGCTAATGGACACCTACGTAGCACATTTAATGCACATTTTCCTATAATTTCGTGCGATAAGCTCGCGCACTGTAGGCCTTTCCACCTCCTGTGTGCCATTGTGGCAGCCCCTTTTTCCTATAAAAGGAGGCCCGAGGTGACCAGGAGAGGGATTCAGCTTTTTGGGATGACACAACCACCATAGCTAGTTCAAAAAGCTCAAGAACACTCCATACATCCACCAAAGCAGGACTAGGGTTTTACGCATGCCCGCAGCCTGAACATGGGTAAACGACCCGTGTGCTTGCTCCTAAACCTGCTCTTCTCATGACCCCGGGCTCGCCGACCGTAGAAGGGATCCTAGTGATATCATATGTGTCGTTCTCACCGACACGGAGGGAGCAACATTCATATCCTTTATTATGACACCTTCCATCGTATGGGTTTGGCGGATAAAAATCTGAAACCGTCAAACACTGTTTTCCATGGAGTGGTGTCTGGTAAGTCGACGTATCCAGTTGGTAAGATAGCCCTGGAAGTTGCTTTTGGAGATGATCATGATTCTAGGTCAGAGACGTTGACCTTTGAGGTGGTGAAAATCAAGAGCCCTTATCATGCACTGTTTGGACGACCGACTTATGCTAAGTTTATGGCAAGACCCTGTTATGTTTATCTGCAGCTCAAGATGTCGGGTCATAAGGGGACCATCACGGTACATGGGAGCCAAAAGATAGCTTTGGAATGTGAAGAAGGTGATGCGGGTTATGTTGAGTCGATTTGTGCAACAGAGGAGTTGAAATTTTATAAGGACAATGTTGATCCGGCAGATATGACTTCTTTGTAAAAGCCAACTACAGAGCATGATCCGGTCTTGAAGTTTAAATCGGCTGAGGAAACCAAGTTAGTTGATTTTGTTCCTGGCGATTCATCCAAGCAGTTTAGCATCAGTGCTAATCTGGATCCGATATAGGAAAGCGCGCTCATCGAGTTCATCCGTGAGAACCGGGACATCCTTGGATGGAAACCTTCTGACATGCCAGGTGTACCGAGGGAACTCGCTGAGCATACTCTTAATATTGATCCCAAGTTTAAACCGGTCAAGCAGTTTCTCCGCCGCTTGAACAAAGAAAGGCATAAGGCTATTGGTGAGGAGGTAGCCCTGATCCTGACAGCCGGGGTTATTGACGAAGTATTGCAACCTGAGTGGTTGGCTAACCCGGTGCTGGTACTTAAGATGAATGGCACTTGGCGCATGTGTGTGGACTACACAGATTTAAACAAGGCTTGTCCAGCTGATCCTTTCGCCTTCCCTCGTATTGATCAGATTATTGATGCTACGGCGGGTTGTGAGCATTTGAGTTTTCTGGATGCTTATTCTGGTTATCATGATATCAAGATGGCCGTTATGGACTAGGAGAAAATAGCTTTTCTAACTCCCTTTGGAGCCTTCTACTATGTGTCTATGCCTTTTGGGCTCAAGAGTGCCCAAGTGACTTATCAGTGTTGTGTGCAGAATTGTCGTCATACTCAGATCGGGCGCAATATTCATGCTTATGTGGATGATAATGTTGTGAAGTCTAGGAAAGAGGATCAAAGCAATTACTTCTTGAGTTTTTTGGTGTCTAACAGGGGCATTGAGGCTAACCCGGAAAATATCAAAGCAATTACTTCTCTGGCTAAACCGGCGTGTATCAAGGATGTTCAATGTCTAGCGGGTCGTATTGCAGCATTGAGTCGGTTTATCAGTCGGTTGGGGGAGAAAGCTATCCCTCTATATTAGATGACGAAAAAGACACAATATTTTCTAGAGTGATGTTGCTAATGCGGCGTTTGAGGACTTGAAAAAGCAGTTAGCCGAGCCACTTGTCCTTGCTGCTCCTATTGATAAGGAGCCATTGTTGCTATATGGGGCTGCCAATGCCAGGGCTATAAGTGTGGCTATTGTGGTAGAGCAAAAGGAGGCAGGCAAGGAATATCCGGTTCAACAGCCGGTTTAGTACATCAGTGAGGTTCTCATTGAGTCCAAGCAGTGATGCCCACATTGGAAGAAGCTGGTGTACGGAGTTTTTATGGCTAGCCGGAAGCTTAAATAGTATTTTCAGGGTCATCCCATCACTGTGGTCAGTTCTGCTCCCTTGGGAGATATAATCCAAAACAAGGAAGCAACTGGCCGGGTTGCCAAGTGGGCCATAGAGCTTGGACCTCACGGGTTAAAATATATGCCTCATACGACAATCATGTCCCAGGCACTTGTGGATTTCATTAATGACTGGGCAGAGTAGCAGACACCGGAGGAAAAACCAGATAACACATATTGGACTGTTCACTTTGATGGGTCCAGGCAATTGGAGGGCTCGGGGGCTGGAGTTGTGGTAGCTTCCCCTCGAGGTGATAAATTTTGTTATGTTTTCCGCTTAATGTTTCGTTGCAATAACAATGCATCAGAATATGAGGCCTTACTCCATGGTGTTCGAGTGGCTAAGGAGATGAACTTAAGCCGGGTTAGGTGCTTTGGTGACTCGGATTTGGTAGCTCAACAAGTATCAGGTACTTGGGACTCCAAAGACCCACTCATGGCGGCTTATCAATGGGAGGTGGATGTTATTGCTGGTCACTTCAAGGGTTATCGGGCTGAGCATGTGGACCGGAGAAAGAATGAAGCGGCAGATGCTTTAAGCCGGTTGGGTTCTCAACATAAACCAGTGCCGCCCAATGTTTTTCTCGATGTCCTTCATAACCCGTCGGTCAAGTTACCCGTAGAGGAGGATTTGGCTATCCCTGGCCCGGAGGATGAGTTCGTGGCAGCTCTTCATGTTATCCCAGATTGGACAGTTCCCTATTTGGCGTATATGACTTGGGGCGAGTTACCTGAGGATGAAGTTTTGGCCAGGAAGATAATCTGACAGTCCAAGTCAATGACTATTGTCAATGGAGAGTTGCATCATTGCAGTGTCACAGGGGCGTTTCTGCGTTGTGTGTCTCCTGAAGAAGGTTGTGAGATCCTATGTGAGATGCATGAAAGGGACTGTGGTCATGATGTCAGTTCAAAATCTCTGGTAGCCAAAGCTTTTCGTCACGTTTTTTATTGGCTGACGGCTCATGCTGATGCTGAGGACTTGGTCAGCATGTGTGACGGTTGTCAGAAATTTGCACGTCGAGCTCATGTTCCGGCTCAGGAGTTAAGGATGATTCCAGTTACTTGGCCATTTGCAGTCTGGGGACTTGATATGGTTGGGCCCTTTAAAAGATCCAAGGATAAGAAGACTCACCTCTTGGTGGCAGTTAACAAATTCACTAAATGGGTAGAGGTAGAGCTAGTGAGTAAGTGTGATGCAGCAACGGCGGTTCAATTCATGAAGAAGTTGACTTTCCACTTTGGCTTTCCACATAGCATTATAACTGATAATGGCACTAACCTTTCCAAGGGAGCTATGGAAGATTTTTGTCAATGTGAGCATATCCAGCTTGATGTATCCTCAATGGCTCACCCCCAGTCTAATGGTCAAGCTGAGAGAGCCAATCAAGAGATTTTGAGGGGTACCAACCCCCGGCTTTTTGTTCCCTTGTTGAGGACGCCGGGTTGTTGGGTCGAGGAGTTACCATCTGCATTATGGAGCATTAATACCACCCCCAACAGGTCTACAGGTTATACGCCTTTTTCATGGTTTATGGAGCAGAGGCAGCTCTCCCTAGTGACATTCGTCATGACTCGCCCCGCGTGGCGGCTTATGTTGAAGCTGACAATGAAAAAGCACGTCAGGAAGCACTTGACCTATTAGATGAAGAGGGTGACATCGCAGCGGCTCGTTCGGCGATTTATCAACAAGATCTGCGCCGTTACCACAGCCGCCGGGTTAAAACCAGAACTTTTCAAGCAGGCGATCTGGTGCTCCGGCTCATCCAGGATCAGGCTCATATGCACAAGTTATCCCCACCTTGAGAAGGACCCTTTATAGTCAGCAAGAATTTAAACAATGGGTCATATTACCTTATCGATGTTCGAGACCACAAGGACTCAGGCACGTTGGAGGAGGAGACCCACCGGCCTTGGAATATAGCTCAGCTTAGGCCATACTACACTTGAGCCACAGGCTCTCTTTATGTACATATTTATACAATGTATATATTATGATTGATATAATAAACCGGCTTCCTTGCTAAAGCGGGGCCTCTGTCGTTCTTATAAATGAGTTTTTGATCCGGCTATCAAGCCTATATCATAAGAGCACGGCTCTGGTTACTTCGGTATTCCGGCCATCAAGCCCATATCATAAGAGCACAACTCTGGTTACTTCGGTAATCTGGCTATCAAGCCCATATCATAAGAGCACAGCTTTGGTTACTTCGGTAATCCGGCTATCAAGCCCATATTATAAGAGCAAAGCTCTGGTTACCTTGGTAATACGGCTATTAAGCCAATATTAT
The DNA here is from genome assembly GCF_018294505.1 of Triticum aestivum. Lineage (NCBI taxonomy): Eukaryota > Viridiplantae > Streptophyta > Magnoliopsida > Poales > Poaceae > Triticum > Triticum aestivum. Next base: position 247,944,104 of record NC_057797.1, on the reverse strand, counting down.
AACTTCATATGAGCATAGCTCTGGTCTATTTGAGGCTTAATGCCCGGATTAAAGGGACCAAAGAGAGTCTGTTGCACAGCATAACTCAAACATAGGTACCCCTTGGGCACAGCCCACATAATCACTTTGGGGCTTGGACGTATTCGAACCATAGATACACCTCTTGATTGGCGTAAGGCCGCCAGGGAAATCACTTGGGGGCTTTGTCGTATTCGAACCATAGCTAAACCTCTTGATTAAGACCCTGCGAAAACCTTTCTTATTGTCTCTTGTTGATACACATCCCTCGGATTCTCAGTACTATTGAGAAGGATGCTGACGTCTTGGCATGTGGCCCCGTCAGAATAATGCATGTACCTGGACACCAGGGGCTTCTTACAAAGGGCACTGTTTAGGCCCGGTTTATACCATAAAGACCGAATACCTTAGGGAGTGTTCGGCGTTGCGAGTTTGGCCTTATATGCATCAGCTCCGAATCATGTCTTTGGCCAAATGTTGGGTTTGCCCGGCTCCTGTGTTTTGCTGCCTTACGTTCCGCTCTATCAGCTAAGGTGGCACCAGGAGAACTACTGCGATTGTGCCCCGGGTCATCCGGATGAGCACCTTAGTAGAGAAAGCCGAAAACTGACTGTCATGATATAGTGTGAGACTGGTCAACCACTCGATGACCTATCGGAATGTTAGAATTCCCCCGCCTTAATGAAGGGCCGTTTCCCAGCCAGGAATGTACTAGCCCCACTGTCAAACTCCTATGGCTAAGTGAAAGTGTTAAAGCATTATAGTCCGATTGCCTAGTTCGCTGCGCTATCACCTCCTTATTAGAACCAAGACGTTGGATTAAGTGTGAATACGCGTCTTCTGCGAACACCCCCGCATTATATGCGTGGGGACTGAAGCCGGCGACTGCAATCTTTCAGGTTATATACATATATACATACACGGCCGCACAGGAGGCATCATATTACTTTCAGGAAAAAGTATAAATACAACCTTAATAAATTCAATAAAACATTATTTTTACAATCGGAATAGATGTCACTCAAACATAATATTCTTCGAGCACTGGGCCTCTATCAAACGAACACCCTCAATAACTTCTTCAAAATAGTGCTCAGCAGCCACTCGGCCTATGGCCGAACCCTACGCCGCAACAGTGGCAGCATCCATCTCCACCCAGTATGCTTTGACACGGGCAAAGGCCATCCGTGAGCCTTCTATACACGCCGACCTTTTCATCGCATTATTGCTCGACACCACACCAAGGAACTGCTGCACTAAGCTGAAAATAGCTGTTCGGCTTCGGCTTTTTCGGCCACAGCTGATCCACGACAGACCTCATGGCGAGCCCGGACAACTTATTGAGTTCGGCCCATTCGGCTAGCTGATCAGTCAATGGAAACGGGTGCTCTGGAACGTTAAACTGCGACCAGAACAACTTGTCCACTTCACGATCTGTTTGATCTCGGAAGTATTCGGCCGCATCGACAACGCTCGCCGCCAAGTCCATATATGCATCTGCCGAACTCCACAGCCGATCCAGAGGGGCATATTGCGGATCTCCGAACTTCCTCCGCAGCATAAAGGGCTTCCCAGTCGCAATATCCCCGGCTTCTCGCAGTTCCTCCTTCTTCGCTCTCATGGCAGAGCGGGTGTCCTTGGTCACCATCGTGGCCTTTTCGAGGTCCGTCTCCCTCGCCCGGTTTTCTTCTTCCAGGAACTAGCAACGGTCGGCAGTGTCTTTTAACTTTACAGCCATCTTGGCCATTTTATCTTTGCTCTCACAATGGGCAGCCTTTTCGGCTCTTAACTCTTCGGCCGCCTTTAAAGCGGCCGCATTACTACACCTTGCTTGTTCCTTGGCTCGGGCAAGTTCCGCCCGAAGGGTCTCCATGGTGGCAGCTCCATCTGCAGTCACAACATATTAAAGATATTGGCATTACGCTGCTCTTACTATGTGACATTCACCAGAAAATATCACTTACCCTGTGCCTCGTCAAGCCACTTATTAACAAGCTCGATGTCGGCATCCGCCGCATCCAGTTGCCGCTTTAGTTTGGCAATCTCATGAGTCCGGCCAGCCACCAGGGCTCCAGCCACCTGCACATAAAAGGCGGTTCGGTTATTACCTGGGACTACGATCCTCTATTCGCCGCCGTTCTCGACAACAACCAGAGTCTCAGGGGCTACTATCTACACAGGGCACACCTAAAAATGTGCGATACTATCAAAAAGTATATCATTTCACGTACCTCAAAGCCCGTTAGTAGACTCATAAAGGCTTCATGCAATCCGCTTTCGGGTGACGAAATTCTTTCCATCACTGTACCCATCAACATACGGTGTTCTTCCAAGATGGCCGCTTGCTCCAACAGCTCCCTCAGTACGTCCGACCGCATAACAAACGGTGCCGGAATCTTCTGTTTGCTCTCTTCAAGAGCCGGATACTGGGGACTTCGGGTGACCATTGGGTTATCTTTTGGCCTCACCGGATTCGGGGAGGCCCTCTGAGATAAGACTTCAAGGTCGCCCACTTCTTGAGCGGAGGAGTCCGGGAGAGGCGTTTCGCTCTCCATCATCTCTGGAAGAAGATCCCTCGAAGAGGAGCTTTGCTGAGAAGGGCTGAGATCCGAACTGCAAGATAAATGCTTCGGTTATTTTCCTTGGAAGAAAGGCAGAATATCTTTACTATCAAGTATTTTTCGATAACTTACAACTCTTTAGAAGGCTGATCTCCGCACGGACTTTGTGCGGCAAGAGCACCCTCCGGGGCCGGACCCTCTAGTGGAGATTTCTTCTCCCGTTTGGAAGCCTTGGCTTTCGGATCTTCATAGGCGGTCCTCTTCCTTCCCCGGGGCAAGAGAATGTCGGATTCTTCCCCTTTTTTATCCTCCCTCGCGGAGGCGCTCATTCCCTTGGTTGGAATTGGTAGCGATGGGGCCCGCTTTCGCCCTCCTTATTCCCCCCTTTATCTTCATTTGAGGGCTCCGGGCAAGGTGCTAGCTCGAGCATCTTTTCCAGTACCGGATTGTCCAAACCCTCAGGAAGGGGGGCCGAACACCGAATCATCTTCGCCTTTGTTAGCCAATCCTAGTCAGAGAGCGATTTCTTAGAATGACATCATGATAAATGAAAGACGGTGTGTTCGGCTAGAGGACTACTTACTTGGTCGGCGGTGCAGTTGCTGCTCAGGCCCACGTCCTCGGTAGTATCCGGACACTCTATTCGGGGTCCGAAGAATGATTTATACATCTCGTCGTGCGTCAGGCCGAGGAAATTCTAAATAATGCACGGCCCTTCTGGGTTGAACTCCCACATGCGGAGGGGCCGGCGTTTGCAAGGCTGGACTCGACGAACCAGCATGACTTGCACCACCATAACCAGACTGAAATATCCTTCGAAGAGATCTTGAATGCGGCTCTGCAGTACAGGAACGTCATTGGCTGGACCCCAGCTCAGCCCTCTGCTAATCCATGACATCAGTTGTGGTGCAGGGGCCGAGCGGAAAGCAGGGGCAGCCACCCATTTGGCACTTCTGGGAGCTGTGATGTAAAACCACTCCTGTTGCCATAATCCGGACACCTCTGGAAAGGAACCCTTTGGCCATGGAGCTCCAGCGATCTTGCTTATTAATGCGCCTCCGCACGCTACATGCTGCCCCTCGACCATCTTCGGCTTCACGTCAAAGGTCTTGAGCCACAGGCCGAAGTCAGGGTAATGTGGAGAAAGGCCTCACATACGACAATAAATGCCGAGATGTGGAGAAAGGAGTCCGGGGCTAGATCGCGGAAATCTAGCCCGTAATAGAACATAAAACCCCTAACGAAGGGATCCAGAGTGAGGCCTAAACCTCGGAGGAAGTGGGAGACGAACACAATGTTCTTGTTGGGTTCGGGAGTAGGGACGACCTACCCTCGGTAGGCAGCCGATGTGAAACCTCGACGGTCAGGAATCTGGCCTCCCTCAACTTCTTGATATCCTCTTCCATAACGGAGGAGGGCATCCACCGGCCTTGAAGGCTAGATCCGAACATGATTGAAGGTCCGAAGCACCTGACCTGGGCTTTGGGTGTTAGAACTGTAGGCGGGGGAAGGATTTGATTGAGCGCGGGAGGGAAAAAAGTAAAAGCCTTGTCCCTTTATAAAGAGGGTGAATATCAAGCGTCCTCCTAGTGGCCGTTTGGGACTTGCCTAAAATCTAGGAGTCCTAGGCACGGTTGGGTTACCCACGACTGTATTGATGAGAACCCCGTAATTAGGGGACACGATCTCTGCTTTGATAAGACGTGTCAAAAAACTTCCTCGCGTCATGTGCGGGGCTAGTTAAAGGAAACGGTTCGAATAATCACTGGGCCATGGCATAATGTCGTGTTGCCAAAACATGGCAGCAGATTAGATTTGTGGAAATATTATTCTCTCTATGATGGTATGTGGAACTTATTTTAAAGGGTTGGACACTATACTTGTATTCAAAGTCTTCCGTGGTGTATTCGGAGGAGGAACCCGCCTTGCAATGCTGAAGACAATACTGCGCGCCGGACTCATCGTCATTGAAGCCTGGTTCAGGGGCTACCGAGGGAGTCCTGGATTAGGGGGTCTCCGGACAGCCGTACTATATGCTTTGGCTGGACTATTAGACTATGAAGATACAAGATTGAAGACTTCGTCTCGTGTCCGGATGGGACTCTACTTGGCGTGGAAGACAAGCTAGGCAGTGTGGATATGTATACCTCCTCCTTTGTAACGGACCTTGTGTAACCCTAGCCCCCTCCGGTGTCTATATAAACCAGATGGTTTAGGTCCGTAGGACAACATACAATCATACCATAGGCTAGCTTCTAGGGTTTAGCCTCTCCGATCTCGTGGTATATCTACTCTTGTACTACCCATATCATCAATATTAATCAAGCAGTACATAGGGTTTTACCTCCATCAAGAGGGCCCGAACCTGGGTAAAACATCGTGTTCCCTGCCCCCTGTTACCATCCGCCTTAGACGCACAGTTCGGGACCCCCTACCCGAGATCCGTCGGTTTTGACACCGACAGCAGGCCTTTTAATGACCTTTGTCTTGGGGCGAGGCGTCTTGGCCGGTTTATCCTGAGCTTTCTTCTTCCATAATGGATCATCACCATGTTAAAAGATTGACAAAGGTTATAACGAAGGGTTAAGAATATCAGGTGAAAACAAGGGTTATGCAATTCTTATAGCTGGCGGTTTGTTTGAAACACAAAAGGGACTAAGCCCTGTTTTGCTGCAGACAGCCACCGGTTCATCTAGAATCTTTTGGACAGCTTTAGTAATTGCAGCATTAGTTAACTGAATGTTAGTGTGCCATTGAGGGTCTTTCAAATCCCCTGTGTACTCGCACATTAAACCGGGGCGGCGACTTAAAGGAAAAATGCCCCAAGATATCCCGCAACGAACAAAGTCAAGGCATGTTAAAAAATTAGCCACAAAGGCTCTGAGTGTTGCAAGCTGTGGTGCATATTTGGCCCGTTCTTTTGCGGTCATCCTTTGGGGAAATGGATGTGTATTGGTAAGATGGTGAGCACGATAACCTGGCAGAGGATTCTCGTCATCTGGAGACGTATCTTTGAAATAGAACCAAGTCTGGTTCCAATCCTTGGGTGACTGTGATGCTTGGCGTGAGGGAAACTGACATCTTTCCTTTTCTGAATTAAAACGCCGCCAAGTTCAGTATTGGCCCCATCTGTAAATTCAGTACGGCGGTTTAAATTGAAGAAGTCTCTGAACAGTTCAGCGGTCAGCTCTTCATGCAGATAAGCCTCACAAAACACTTGAAAATTACAAATATTGGACACAGAGTTACGTCCAATATCTTGAGGGTGGAGTTGGAAGCTATCAAGCACATCACAAATTTTTTTTGATCCGAGAGGTTTGAAACCGTGGCTCAGATGATTAACAAACACAATTATTTCGCCATCCTTGGGCTCAGGAGGATTCTCTGGACTGGGAGCTCTCCAATGGATTTCACTCTATTTGGGTAAAGCGCTAGTTGCAACACAGCCGTTCAGACCTTCTTCCGTAATCCGGGACGGAACCCAGTTGCAGGCATAAAAAGACTTGGCCATTTCTTTAACAACCTAAAGGAATGTTTGTGCTGGTTTAAGATTCGTGATTGACAAGCATAAAACGTTGCAGGTTAAGAGATGGAAGGTGTTGAAGCATGCAAAATTGTTAAACCAGATATCGGTGTTGTCAGAGGTACAATCCAAAGCGATTGGCGGTTTAAGAGGGGACTAATGGTACCTGGAGGGTTATCATTTTCTAAAGTTAAACCGCCCACATTGGTATTGAAGATACAGATCTGAAATAACTAAGTGATGGAAAAACAAGTTTCACAAGTTGGCACAATAATTTTGGATCTACCACGGGTCAGAAAATGAAAGTATATTCAGACTTCAATATGGACACTGAAGCGGTTGATAAAGGTTCAGATTGGAGTTTCTGTTTAAACAATATGAAGTGATGAAAAAAAGAAGGACTATTGCCATCACTATACAGATTGAATACTGAGGTTTGAAAACAAGATGAAGTGATGAAAAAATCATCGCACAGTGACGAACGCCGATGAACACCGATGAACGCTCAAACCCTAAAGAAGGATCTACAGAGGAAGAAAAGGAAGCTTACTGAGGCTGAAGGAATAGCGGAGAGGTGTCACGATTCTCTTGAACGTTCAGGGTGATGCATCGGCCAAGGGCGAACCAGAGGCGAAGTCCGATGGCGGCGGTGGAGTTTGAAGCACTAGGGCGACGTGAGGAAGAGAATGAGACGAAGAGGCACGAAGGGGAAAAAGGAAAATGGACCCCGACCCTATTTATAAGGTGAATGGATAAGTGCCAGGCGCAGAAATCGAGGAGGTCAAAAAAATGGATCTGAACATATGTAGTGTAACAGCCTGGATTTTGGCCCTTTTCTTTTTCTTTTGATTTAATTTGTTTTTGCTCTGTTTTATTTTTGGAGTGGTTCCGTGGCCTTGTCGCCTGGGAAATCAGCTTCATTTCCTCTCCCAAGTGGCTCATCGTCCTAAAAACCTTGCCAAGATCATGTCACTCCAATTCTTGACCAAACCCTAATTTCTTTTCTAGGGAAAATTTCTTTTCCTATTAAAGGAATAACCCTATCTTCCCTAGGTTGTGAAGCAACCTATATTTCTGTCCATCCAAAAATCCCCAAATAATTCTTATAAATTGTTTGGGTCATATCTTCATCAAATATGGCAAAATATTTCATTGGCCATATTTTCCATCATGATCAATATCATTTCCTATTCTCTCCTAAATGGCACATTGTGAAACAAGTGCTATTTATCTTTGCCCATTTGCCCCCAAACTTTTTGGGCATTATATATCATCCAGATAATATACTTGTGCCAAAATTCAACTTTATTTGCATAGCCAAACTTCCTCAGTGATTTTTCAAAGTTCCTGTCTAAGGGAAGCATTTGTGAAGGAAGTGCTAGCTAGGTTTATCCAAATAAGTTTCAATTTTGCACACTTCTTCTTGTGGTCATATCATTGCTCTCCTCCAAAATTAAGCCCCACCCAATCATCTATGTGATCACAACATCAAATCTTTGATTCTGTCAATATTTTCAGGTTGTGAAGCAAGTATATTTTATGTTGCTTCATTTTTCCTGAAAACTTGCCAGAGCATTCTACTACCAAAATAACTTCTCTCCACCAAATTTGGCAACAATTATTAAAGCCAATATTTCTTTAGAATGTTTTCAAGATTCAGGACAGAGGGAATAACTGTGAAGGAAGTACCATTTTGGTAAAACCAATTGGTATGAAATTTTTGCAGCACCTTTATTTGGCCAAATCACTAAGCCCTGCCAAGTTTTACCTAAAGTGGTTACTCCATGTGAGTGCATCATCCAAATCTTGATTCTTGACCCATAATGTGAGTTACAAAGCAACTATATTAGTTTGTGCTCCATTAGGCCTCAAAACCTCTAGGATCATAATCCTTCCTTAGTTAATAACCCCAGACAAACTCTTTGGCGCCAGTGAAATCCCTGTTGATCACCAGTGATCTGCCAAGTTTACTGCAGTAAACTTCAAATGGTGATTACCATTTAACCATATCACTTTTCATTGATCTACCATCGTAATTGAGACCTCCACTAGATAGAATACACACTAGACAACCCGTTCCAGCCCCTCTCCACCGCTACATGCCAGTGCACGCGGTGACCACAACAATGGCGTGCCTGTGCACGTGCTCTGTGTGAAGTGGTCGCAGCCAGTGGTTGTTTGTGCTAGACCCCCTCCTGCTCTCGTCGTCTTCGCGCGTGTGAGCCTGTCTGGCAGATAGCCTGTGTCGTCGCCGTTCCCCTGGACCTCTCTCCCCCTCCGGCACCTTCCTCACCGACGCTCGCCGATGCTTGCCCACGGGAGTACAGTGCCTGTCAGGACCCCGATTCCAAGTCACATCGATCTAGCCGGTAACACCTCATATCACTTTGCGGCCTCACGCACGGTATTCCCATGGGTGTCGCCTTACCATGGCTCGGGACCGTATGCGCCTTTTGGCTCACGTATATGATAGTGTCGCTAGCATCCATATGATAGAGAACCCGGGCCGACATGGCTAGTCGTGAACCCAAAGCGGCACCAACCTATGGGGACAGGCATACATGAATCACATTGAGCATGTCGGTCAGCAGCGTGTGAATCCGGGCTCTAGCACTGGGCTAACAGGACTCCGGGAACCCGGGCTGTAGCAGGCTAGGCAGGACTCCGGATGTCACCGCGTGACATTTCCCCGAAGGGACAGACACTGGATCGAACTGAAACACATGCTAGCTAGTCAAGTGTCCTGAGCAGTAGTGCTGGGCTAGCAGGACTCCGGTGAACCGGGCTGTAGCGGACTACTATGGCCCATGGAAGCACTAGACTACATTTCCCTATGAGAGAGGCTGCCAAGGATAAACAACTAGATTGTCGGATCCCACACATACCAAGCATTTCAATCATACACACAATATGCTCGATATGTGTAAATACAACATGGCATCACAACATAACTCTACAACTCAAGTATTTATTCATTAGGCTCCGAGGAGCAAGATATTACAAACATGGGTCCCATGACCCAACAATCATAGCATACAAATCAAAACACATGCGGAAGCTTAACATGTCTGAGTACAAACATCTATAAATGAAAAGGGCTGAGAAGCCTGACTATCTACCAGACCCTCCCAAGGGTACAAGATCGTAGCTGAGGTAACAAGCTAAACGTTGAAGTCCAAGCGGAACTACTAGTGATACTGACGTCTCTCTGCAAAACATAAATTAAGCAAACGTGAGTACAAATGTACCCAGCAAGACTTACATCAGAACTAGCTACATATGCATCATTATCAACAAAAGGGATGGTGGGGTTTAACTGCAGCAACCCAGCTTTTGACTCAGTGGCTAACCTGAACTACGACTGCAAGTAACTCCTTTGAGGTGGCGCACACGAGTCCACATATTCACCATATCAATACACCACTATGGATCCGCTCTTGTCTCCCTACGAGAAGGCCATCCATAGCACTCACACTTATCTTGCGAGTTTTAGAGTATCCACTTTCACTTGTCTATGAACTGTTATAGGCAACCCAGAAGTCCTTTACCGCGGACACGTCTATTCGAATAGATGATGTTAACCCTGCAGGGGTGTACTTCTTCACACACGCTCTCACCACTTACCACCGTTTACACGACATGTACTCGGCAACCTTCAAGCGGAAGCCCAACGAGGGTGCCGGCCACGGCCTACCTAAACACTCAAGTCTCTAGTCCAGGTTTATCGCCTATCCAGGTTCCATCCGTAGGGAGTCCGGCCGAGGTTTCCACATACAGCCCCGAATGACGTGAACAGGGTTCCCGAGACACCAAACGGGCGCCCAGTACACTGTGCCACGGTGTATCTACCGCATCATAGCCCACCCCTAGGGTCAGCGCTACGCACGGCCGCCAACACGTATCATATAAACACCAAACACTAGTTGCAACTCCTGGACAGAGGACAAGGGTGATCAAGAAGCCGAGAGGGTCCATTGGTTTCGGGCCCAATGCGTGGTATTAACTGTTTCATGGATCACAAACACAGAACTCAGTTCCTAAGGATGGCTTCAATGAGACAACCCACCATGTACTCCTACATGGCCTCTCACCGCTACCTTTACAAAATCGTGTTCACACACTTAGCTCTCAACAGTAGGACATGTTTACACACCTCCGATCCATCCCCGATGAATCAGACCTGACTCAACTCTAAGCAGTAGTAGGCATGACAAACAAGCATGAATGAGTAGGCACATCAGGGCTCAAACAACTCCTACTCATGATAGTGGGTTTCATCTATTTACTGTGGCAATAACAGGTCATGCAGAGGATAAGGGGTTCAACTACCGCAACAAGTAACAGATGAATCGTTGTTGTCCTAATGCAGTAAAAGAGAGCAGGAGCGAGAGAGTGGGCTTGTATCGGAATGAACAAGGGGGTTGTGCTTGCCTGGCACTTCTGAAGATAGTATAGTTCTTCCTCGGTGTCATCGAACTCGTCTTCGAAACCACGTCTATCGAGAGGGGACAAATACCGGCAACAGAGAAGGAAAACACAATCAATGCAATGCACAATATGATGCATGATCATGACATGTCAATATGATGTGTTTTGAGCTAATGCAACTAGCAACATGTTAAATGGAGTTGGTTTGAACCTTAGGTTCAAATTCAAACTCCATATCTGAGGGTTTAAATGTCATTTATATGATTTGGCCTAAACAGCAGCCATAAGTTGTTCTAACATGCATGAAAATGCCATAAACAGAATCCTTGAATTTTTCTGATAATTTTTCATATATAAATTATTTCATTTGGAGTTACGCTTTAATTTCTATGATTTTTTGAAGTTTAAGTCATTTTATGGAATTCCTGAATTGTTTTAAAACAGAAATTAATTACTGCATCGGCATGACATTGTCATGACATCAGCAGGTCAACGGGGCATGGTCCAAGTCAAACCTGACCAGTGGGACCCACTGGTCAGTGACCCAGTGCCATTTAGTGTCACCGACAGGTGGGTCTGGTCAACGGCCACGTCAGCCGGGTCAAAGATGATGCGTGGGGCCACTGGATTAATCTAAAATAAACAGGGAATAAACCCAGGGTTAACTTGGGTGCGGGGCCCATATGTCAGTGAGAGCGGGTGTTAATTAGCAGGGTAATTAGTCCCTAATGACGGTGCCACATCAGTACGCCGGAGTTGAACGTCGGCGAGCACGCGAACGCGTCGGCGATGCTCGGGAATGCGCTACGGGCGACGGTTGGACGTGTTGCGGGCACCACGAGGAAGCCCTCGCTCGCCCGCATCCAGGGGTGCTCGCAGCTGGGCGCAGGGAGGCCGGGGTTGATGGCGGTGACCACTTGGGCGGCAGTCGGAGTTCGGGTGGTGGCGGGTTTGGCGCTATGGCTTGCGTTCGAGAAAAGTAGCAGGCTAGAGAGGCACTAGGCGTTGCTACGAGCGCAACGGCACACGCACAGGACCAATTGGTCACCGGAGCCATGTCGACGACGAGGCCAGGCGGCAGCGCGATTCGGTCGGCAAGGGGGCGACGGCTATGGGGCATAATCGAGCTTGGGAAGAGGGGGGTTAGATGCAGGGGCTCACAGCGCTTCGGACGGAAGGCTCGAGGGGCTCGGGGAAGGCCTGTAGACGGCGGAGCGGCGATGGCGTTCGTCGGAGCCCGAGGAAGAAGATGAAGTCGATGCCAGCGATGCAACACCTACGGGCTCGAGCGTGTCAGCTTGGAGACGTCGGGCGTTGTTGTGAAGCTTCTGGATGCGTCGAGGGGGCGAGGGGATGGCAGTGGGTGCAGCAACGGCGAGTGGCGGCAGCGGCTGCGTTCGGTGCATGCAAGCGAGAGAGCCAGGGGAGGGGATGGGGATGAGAGAGAGTGAGAGAGAGTCAGGGGGCAGCGTGGCGTCTCCAGGCAAGCAGTTGGACTCGCAGGGATGCTGCCAGCGTGAAGCAGGAGGTGGAGGCCTCCCGGCGCGCGCGTGCGTCTTCACCTCTGCCTACTGGCTGAGGAAGACAACGAGCGACAAGGTAGGTGGGCTGGGCTGGTCAAGTTGGGTTGGCTACAGGTAAGTGGGCTAGGTAGATTCCTTTCTCCTCTCTCTGTTTTTGTTTTTTTGTTCTGTTTGTTTTTATTTTATCTTTGCCACTGCTTTTAAAATTCAAAACAGTTTCAAAAACAGTGTCAATTATCCTGTCAGGACCCCGACTCAATGCCACATCGATCTAGCATGTAACACCTCATATCACTTTGCGGCCTCACGCACGGTATTCCCACGGGTGTTGCCTTACCTTTGCCCGGGACCGTTTGTGCCTTTTGGCCCACGTATATGATAGTGTCGCTAGCATCCATATGATAACGAGCCCGGGCTGACATGGCTAGTCGTAAACCCAAAGTGGCACAAACTTACAGGGACAGGCATCCATGACCCAGCATCGAACGTGTCGGTCATCAGCGAGTGAATCCAGGCTGTAGCACTGGGCTAGCAGGACTCCGATGAACCGGGCTGTAGCGGGCTAACAGGACTCCGGTATTCATCGCGTGACATTTCCCCGAAGGGACAGACACAGGAACGAAGAAGGACACATGCCGGCCAGCCTAAGTGTTCCGGAGCAGTAGCAAGCTACCATGGCTCGGTGGAAACACTAGGAGACATTTCCCGGTAAGAGAGGCTACTAAAGATAAACAACTAGATGGTCAGATCCCACACATACCAAGCATTTCAATAACATGCACACAATATGCTCGATATGTGCAAATACAACATGGCATCACAACATGACTCTACGACTCAAGTATTTATTCAATAGGCTCCGAGGAGCGAGATATTACAAACAGGGGTCTCATGACCCAACATTCAGAGCATACAAGTCAAAACACAAGCGGAAGCTATCATGTCTGAGTACAGACATCTATAAATGAAAAGGGCTGAGAAGCCTGACTATCTACCAAATCCTGCCGAGGCACAAGATCGTAGCTGAGGTAACAAGCTAAACGTCGAAGTCCACGTGGAACTACTAGTGAGACTGAAGTTCTCTGCAAAACATAAAATAGGCAAACTTGAGTACAAATGTACCCAGCAAGACTTACATCAGAACTAACTACATATGCATCATTATCAACAAAGGGATGGTGGGGTTTAACTGCAGCAAGCCAGCTTTAACTCGGTGGCTAACCTGAACTATGACTGCAATGTAACTCTTTTGAGGTGGCGCACACGAGTCCACATATTCACCATATCAATACACCACTATGGATCCGCTCCCGTCTCCCTACGAGAACGCCATCCATAGCACTCACGCTTATTTTGCGTATTTTAGAGTATCCACTTTCACTTGTCTATGAACTGATATAAGCAACCCAAAAGTCCTTTTCCGCGGACACGACTATTCGAATAGATGATGTTAACCCTGCAGGGGTGTACTTCTTCACACACGCTCTCACCACTTACCGACGTTTACACGACATGTACTCGGCAACCTTCAAGCGGAAGCCCAACGTGGGTGTCGGCCACGGCCTGCCTAAACACTCAAGTCTCTAGTCCAGGTTTATCGCCTATTCAGGTTCCATCCATGAGGAGATCCGGCCGGAGTTTCGCTCACAGCCCCAAACGATGTGAACAGGGTTCCCGAGACACCAAATGGGCGCCCGGTACACCGTGCCACGTGCCTACCGCATCACAGCCCACCCCTCCAGTCAGCGCTGCCCACGGCCTCCAGCATACTACAAACACCAGAAACTACTTGCAACTCCTGGACAGAGGACAAGGGTGATTAAGAAGCTGAGAGGGTCCATTGGTTTTGGGCCCAATGCGTGGTAGTAGCTGAATCATGGATCACAAACGCAGAACTCAGTTCCTGAGGACGGCTGCAATGAGATAACCCACCATGTACTCCTACATGACCTCTCACCGCTACCTTTACCAAATCGTGTTCACACGCTTAGCTCACACACTGTAGGACATGTTCACACACCTCTGATTCATCCCCGATGAATCAGACCTGACTCAACTCTAAGCAGTAGCAGGCATGACAAACAAGCATGAATGAGTAGGCACAACAGGGCTCAAACAACTCCTACTCATGCTAGTGGGTTTCATCTATTTACTGTGGCAATGACAGGTCATGCAAAGGATAAAGGGGTTCAGCTACCGCAACAAGTAACAGATGAATCGTTGTTGTCCTAATGCAGTAAAAGAGAGCAGGAGCGAGAGAGTAGGATTGTATCGGAATGAACAAGGGGGTTTTGCTTGCCTGGCACTTCTGAAGATAATAGTTCTTCATCGGTGTCATCGATCTCGTCGTCGGAGTCACGTCTATCGAGAGGGGACAAACACGGGCAAACAAGAAAGAACACAATCAATGCAATGCATAATATGATGCATGCTATGACATGGCAATATGAATGTGTTTTGGGCTAATGCACCTAGCTATGATTTAAATGAGGTTGGTTTGAATACATGATTCAAATTCCAACTCCATATATGGTTATTTAAATGCCATTTAATTGATTTGTGCTAAACAGCAGCTATAAGTTGTTCTAACATGCATGAAAATGGTACAGATGGATTCCTTGAATTTTTCTGATAATTTTTCATATATAAATTATTTAATTTGGAGTTACGGTTGAATTTCTATGATTTTTAGAAGTTTATACAATTTTCTGGAATTCCTGAATAATAATAAATCCAGTAAATGATTTAACTGCGTCAGCCTGACGCCAGCATGACGTCAGCGAGTCAACGGCCAGGTCCAGGTCAAACCTGACGTGCGGGGTCCATACGTTAGTGACACAGGAACTAATCCCGCGTTGACTCGGGCTTTGACCCGCTAAGGGGCCCGCTGTCACTGTCTGTTAGTGTGCTAATTGGGGGGGATTAGCCGCTAATGGCAACGCCACGTCAGCAAGTGACGCCGGCGACCACGGCGACGGCGAGACCTCGCCGGAGTTGCTCGGGACGGCGCTACAGGGCACCGTTTTGCTCGGGGTTTGCGGCTACAGCGAGCTGGAAGACTCGTGCATCCAGTGGTGGTGGCAGCAGCACCTGCGGTGGTTGGGATCGACGGCGACGACCAAATCGGCGGCGGCCGGAGTTCGGGTGCGGTCGGGTTCGGCGCTGCTGCTCACAAACGAGGGAGCTGAGGCGCTGGAGGGGCTCTACGGGTTGCGGCAAGCACAACGGGTGCACGCCCGTGACCAAATGGTCACCGGGGTTTCGCCGGAGTCGAGCTCGCGCGGCGGTGGTTTTCGGCCTTGATGGAATCGGCGGCCAGAGCGAGCAAAAGAGAACAGGGGTAGGGGTGAATGATGGCGGGGCTTACAGGGGGTCGATTGGAGGCCCAGCGGCTCGGGGGAGACATCGGAGGTGGCGAGCGGGCGCCGGCGATCTCGGGCGGCCGGAGATGGGGGAGACGGCGTGGGCGGCGATGCAGGGCTCCCGCACTCGAACGGGCTGGCGTAGACGATGCAGGAGACCATGGCAGTTCTTCTGGGCTTATCGACAGGGCGAGGGGTGGCCGGTGTCCATGGTGGTTGCGAGCGACGTCGACGGGCTCCGCTCGGGCACGTGAGGGAGAGAGAGCAGAGGAGGGGGAGGAGCGAGGGAGAGCGCAAGGGGTTCCAGGGAGAGTGAGAGAGAGGCCAGGGGTGTCGTGGTGTCTCCAGGCGCATCGAGGTGGGAGGCAACCAGGCAGGAGGTGGCGCACGGCGGCGCGCGCGGCCAACAAGCAGCTGCCTGCCTGCTCTGGCGGGAGGAAGCAGGTGGCTGGCACGGGCCAGCACAGTGCTGGGCCGGCCAGCGGGCTGCCAGGTAAGGCCAGGTAAGTTCTGCTCTGTTTTATATTTCTGTTCTGTTTTATTTTTTTTAAATTTGTTTTGCCACTGTTTTGAATTTAAAATAATTCAAACAATGCCAAAAACTCCTCTGAATATTTTTATTTTGCTAGATGGACATTTCCAAAAGCTCATAAAATATTTCAGGGGTATTTGAAATTATATTCTAATTATATGAATATAATTCAAATTCAAATAGCTAATGATTTAAATTCAAAGTCCCAAGATTAAGTCCTTAAAAATGTTCAATATTTTGGTTGGGACCAGAACCCTTGCCAAAAATTATCAAACATTTAAGAAGAGCATTTTGGAACAATGAATGAGATTTTAGGGTTTTTTCCCTTCTTTTATTTAGGGTTTTGAGGCTTCCAAATCTCCTTAGTTCAAGTTTCATTTGAATTTAAACATGATGCACACACTAGGCAGCACCAGAAGCTAGGGATGTGACAACTCACCCCCACTAAACAAGAATCTCGTCCCGAGACTCAAGCGTAGCGTAAGACGAAGGGAAAACGCCAACTAACATAATCTTCACGATCTAGGGTGCACTTCAAATGAACGTTGATTCGATCACCATCATTATCTTGATGTCTTGCTCCAAGAACTCCAACCGACATGACAACGAGAGGAGAAAGAAAACTCTAGAAGGATCAATCTTCTCAAAGACCGAACAACTCAGGATCAACTCATGGGATGAGACATTAAACCATCTCTCGGGTTGAGACACGAGATACACATCAAAAGGGGTGGAAAGAACGGATGACGAAGGTTCACTAGGTGGACAATAATTCCACACTTAAGAAGGTGGTAAACGATTGTTAACGTAGCGAAGAGTTGAGTTGCCATGATACCATAACGGGGCACCTTAAGGAAGGTGACTTGTAGATATATCCCCTTAAGTGGCAAAAATAATTACCTTTGATTCAGAGATCATTGAAACTCTTTAAACCAGCCTAAGGCAATTCTCGAGCGATCGTTTGGAGGGGGTCGGTAGAATGGCATACTCGGACTTGGATGATGTGGATTACCTTGTTGAGGACAACGTGATGGATGAATTTGCTTACCACCGGAAATGGATGAGACCCATGGTAGAATGGCCCATTGGCGGTGCAAGCTGGGAACAAAATGCAAATGCTGGGAATGATTCTGGTAACTGGGGAAGGACCCAACAATAGAGAGTGAATTCACTGTTTGAAAGGTCATAGCATTGCCGAGGAAACTGAGAGCATCCCAGTTAGTGTCGATGATAACACCTAGCGCGTGTGCGTGCTCTCAAGAACTTGAGCATTTCCATATTCATCAGGGTTTTACCAACATCCGTGTCAAGGGTGCTGACAACACAACATACTACCATGATGAATAGCGATGGACGATGCAGATGCAAAGGAGGATAACACTTTCTTAGATTTCACCTTAGCGAGGCCAAGGGAACGAAATCTGGATGATCGACCGAGAGACATTTAGCACTCCGCTTCTAATGTTCTCCTTGATGTGCTAGTGTAACCCATTCATAGATATGGTTTGATATCTAGAACATCAAGTAAAAAGGCCGGACTTCGGAACACAGAAATCCATAGGGGCAACTAGGGAGTAAATCCTATGAAATCCCTATGGGGAGGTGTCCAACTTCCTCAAATCAAGATACTGCAACAGGAGGTCTTCCGGCTGGGTGTGTTGGCCACGACATCCACTTTACCGGTTATCGCGAGACCAATATTATAGTTCTTGGGAAATGTTCCAAACCATCATATCTGCCTGAGATTCAGATCTGGTTGGTGTTAGGATATTCCAGACTCATCGAGTCTAGGAAGATAAATGAAAGTTTGCAACACAATTCGACGAGATAACGTTGCGAGATTCTCGGGAAATTAACTACGATAGCAAACTCCAAAACATGAGCTGGTTCTGCTACACATGTGTGAACACGATGTCCTAGACAAGCATGACCACGTGGTAGTCTTACAATAAAACACTACCGAGTTCAGGTTGGGAACCATCAACGAGGGTATCGAAGTCCTTACATAAGTCCGGATTAGCTCTTATGAAGGAACTCCTTCTCCTTGAACAAATCAATCAGTGGCTTGGTGTGCTAGGGATACATATAGATTGAAGGTTGCAAGTCTTCAAACCACAGAATTCTTCGCACGTGTGCATGACTGATTTGGAATGATTCCAAAGAAAGCAACATTGACTTTCTCGAATCCACGGCGGCAACTTGCATCAGATGCACATGAATTAAAGGAAGTCACTACCTTCATCCAAACATATGCTTCATGATCGAAACACGAAGAAATGCTTACACAAGTTTCCAACACTAGGTTGATGTTCAACATGACTCATGGGAGAGACAAAATGCTGCTGATGGGCTCAACAACAACTCATCGAGATTTCCATGTAAATGGAATTCCATAATTATGTGAACAAGTGATAGCATTGGTCAGACCCAAAAGATATAATGGTGTATGCTCGAGGGATCAACCACGAGTAAGACAACATTACGATCATCGTTGGTATTGATTTGACTTGACGATGGCCCACACTCAAATCAAAGGATTGATAAGACAATAGGTCCAACAACTGATCACAGGGACCAATCAATGAAGATATCATCTTTCTTCAACACACACTACACAAGAATATCCCTTTGGAACGAACTAAGTCAAACAAGCTTTTATCTTCCAACTCTCCAAGTTGTTGTCTAGCTTAACCAACTAGCTCAGGGATATCTAACACCGATCTTGGAGAGAGAGTGGTTCACAAGAAACCAACTTGATCATGAGCTCAACATAGCGGTCAGGTGACAACCTGGTAATACTACCGAGAAGATCTTCGAAAAATCAAGAACCACCGATATGTTACTAAGCTCGAGAACAATCTCGCTTTTGAGGGCAAGACGATATGATCAAATGAGTGAGGACTTGACAAGATCCTAACTCATCAATCGAAGGGTGCACCGAAATAAGGACTAGGTAGCACGATCAGTCTTAGAAGGATGATTCAAAAACCAACACGCTAAGAATGAAATTATTGTCCTTTAACTACCAAGCAACAAGGTTGCTAGGAGTATTGATTTCACACATCACAATTCATTTGTCGGTATTCCGGTTGCATCAACACGAAGACCGAGGAATGACTAATGATGGTGAGAAGTATCACTACCAAGAGGTCATAGGATGGTGTGCAATTCCTATGACAATCCCGATATAAAAGATGGTAATACTCCAAGGTAGAACAGAGCAAAGGCTGGATTGGCATTTTGAGCTGCGGAGTACAATTGCTTTGACCCAATCCTGGATATGGAAGAGGTACTGGAGTTTGTTTCTCCAAGTCATTCAGGACAGAATGGCTTGACGGACCACAAGAGTAATAGGCATCGATAAACGAACGCACGCATACTCTTGACTATCAATTGATAGACGAAGGTTAGTAGACAACTAAAGAGGGACAACTCAAAGGAACATATAACTTTCTGAGTTGTGGATGCATAGATTAGTATGTCGAACCAAGGTCAACATAATTCTTCCGGATAACCCATGCAGAAAGGTAGAACTAGCAGAGCCACAATATAGCATGGAGAACTCATCAAGAGCACTCTGGTTGTGATCGTTCAGTTCAACGAGGAACTTCTGCCATAAGTAGTTCATGGTATTTGGAAGAAGAAGATACCACGGACTTCAAGGACTATCGCAAAGGTTACTAATAACCTAAGGGAGCTAGCAATTACTATCAACATGAAGTAAGTAGGGTGAATCTCGGGTTCAAAACCCAAGGAGTAGAATACCTACTACTAAGTGGCATCATGGGATGCTTTCGAGAATAAAAGCCAGAATCATCACACTGGGACACAAAACATGGCTAGACTACTAGATGATCCCCTGAGACACCTAGGGTCATAATAATAACTCCAACATAAAGGTCGAGGCAGTAGAGTACCTCAACTCAACAATTTGTGTGATTAACCTACCCTAAAAGACATTGAAACCAGAGGAAAAGGATTTTGCAAATGCATCAGACTCTTTGGAAACCTGGGATGACTCGGATAGCATAACGGCTGTAAATGCTCAGAAAAGATTTGAGACATTCACAAAAATGGTGGCATAACCACTCAGATGCACAATATCAGGGTTTCGAGATCAATAATTAACATACGGAAGTAATAGGAACTGAAACGAGGCTTAAGTCCAACAATTCTATAAATCTACGGATTAGTAACACGTGATCCTAATAGAAAGAAGAGAAAGCCTAGTTCCTTAATCCCCGTAGAAGAGAAGATGATGACTTCAGATCAGAAGGCCATGAGGTATAAGGAGTAAAAGAGCCTTACGTTCCATCCCACCATCAATTCCCTTATATAACTAAAGAATTTCTAGACTCAACTTCGACCAGTTGGCTTGGTAATCCTACAGGCAGTCAAGCTCTGATACCAACGCTGTCAGGACCCCGACTCAATGCCACATCGATCTAGCATGTAACACCTCATATCACTTTGCGGCCTCACGCGCGGTATTCCCACGGGTGTTGCCTTACCTTTGCCCGGGACCGTTTGCGCCTTTTGGCCCACGTATATGATAGTGTCGCCATATGATAAGGAGCCCGGGCTGACATGGCTAGTCGTAAACCCAAAGTGGCACAAACTTACAGGGACAGGCATCCATGACCCAGCATCGAACGTGTCGGTCATCAGCAAGTGAATCCAGGCTGTAGCACTGGGCTAGCAGGACTCCGGTGAACCGGGCTGTAGCGGGCTAACAGGACTCCGGTATTCATCGCATGACATTTCCCCGAAGGGACAGACACAGGAACGAAGAAGGACACATGCCGGCCAGCCTAAGTGTTCCGGAGCAGTAGCAAGCTACCATGGCTCGGTGGAAACACTAGGAGACATTTCCCGGTAAGAGAGGCTACTAAAGATAAACAACTAGATGGTCAGATCCCACACATACCAAGCATTTCAATAACATGCACACAATATGCTCGATATGTGCAAATACAACATGGCATCACAACGTGACTCTACGACTCAAGTATTTATTCAATAGGCTCCGAGGAGCGAGATATTACAAACAGGGGTCTCATGACCCAACATTCAGAGCATACAAGTCAAAACACAAGCGGAAGCTATCATGTCTGAGTACAGACATCTATAAATGAAAAGGGCTGAGAAGCCTGACTATCTACCAAATCCTGCCGAGGCACAAGATCGTAGCTGAGGTAACAAGCTAAACGTCGAAGTCCACGTGGAACTACTAGTGAGACTGAAGTATCTCTGCAAAACACAAAATAGGCAAACCTGAGTACAAATGTACCCAGCAAGACTTACATCAGAACTAACTACATATGCATCATTATCAACAAAGGGATGGTGGGGTTTAACTGCAGCAAGCCAGCTTTGACTCGGTGGCTAACCTGAACTATGACTGCAATGTAACTCTTTTGAGGTGGCGCACACGAGTCCACATATTGACCATATCAATACACCACTATGGATCCGCTCCCGTCTCCCTACGAGAACGCCATCCATAGCACACACAATTATTTTGCGTATTTTAGAGTATCCACTTTCACTTGTCTATGAACTGATATAAGCAACCCAGAAGTCCTTTTCCGCGGACACGGCTATTCGAATAGACGATGTTAACCCTGCAGGGGTGTACTTCTTCACACACGCTCTCACCACTTACCGCCGTTTACACGACATGTACTCGGCAACCTTCAAGCGGAAGCCCAATGTGGGTGTCGGCCACGGCCTGCCTAAACACTCAAGTCTCTAGTCCAGGTTTATCGCCTATTCGGGTTCCATCCATGAGGAGATCCGGCCGGAGTTTCGCTCACAGCCCCAAACGATGTGAACAGGGTTCCCGAGACACCAAACGGGCGCCCGGTACACCGTGCCACGTGCCTACCGCATCACAGCCCACCCCTCCGGTCAGCGCTGCCCACGGCCTCCAGCATACTACAAACACCAGAAACTACTTGCAACTCCTGGACAGAGGACAAGGGTGATTAAGAAGCCGAGAGGGTCCATTGGTTTCGGGCCCAATGCGTGGTAGTAGCTGAATCATGGATCACAAACGCAGAACTCAGTTCCTGAGGACGGCTGCAATGAGACAACCCACCATGTACTCCTACATGGCCTCTCACCGCTACCTTTACCAAATCGTGTTCACACGCTTAGCTCACACACTGTAGGACATGTTCACACACCTCTGATTCATCCCCGATGAATCAGACCTGACTCAACTCTAAGCAGCAGCAGGCATGACAAACAAGCATGAATGAGTAGGCACAACAGGGCTCAAACAACTCCTACTCATGCTAGTGGGTTTCATCTATTTACTGTGGCAATGACAGGTCATGCAAAGGATAAAGGGGTTCAGCTACCGCAACAAGTAACAGATGAATCGTTGTTGTCCTAATGCAGTAAAAGAGAGCAGGAGCGAGAGAGTAGGATTGTATCGGAATGAACAAGGGGGTTTTGCTTGCCTGGCACTTCTGAAGATAATAGTTCTTCATCGGTGTCATCGATCTCGTCGTCGGAGTCACGTCTATCGAGAGGGGACAAACACCGGCAAACAAGAAAGAACACAATCAATGCAATGCACAATATGATGCATGCTATGACATGGCAATATGAATGTGTTTTGGGCTAATGCACCTAGCTATGATTTAAATGAGGTTGGTTTGAATACATGATTCAAATTCCAACTCCATATATGGTTATTTAAATGCCATTTAATTGATTTGTGCTAAACAGCAGCTATAAGTTGCTCTAACATGCATGAAAATGGTACAGATGGATTCCTTGAATTTTTCTGATAATTTTTCATATATAAATTATTTAATTTGGAGTTACGGTTGAATTTCTATGATTTTTAGAAGTTTATACAATTTTCTCGAATTCCTGAATAATAATAAATCCAGTAAATGATTTAACTGCGTCAGCCTGACGCCAGCATGACGTCAGCGAGTCAACGGCCAGGTCTAGGTCAAACCTGACGTGCGGGGTCCATACATCAGTGACACAGGAACTAATCCCGCGTTGACTCGGGCTTTGACCCGCTACGGGGCCCGCTGTCAGTGTCTGTTAGTGTGCTAATTGGGGGGGATTAGCCGCTAATGGCAACGCCACGTCAGCAAGTGACGCCGGCGACCACGGTGACGGCGAGACCTCGCCGGAGTTGCTCGGGACGGCGCTACAGGGCACCATTTTGCTCGGGGTTTGCGGCTACAGCGAGCTGGAAGACTCGCACATCCAGTGGTGGTGGCGGCAGCAGCTGCGGTGGTCGGGATCGACGGCGGAGACCAAATCGGCGGTGGCCGGAGTTCGGGTGCGGTCGGGTTCGGCGCTGCTGCTCACAAACGAGGGAGCTGAGGCGCTGGAGGGGCTCTACGGGTCGCGGCAAGCACAACGGGTGCACGCCCGTGACCAAATGGCCACCGGGGTTGCGCCGGAGTCGAGCTCGTGCGGCGGTGGTTTTCGGCCTTGATGGAATCGGCAGTCAGAGCGAGCAAAAGAGAACGGGGGTAGGGGTGAACGATGGCGGGGCTTACAGGGGGTCGATTGGAGGCCCAGCGGCTCGGGGGAGACATCGGAGGTGGCGAGCGGGCGCCGGCGATCTCGGGCGGCCGGAGATGGGGGAGACGGCGTGGGCGGCGATGCAGGGCTCCCGCAGTCGAACGGGCCGGCATAGACGATGCAGGAAACGATGGCGGTTCTTCTGGGCTTATCGACAGGGCGAGGGGTGACCGGTGGCCACGGTGGTTGCGAGCGACGTCGACGGGCTCCGCTCGGGCGCGTGAGGGAGAGAGAGCAGAGGAGGGGGAGGAGCGAGGGAGAGTGCGAGGGGTTCCAGGGAGAGTGAGAGAGAGGCCAGGGGTGTCGTGGTGTCTCTAGGTGCATCGAGGAGGGAGGCAACCAGGCAGGAGGTGGCGCACGGCAGCGCACGCGGCCGACAGGCAGCTGCCTGCCTGCTCTGGCGGGAGGAAGCAGGTGGCCGGCACGGGCCAGCACAGTGCTGGGCCGGCCAGCGGGCTGCCAGGTAAGGCCAGGTAAGTTCTGCTCTGTTTTATATTTCTGTTCTGTTTTTTTTTAAAATTTGTTTTGCCACTGTTTTGAATTTAAAATAATTCAAACAATGCCAAAAACTCCTCTGAATATTTTTATTTTGCTAGATGGACTTTTCCAAAAGCTCATAAAATATTTCAGGGGTATTTGAAATTATATTCTAATTATATGAATATAATTCAAATTCAAATAGCTAATGATTTAAATTCAAAGTCCCAAGATTAAGTCCTTAAAAATGTTCAATATTTTGGTTGGGACCAGAACCCTTGCCAAAAATTATCAAACATTTAAGAAGAGCATTTTGGAACAATGAATGAGATTTTAGGGTTTTTGCCCTTCTTTTATTTAGGGTTTTGAGGCTTCCAAATCTCCTCAGTTCAAGTTTCATTTGAATTTAAACATGATGCACACACTAGGCGGCACCAGAAGCTAGGGATGTGACATATCCTCTAATAATTTCATGTTGCAAAATGGACTTTTCCAAATGCACATAAAATATATCAGAGGTATTTGAAGATATATCCTATATATACTTTGGTATATTTCCAAATTCAAATAGGATAGTGATTTAAATTCAGTGCCCAAAATATTCCACAAAAATGTTCCCTATTTTTGGTTTGGTCTCAAAGCCTTGCCAAAATTAACAAACATTTATGAAGGCATTTTGGAAACAATGAATGCAATTTAAAGGGTTCTTGCCCTTCTTTTAAATTGATGTTTGAGGCTTTCACTTTCCTCATTTCAAGTTTCTTGAGATTAACAGGATGCATGATGCTCACTAATGCAACCATCTCCAAACAATTCTAGGGCTATGACAGTGCCCCGACATGTTTTAATGGTGTTCAGCTTCTTCCTCTGCTCCCCGGCGTTGTCTACCCCTCCGTGAGCTCTGAATCAATAGCTCGTTGTGTTCCCGCGCCCTCCCGTGCTCGCTGGCCATGACCAGAGCCTTGGCCGGACGTGCCCGACGGCACCCGAGCCCATCCCTCTCTCCCGCCTATATATAGGCCTCTCCCGAGCCGTTCGAGCACACCAGCAGCCTCTCCTCACTTCACTACCACTCCCCAACCTATCAAGCGAGCTCGAGAGGCTCTCCTCGCCTCTATTGACCGCCATGGCAGCCGCGGCCATCCTCCTAAATTAGCTTGAGTCCGAGCCTCCCCCTCCCTCCCGACCTCACCATAGCCTGACCTAGACCCCGGCGATCCTCCCCGTGTCTTCGCCCCACCGCCGGAACCACCTTGGCCGCGTGCCCCAAGATCAACAACCGCCGCCAAGCTCTCTCTTCCCCTCGCGGTGCCGCCCCTCCTCTCCTCCCCAGAGCTCTTTTCCCCTCTAGCTGGATCTGGTGGACCTCGCCACGGTCGCCGGTTGCCTCCCCTTACCGGAGCTGGCCGGAGCCGACGAGCCCATCACTGGCCAAGCCCAGCCGCTCCTCTGCCTCGCCCCTCTCTGCTTCTGTCGGGAGCAAGCGAGAAGGAGTGGGAGGAGAGAGAAAGGAGTAGGACCCCTCATCAGCCGGTCAGCGCTGGTCCCGCCACCACCACATCACTTAAGTGGAGGCGGAAACAACAGAGTACGTTTTCCTCGACCAAAAGCATATTCACTTCTTCTTTGGGTGTAAATGCGTCTTCCTCTCCGGAAAGCGTATTTCCTCAAAACCCGCTTCTGCCTTATCCACTCAGGGACTTGTTTGTGATGATATTTTTGCAGAAAGGTCCCTGATCTTCATCAGCTCATATCTTTTTACCCACAACTCCAAATGAGGTGAATCCAAAGCCCACTTCTTCATTTCGTCGAGCCCTTTCCGATGGAATCATTTTCACCATGTTTTGAAATTCTGAAAATGACCATTTTGCCCTTACCCTTATTCAGCCCCTCCGAGAGAGAACGTTTTTCCGGTGATTCTTTCTGTGAGCTTCTCGCACCTCTTCTCGGTGATTTATTCCACCCAGGCAAGCCATACCCTCCATTTGCACGATTGCAATGTAGTGACATGGTTTATTCATTTAAACTTGTTTAAAATATTCCTTTAGCTATGTGTGATCTGTTCATGGCATTCCCCGGAGTATTGATTTGATCTTGATATTTCCATGATATTGCTTGGAGTTTTAGGATTATATTTTTCATGATTATCTGGATGACATGTGCCTTTGGATTCTTAGTGCCTATTAGGACTATTTTCATGATGGTATCTGGTATTATTTTGGAGTATTACTTTAGATGACATGTGCCTTTGGATTCCTAGTGGCTATTAGGATTATTTTTGGTATTAGTTTGGAGTATTACTTTGGATGAAATGTGCCTTTAGATTCTTAGTGGCTATTAGGATTATTTTCATGATGGTATCTGTTAATTATATTTTGGAGTATTACTTTGGATATCATGTTGCCTTTGGATTATTAGTGGTTAGTATGATTATTTTCATGATGCTAGTTAATGTTCTGTTGCTTGGAGTATTATTTAGGAAATGATGTTTACATGTGGATCTTAGTCGAATAGCTTTATTCTTGTTATTGGAGTAGTAGGATTATTGTTTCTGGATTCATCATGACAGTAGTGATGTGCTACCCTTAGAGTATTTTGAGGTGATGATATTAGGCTTGGATTATTTGTTGGATTTTGCTATGACTTGGATTATAGTTTGATAGGTAATATCGGAGTATTAGTTATCACAGTTATACTTTTGGGGATAAATTCTGTCATTAACTTGGTCAGGTGCCACCGAACCGGGCTTTCTCCAGTGCAACCACATTTGCCTTTATGGGAAGGCCCTAATGCGGTCTATTTCCATGCCTCTCGCCGGTGCCTCCAACTAGGGAAGGTTATGGGAATGCGGTACCCTGGCCCGGTAAGCGGACATAACCTTGTGCGCCCGTTGTTGTTGTTGTACCTGGGTTGTCCCTGTGTGGGACCGTTTATTGTTTTGGCCACGACGGTGGCCGTTGTGTCTTTGGTAGACACAGGGCCACCTTGGACTAGCCCAGTGGGGAGTGAGTCGGAGTGGCCGGGAGAGTGTCATGGTAGTAGATCGGTTTTGTCGGAACACCGTTGGTCCACCCGAATGGGAGTGCGAGGCCATGGGTTCCGTGGTGTGGGTACAGTGCACTACCTCTGCAGAGTGTATTTAAATCTATCGATAGTCGTGTCCTCGGTCATGGGCATGTGTTTGTACTAGGTCACACCATTCGATCAATACTCACATGACGGAATGACTTATAGGTGATTTATATGTGGATATTTTGAGCCATACAGATTGGAAGGATGTTGATGATGACGTTTGAGACCAAGTGTTGGTCGTGGTAGTGATCGCCGGAATGATCACCATTTGGTTTGGATCACGAGGTGATCGAGATGGTATATTGCTTGGCCAGTTAGCCAACAGTGATATGGTTATGGAGATCTGAGATGGTGATTTACCAGTATTGTATTAGTTTCATACCATGCTTATTAGTTGCTTCATAGTAATAGTTGTTAATTTAATTAACCTGTTAAATGCTATGTTATTTTCTTGCCTTGATGTTTATGGTTGTTGTGAGCTTGCAAGTACATTCAATGTACTGACCTGGCGTGTCATGCCAGATTGTAGGTGATGCCATGATTGCTTGATTTCTTGTCAAGGTTGTTGTGTGTGCGAGCTAGATCGTGTCCCAGCCAGAGTCCCTGCAGAGTGGAGTTCACTACCTTCATCATTGTTCCGCTGCTACGAGTTGTTCTGCTGCTAGCATAGAGCAAGTGGTAGTATTGTAGGCGTAGTGTCGCCGTGCAGATGTGCTTCTTTGTAACATCAGACCCTTGTATTATTATCCTTGTAATAAGAGCTGATGTGTTCTATGTAAAGAAGTGTCGTATTCCAGAGAATTTTCCTCGATCTCTGGGCTGGAATACAGGGCGTTCCGGTAACTCTGAGCCGGGGTGCCACATGTAGACGCCTCAATTTTTTGAGGTTCATTAAATGGGATACATTAAAAGATTTGGGTTCTGTGTAAAGTTAATGGAGGAGGATGTCATGACGGATTATCATGGTCTTAGAAGATGACATCACGGCGGTTTACAAGGTTTCCGTGAAGATATTAAAGAAGGAACTTTTCTAAGTGCTGAAGATTGACATGAACATGTTCAAATCAATCTGGGGCCTAATGTTGGGGTTATAACTACTGAGTATAAACCGCCTAGGAGGGGACGGATTATACTCATAGTGAATTCATTCCTGTCATAGCCCATGAGGACAAGGAGTATGATGCTTTACGAAGGAGAGTTAACAAGAGGGCCCAAGGCCCAAAGGCGGATTATGACCCATAGACATAAACCGCCATAAGATGAATAACTTGTGTTGTAAGATAAGAAAAAGTAGAAACCGAGCCAGACACGTTTATGAGCCGGCCGGGACTCTGTAAACCGCCAGGCATCAACCTGTGTATATAAATGGACGACCAGGCAATGGTTTAGGGACAAGAAACAAGAGATTGAGAGCCGGGTCAAGCATATTCGCTCCCCGTTCATCGAAACCCTAGCAATACCAACTACAAACTGGACTAGGCTCTTACCTTCATCGTAAGGGGCCGAACCTGTATAAACTCTCGTGTCCTTTGTCTTGTTTAACCGCTTTAAGCTAACCTCAACGCGATGGCCTCACGACTAAGTCCTCACACTATAACATTGGGTGACACAGAACTAGCTCCAATTCATCAATATAATGTAGGCATGTATTCCGAATATAGTCATACGTGCTTATGGAAAAGAACTTGCCTGGCATCTTTTGTCCTACCCTCCCGTGGCATCGGGGGCCTATTGGAAACTAAGGGATATTAAGGCCTCCTTATAATAGAGAACTGGACCAAAGCATTAGCACTTTGTGAATACATGAACTCCTCAAACTACGATCATCACCGAGATGTGTACCAACTATTGTCACTCCCGGGTTGCAAGATAGGATGAAGAACATAAATATATTCAAGAAAACATAATAGGTTCAGATCTGAAATCATGGCACTCGGCCCTAGTGACAAGCATTAACCATAGCAAAGTCTTATCAACAGAAATCTTAGAACTTAGTGGATACTAGGGATCAAACCCTAACAAAACTAACTCGATTACATGGTAAATCTCATCCAACCAAGAACCGTCCAGCAAGCCTGCGATGGGATTACTCAAGCACGACGGTGAGCATCATGAAATTGGTGATGGAGGGTGGTTGATCATGACGATCGCGATGATTCCCCCTCTCCGGAGCCCAAAACGGACTCCAGATCTTCCCTCCCGAGGAAGAACAAGAGGTGGCGGCGGCTCCGTATCGTAAAACGTGATGAAGCCTCCTCTTTGATTTTTTTCTCCCCGAACGTGAATATAGGGAGCTGGAGGTTAGGTCGGTGCAGCTTCGTGGGACCCACAAGACAAGGGGCGCGCCCAAGGGGGTAGGGCGCGCTCCCGGCCTTGTGGACAGGTGGTGGGTCCACTTCTGTTGATTCTTTCACCAATGTTTTTATTTATTCCAAAAGAGGTCATTCTGAGAAGTTTTATTGCTGCATAAAAATAACACCATGGCAATTCTGCTGAAAACAACGTCAGTCCGGGTTAGTTCCATTCAAATAATGGAAATTACTGTCCAAAACAAGGGCAAATGAGTTTGGAAAGGTAGATACGGCGGAGACGTATCACTCTATGCTAAGCTTGTGGAGCCGCTCTAGGATGGGGCCTGGAAGGTGGATGGTATCCTGGAAGAAGAGTGATGCGAGCTCTTCTTCGTGGCTGCGACCCCCGTCTTAAGCCACCTCCTTCACCGAGACCCCTCCTTCGACTTCAGCAAGGTGATAGTCCCCGTTCGTGCAGAGTTTCGCAATGGAATTGCGGCGGCCGTAGAAGACCATGTCAACGCGCTGCTTGGTAGGTTTTATTATAGCGGCAGTGGGGAGCATGGCATGACTGCGGCAGACGCCAACAACGTTGGCTGTGATGCCTCCTCCTAAAGTTTTCCTTAATCGTCATGTAATAGATTGAAGCTGCCTCGCGGAGGCACGAGACATGGTTTTATTTGTTTGAACTTTTAATGCTTGTAATGAATGTTTACGATCTTGTGGGGTATCCATTCCATACTAGTTTTTTCTCTTGTCTGCCTTGGGGATCTACTTCGGCAGGGCCCAACCCCGTGCAGGCATGAACCATCGTGGGGATGTCAGGTCACCATGCCTAGACATGGCTAGAAGGTGAGGGGATCCGGAAGCTGGTGAAGGCTCCGGAGGCGCAATGCTCAGGAGTCCCACCTTTACGCGCAAGCAGGCCGTGCGAGGGAAAACATTAGCGTCGGTGAGGATGCCCCCTAGGTGCCCAAACATAACTCTATGCGGCGCCGGCGGTCCGTTGCTCTCGCGGGATACCTTGCGAATCCTCTCAGCGACCCATTCCTGAGGGGGAACCAATGCATAAAAGTTTCATTGAAGGACGAGCTCTCGCGAGCTTGCGCATGGGCGTTACGCGAGAAAACCAGACACGAAGGACCTCGTGTTGTGACGTGCACTGGAGCAGGCTCGCAAGCTAGAGCTCGGTACCCTGGGTTTCTTGGTGCTGTTGGGATTGACCCGAGCTCAGGCACCGTGTCCAGTCCCTGCTCGCGTGAGGCATATGAGGGAGCTGCGAGCGCGTGTCGCGAGAGAACCATGGCACGGGTCATCCTAAGGTTGGTGTGACCTGTGGATCACCCTCAATTGTCTATCCACCAACACGGAGCATGGGGCATCTACTTGGGCGTGGGCATGATTATGGTTTGATCGTTCCGCCAACACGGGACATGGGGCTTCCTCTTGGGCATGGGCATGGTCCTTGTTCGACCGTTCTACCAGTACTGGGCATGGGGATTCCACTGGGTCGTGGGAAGGAGCTCAGTTCCAGGGTCTCTGGGGCGTGTATTGCCCTATTTCGTTCGTACACAAGGCAGGCACGACGGGACTTGCAGAGGTGTCAGATGCCCATTCGCCAGCGCGGGGCTCGGTATATCCTTCTCAGGCCTCAGGCAGCTTGCACCAAGATCTTGGCACGGTTGCGCACTCATGTAACCTCTGATATAGGGGCGGCCCGTGTCGGACAACCATCCCGAGGCCATTGCACGAAGTGGTCGGACACCAAGGACCCAAATTAGGTGATGTGTGCAGGTCCGGCCCGCCAGACAGAGCTCGGTCACTTAGATTTAGTGACGCTGCAAGGACAAACCTAAGCAAAGGCGACCTGTCGAGTTCCTCCATGGAATGATCAAGGGAAGAGTTGTCGGACACGCGGCGCCTGAGGTGGCACAACACAGAAACAGGCACACAAATTGGACCCAAGAACAGTCGCCGTGTCTGATACGTCTCCAATGTATATATAATTTTTGATTGTTCCATGCTATTATAATATCTGTTTTGGATGTTTAATGTGCTCTAATATGAACTTTTATATTATTTTCGGTACTAACCTAATAACTGGAGGCCGAGTGCCAGTTGCTATTTTTTTTCCTATTTCAGTGTTTCGCAGAAAAGGAATATCAAACGGAATCCAAATGGAATGAAACATTCCCATGGATCTTTTTTGCAACAAACGCAATCCAGGAGACTTGGAGTGGAGGTCAAGGAAGCAACGAGGCGGCCACGAGGTAGGGCGGTGCGCCCAGGAGGGCAGGCGCCCCCACCCTCGTGGGCCCCTCGTCGCTCCGCCGACCTACTTCCTTTGCCTATATATACTCTTATACTCTAAAAACATCCAGGGGAGCCACAAAACCACTTTTCCACCGCCAGAACCTTCTGTACTTGTGAGATCCCATCTGGGGACCTTTTTCGGCAACTTAACGGAGGGGGATTCGATCATGGAGGGCTTCTACATCAACACCATAGCCTCTCCGATGATGTGTGAGTAGTTTACCACAGACCTTCGGGTCCATAGTTATTAGCTAGATGGCTTCTTATCTCTCTTTGGTTCTCAATACAAAGTTCTCCTTGATGTTCTTGGAGCTCTATTTGGTGTAATTCTTTTTGCTGTAGGTTTGCCGAGATCCCATGAATTTTGGGTTTATGATCAAGTTTATGTATGAACAATATTTGATTCTTCTCTAAATTTTATATGCATGATTTGATATCTTTGCTAGTCTCTTCCAATTATCAATTTCGTTTGGCCTATTGGATTGATCTTTCTTGTAGTGGGAGAAGTGCTTAGCTTTGGGTTCAATCTTGCGGTGCTCGATCCCAGTGAAAGAAAGGGAACTGACATGTATTGTATTGTTGCCATCAAGGATAAAAACATGGGGTTTATATCATATTGTTTGAGCTTATCCCTCTACATCATGTCATCTTTCCTAATGTGTTACTCTGTTCTTATAAACTTAATACTCTAGATGCATGCTGGATAGCGGTCGATGTGTGGATTAATAGTAGTAGATGCAGAATCGTTTTGGTCTACTTGACACGGACATGATGCATATATTCATGATCATGCATAGATATCATCATAACTATGCGCTTTTCTATCAATTGCTCGGTAGTAATTGTTCACCCACCGTAATATATGCTATCTTGAGAGAAGCCACTAGTGAAACCTATGGCCCTCGGGTGTACTTTAAATTATATAAGTTTTCGATCTATAATTCTAGTTTAATATTTATTTTGCAATCTTTATTTTCCAATCTATACAACAAAAATACCAAAAATGTTTGTCTTATTATCTTTATCAGATCTCACTTTTGCAAGTGGTCGTGAACTGATTGACAACTCCTTTATCGCGTTGGTTGCAAGGTTCTTATTTGTTTGTGCAGGTACTAGGCGACTTGCGTGTAGTATCCTACTGGATTGTTACCTTGGAAATACTTACGCTACTTTGCTGCATCACCCTTTCCTCTTCAAGGGAAATACTTACGCTACTTTGCTCCATCACCCTTTCCTCTTCAAGGGAAAACCAACACATGCTCAAGAAGTAGCAAGAAGGATTTCTGGCGCCATTGTCGGGGAGATCTACACTCAAGTCAAGACATACCAAGTACCCATCACAAACTCTTATCCCTCGCATTACGTTATTTGCCATTTGCCTCTCGTTTTCCTGTCCCCCAATTCACCCTTGCCATTTTATTCGCGTCTTTTTCCGTTCGCCTTCTCTTGCTTGCCTCTGGTGTATCCGTTCTTAGTGCGGTTTGTCGCCATCATGTTTGAAACTGGGGAGAATATCATTGATAAGGA
Source organism: Triticum aestivum (assembly GCF_018294505.1). Classification (NCBI taxonomy): domain Eukaryota; kingdom Viridiplantae; phylum Streptophyta; class Magnoliopsida; order Poales; family Poaceae; genus Triticum; species Triticum aestivum. Next base: position 247,910,917 of record NC_057797.1, on the reverse strand, counting down.
TAATAATAACAACGGGGGGAACCTTGATGCTTTTAATAATCCTCATGAAGAACCGACTATTTTAAACACTAAAAAGCTTCGGATCCATAGTGGTAATGTTATTTGAAATGGAGTTATTCCAGAATTCTTTACTTGTGCCGGTGCTTTGCCCACTATGGGAGGGTCTATTCTTCATAGAACTAGTAGTTTTGCGGATGCTATATCTTTATTCATAGTTGAACTTGAAAGACAATTTATTCATATGCACCCTTGCATTCAAAGGATTTTTCTAGAATTTTCCAATATCGTGCATTCTTCTGTTAAGCAAGGAGCTACCATCTTTTTAGCTCATGAGTTCAGATTTATAATAAAAGAGGATAACGATTTTTTTCGCATTATAGGGTGGATGCCGGCCGTCCTCCCATAGAAGTGATTCTTTTTACCAAGAAGACATAATGTGCTTACGATCTCTAGATCATGTTGCTTTTAATGAAAACCTTAGAAAAAAGGTTCCTACCGATGTTCTAGTTGACAGAATTTCTGAACTTAATGATAACTTTGCTATCCAGAACAATGGGTTAGGTTTTTGCCTTGAACAAAAGCTCATGAGTTTTTGCCAAAAGAATGCTTATAATGATGAATTGGTTGTGCAATATGAGGGGCCAAACCTCCCGAGCTTGATCTTGGGGACTTTTGTCCCATTAAATTTAGCCATTTTATTACTTTTTCTTGCCACAAAGAAAACATGCTACTGAACATAGTGAGTATGAGATGAGTTTTAGTGATTTACCTTAATACTATCATTGCAATACCTAGATCTATCCTTTTTTCTGCCTAGCTAGGGATGTTAAACGATAGTGCTTGTTGGGAGGCAACCCAATTTTATTTTTGTTCCTGTTTAGTAATAAATAGATCATCTATCCTCTGTTATGATTGTGTTTTTTATGTTTTAAATATTGTTTGTGCCAAGTAAAGCCTTTAGGATCTTCTTGGGTGATTGTTATTTGATCTTGCTGAAAAAACAGAAAGTATGCGCTCACGAGAATAATTTTTATTTTTTAGCAGAGAGCGATAAAATACCAATTCCAACTGTAGTAGGTCAATATACAAATTAGTTACGACTTCCTAATATTTCAGGATTTTTTGAGTTACATAAGTATTTGAAACCTATAGATTCCTACATACTATTCTGTTTTTGACAAATTCTGTTTTTCGTGTGTTGTTTGCTTATTTTGATGAATCTATGGCTAGTATAGGGGGGTATGAACCATAGATAAGTTGGAATATAGTAGGTTTAACACCAATATAAATAAATAATGAGTTCATTACAGTACCTTAAGGTGGTGGTTTGTTTTCTTATACTAACGGAGCTCATGAGATTTTCTGTTAAGTTTTTTGTTGTGAAGTTTTCAAGTTTTGGGGTAAAGATTTGAAGGATTTTGGAATAAGGAGTGGCAAGAGACTAAGCTTGGGGATGCTTGAGGCACCCCAAGGTAAAATTCAAGGACAACCAAAAGCCTAAGCTTGGGGATGCCCTAGAAGGCTTCCCCTCTTTCGCCTTCGTCTATCGGTAACTTTACTTGAAGCTATATTTTAATTCACCACATGACATGTGTTTTGCTTGGAGCATCTTGTATGATTTGAGTCTTTGCTTCTTAGTTTACCACAATCATGCTTGTTGTACACACCCTTTTGGATATACACACATGAATCAGAATTTATTAGAATACTCTATGTGCTTCACTTATATCTTTTGAGCTAGATAATTTTGCTCTAGTGCTTCACTTATATCTTTTTAGAGCATAGTGGTGGTTTTATTTTATAGAAATTATTGATCTCTCATGCTTCACTTATATTATTTTGAGAGTCTTTTAGAACATAATGGTAATTTGCTTTGGTTATGAAATTAGTCCTAATATGTTAGGCATCCAAGATGGGTATAATAAAAACTTTCATATAAAGTGCATTGAATACTATGAGAAGTTTGATACTTGATTATTGTTTTGAGATATGAGGATGATGATATTAGATTCATGCTAGTTGAGCAGTTGTGAATTTGAGAGATACTTGTGTTAAAGTTTGTGATTCCCATAGCATGCACGTATGGTGAACCGTTATCCGACGAAGTCGGAGCATGATTTATTTATTGATTGTCTTTGTTATGAGTGGCAGTTGGGGATGAGCGATGGTGTTTTCCTACCAATCTCTGCCCCTAGGAGCATGCGCGTAGTACTTTGTTTCGATAACTAATAGATTTTTGCAATAAGTATGTGAGTTCTTTATGACCAATGTTGAGTCCATGGATTATACGCACTCTCACCCTTCCACCATTGCTAGCCTCTCTAGTACCGCACAACTTTCGCCGGGACCATACACCCACCTTATACCTTCCTCAAAACAGCCACCATACCTACCTATTATGGCATTTCCATAGCCATTCTGAGATATATTGCCATGGAACTTTCCACCATTCCGTTATTTATGACACGCTTCATCATTGTCATATTGCTTTGCATGATCATGTAGTTGACATCGTATTTGTGGCAAAGTCACCATTCATAATTCTTTCAGACATGCCACTCTTGATTCATTGCACATCCCGGTGCACCGCCGAAGGCATTCACATAGAGTCATATTTTGTTCTAAGTATCGAGTTGTAATTCTTGAGTTGTAAGTAAATAAAAGTGTGATGATCTTCATTATTAGAGCATTGTTCCATGTGAGGAAAGGATGATGGAGACTATGATTCCCCAACAAGTCGGGATGAGATTCCAGACGAAAAAAAGAGGCCATAAAAAAAGAGAAAAGGCCCAAATAAAAAAACTAAGAGAAAAGGAGAGAAGAGGCAATTCTACTATCCTTTTTCCACACTTGTGCTTCAAAGTAGCACCATGATCTTCATGATAGAGAGTCTCCTATTTTGTCACTTTCATTTACTAGTGGGAATTTTTCATTATAGAACTTGGCTTGTATATTCCAATGATGGGCTTCCTCAAAATTCCTTAGGTCTTCGTGAGCAAGCGAGTTGGATGCACACCCACTTAGTTTCTTTTTGAGCTTTCATACACTTATAGATCTAGTGCATTTGTTGCATGGAAATCCCTACTCACTCACATTGATATCTATTGATGGGCATCTCCATAGCCGGTTGATAGGCCTAGTTGACGTGAGACTATCTTCTCGTTTTTGTCTTCTCCACAACCACCATTCTATTTCACCTATAGTGCTATGTGCATGGCTCACGCTCATGTATTGCGTGAAGATTGAAAAAGTTTGAGAACATCAAAAGTAGGAAACAATTGCTTGTCTTGTCATCGGGGTTGTGCATGATTTAAATATTTCGTGTGATGAAGCCAGAGCATAGCTAGACTATATGATTTTGTAGGGGTAGCTTTCTTTGGCCATGTTACTTTGAGAAGACATGATTACTTTATTAGTATGCTTGAAGTATTATTATTCTTATGTCAATATTAAACTTTTGTCTTGAATCTTTCGGATCTGAATATTCATGCCACAATAAAGGAAATTACATTGAAAATTATGCTATGTAGCATTCCACATCAAAAATTCTGTTTTTATCATTTACCTTCTCGAGGACGAGCATGAATTAAGCTTGGGGATGCTGATACGTCTCCAACGTCTCTATAATTTTTTATTGTTCCATGCTATTATATTATCTGTTTTGCATGTTTAATGGGCTTCAATATGCACTTTTATATTATTTTTGGGACTAACCTATTAACCGGAGGCCCAGTGCCAGTTGCTATTTTTTTGCCTATTTCAGTGTTTCGCAAAAAAGGAATATCAAATGGAATCCAAACGGAATGAAACCTTCATGAGGATCTTTTTTGGAACAAACACAATCCAGGAGACTTGGAGTGGAGGTCAAGGAAGCAACGAGGCGACACGAGGTAGGGTGGCGCACCCCCCACCCTCGTGGGCCCGTCGTAGCTCCACCGACCTACTTCCTTTGCCTATATATACTCGTATACCCTGAAAACATCCAGGGGAGCCACGAAACCACTTTTCCACCGCCGCAACCTTCTGTACCCGTGAGATCCCATCTGGGGACCTTTTTCGGTGATCTGTCGGAGGGGGATTCTATCACGAAGGGCTTCTATGTAACAGCCCCATTGTCATTCTACAATAACCCTCTGTGATCAAACTAATCATTTTTCCAAACAGTGCTTCATCACCTTTGATCAATATGCCATTTGAAATTCCAGTCAATTCAAATTCGAGTGAAGTTTGAAGTTTCTCAAAAGTTGCTGGAAAAATGTTCATCACTTGTCAAAAATTCCATAACAACTATTTGTTAAGGAACACAACATCATTTTTGTGCAAAGATGAGCATTAGCAATCATAACAGCACCAATTCAGCATTTTAAATGCTATCCTATTTATGAATAGTAAATGAATTCTTCTGGTCTCCAAAATATTTGTGGCACTGTCTATAATCACCAGGGATTTAATCCGTCACATCCCAAGTGACACAGTTGACCAGATAATTCCCTTTCGCTCCCTGTTAATAAATAATGGCAGAATATAAAAAATATAAAAAGGGCCAGGCTGCACTGTGCACTTGGCCTAGCCGTGCAACAGTGCGGCCCAGCCCACCTAACCCTGCCGTCCCCTACCTCTGTTCACCGGGGGCTGGGTGGACGCGCACATGCCGTCCGTGGCTGTCGATGGCCACGAGGCGGCCATCCGGCGACTCCCCGGCGACTACTAGGTCGCCCCGACCCGGACAAACCCTAGCTGCCCCCCACTTGCCCCACGCACCTCGTCTCTCTATTTTCCCCCACCTTGCCCGAGAGCTCGCCGCAGTCGCGGCGTCGCTCCCACGGCTTCCATCTTCGCCCCGCGTCGCCAACATGCCGTAGGCGTCCACCGCCGTCCTCCACATCGAACGGTGCCCACCATTGGAGCCGGAAGGCCCTGCAGCGCCGGGTCCACCCCGTCTTCCTCCTCGGGACGCCCGAGCTCGCCGCTGTCGATTCGCTCCGTCAAGCCTCCCCCGAGCCGATGTTTGCACACCTACCAGCGCTCAGTGAGCTCCGCCTCCCTCTCCCTCTCTCCCCATGCTCTTCCCCGCGCCGTAGCTAGCTGTCGCCGCCGTGGCCAAGCTCTGTTCGTAGCCGACGAGCCCGTAGTCGTGGCCATGGCCCTTGTCAGGCTCGCCTGAGGCCTCCGCCGTGCTCCTGGTGCTTCCAGGAAGGCAACGCACGCACGCTCGCTTCCTGCCATGCCCCTTAGCACCTACCTCAACGGGCGCCCGAATGCGTCGCCCCCTCCGCTCGCCGCCGTCATTCTTCCGGTGACCTTTTGGTCACGGGCTCAAGCCCGTTGCACTCCCCGCGCCGCGTAGATCCCCCCAGCCTCTCCGTTTGCTCGATAGCGCGTCGTCGCTCTGTTTTTGTCAAGCACCCGTGCACGCCGCCACCTCCGCCGCTTGCCGTCGTCGTCCTCGGCCTTTTCCGGCCGGGCCACCACCGCAGTTTGACACGCGCTGCTCCACTCGTTCGAACGCGCCCTAGCGCGCGCGAAATGGTCACCTGTAGGAGAAATCCGACGAGGCCAGAGGCCCTCCGCCGCATTTTGGCGTTGCCGGTGTCGAGCCGCCGGCCACCGCCGACGTGGCTGGCCTGGGGCCAACCCAGAGCCACTGCCCATGGGCCCCGCGGGTCCCAGTTGACTGGGTTGACCCAGTCAACATGCTGACTAGGCAACCACAACACTGACATGTGGTCCCCCCTGTGTTAGATTAGTCTAATAATGTTTTACAAATAAAAATGATTAGTTAACCTAAAACACTCACTCATGCCCGGGGCCCACCCTCTAATTAACCCTATGTTAGTCTAAATTAACACTGTTAAAGTCACAGAGGCTGACATGTGGGTCCCAATGGACCCACATGTCAGGTTTGACCTGGTCAGCCGTCTGTTGAGCTGCTGATGTCACGGTGACATCATGCTGACGTCATATATCATTTTCTGTAAATAAAATAAATCCAGAAAATAAGAAAATCTCTAGAAATTCATAGAAAATAATCCGTAACTCCGATGAAAATGTTTTCTATATGAAAGTTGCTCAGAAAAATCCAACGAATCCGAATACGCGGTCCGTTCATCTATCACATGCCCCTAGCATGCTGAACATGGAACCGTCCCCTCTCTTTCATCTGTCCAGAATCCTCCTAACGTTGGGAATTCATCCTTGGATGTTTATCCCCTCCGTCTGCAACGTGTAGTACTATGTTAGGGCAACCCTAGCTCTGCCCGTCGTCATGTTATGCTTTGTGGTGCTATGTTGCTTTATATTTACTGTTTCTTACCGCTCTTCTCTCCGGTAGACCCCGAGACCGATGCCGCCCCTGTGATCGACTACGTCGACGACGACCCCTCCTTGCCAGAGCAACCAGGCAAGCCCCCCCTTTGATCATCCCGATATCGCCCATTCCATTCTCTCATGCTTGCATTAGATTTTGCTACTGTTATTGTTTGCTCCTATTCTGCTGCATAGCCTGTTTATTGTAACCTGCTATTGTTACCTACCTGCTTATCCTAAACTGCTTAGTATAGGTTGGTTAGAGACCCATCAGTGACCCCCTCACTTGACCCGACTGCCCCCCTAGATTATCAGAAGACCCGATCAACAGGATCGAAGACCAGGCCCCGACACCTCATGTCACATCACGCCCCTTTGATGCTCGACTCTGCAGAGTTACCATCGGATGCCGAGGGTGGAACCTCATACATCACTCCTGATGAGATCTCTGTAGAGTATCTATTCGGTCATGGTGATCGAGGGTGATTTCCTCCTTAACCACTTCCGATACGACTCTGTCGTGCAACCCCTCAAGTGTGAACCCCGAGGGTGGTTCCTCTTACGTTCACCTTGATGTTTACATCGAGTGGGAATTTGACAAGGGTGATTCCTCAGGTTTTCCCCCTTGGTGTTAGACACACGGTTACTATGGTTACTTTGACTTTGCACTGGACCCTGTTACTAAAGACGGGTTGGCCCGAAGGGGTACCCGCACGAGCTTAATTGCGAGGATGTGGAGTCGGGCGGACCTGGAAGGTGTCTGCGAGATAATTACAAGGCGTGGCCAGGCATTCCTAGCCCTTGTCGCAGGTCCTCGAGACGGGGCAATGGGGTCACATCTTTCGTGAGTCTCTGCTTGTTAAACGCGTTCCTAATCCATACGATTTGGATATTTGATTCGAGGGGCCTCTTGCCTGATAGCACTAACCATCACGTGGGCATAGTATGGGCGTTCTGCGTCGTATGCATCAGCCGAAGCTTAATAGACGTCAGGGACTGAGTGGCGCACGCCGGGTTGGACTGTGTAAGCACCTGCCTTGTTGAAGGAGGTAGCTAGCTCTGCTCACCGGCCAGCCACGCAACGTGCAGGAGGTCCTGGGGAGATGGCCCATGACCCCTGGGGGCATAGGTTTAGTCCGACGTGCTGGCCTCTCTATTAAGCCTTGGTCGGGTTGCGGTGTATTGTTTGGCCGAGGCCGAGCATGACCTAGGAAAGTGTGTCCGGATAGAGTTAATCGAGCGTGGTGGGTAAGTTGGTGCACCCCTGTAGGGAAGAAAACATCTATCGATAGCCTGTCCTACGTTAACGGACACTTGGAGTTGTATCCTGATCGATACAACTAGAACTGGATACTTGTGATGAGAACTGGATGCTGATGAGAATTGGATTGTGATAATAACTGGATAGTATGGCTCTGGGATTGCTTTCTCGCAGGGAGTCGAGAAAGGATCTCTGGCCGAGGTTGATAACACTACTACTACTTTAGTTTATGCTACTCTACTCCCTCCTGTTGCTGCAAGATGGTGGTTTCCAGAAGATCCTAGTCTTCGATAGGACAAAGCCTTCTCCCTATTCTGGCATTTCTCCAGCCCAGCCCACATATACAACCCATTCCTTTGATACATATGCATACTTAGTTTAGATCTGATGTAAGTCTTGCGAGTACTTTGGATGAGTACTCACGGTTGCTTTGCTACTTCTTTTTCCCCATACCCGTTTTTTGCGACCAGATGACGGATCCCAGGAGCCAGACGACGCCACTGATGACTACTGCTACCCTGATGGTGCCTACTACTATGTGACGACCGTTGATGACTTGGAGTAGTTAGGAGGCTCCCAGGCAGGAGGCCTTGCCTTTTTGATCGATGTTGCTTTTGTGCTAGCCTTCTTAAGGCAAACTTGTCTAACTTATGTCTGTACTCAGATATTGTTGCTTCCCCTGACTCTTGTGTTTTCGATCTTATGTATTCGAGCCCTCGAGGCCCGTAGCTTGTAATATAAAGCTTGTATTATTTTAATTTGTGTCTAGAGTTGTGTTGTGATATCTTCCCGTGAGTCCTTAATCTTGATCGTACACATTTGCGTGTATGATTAGTGTACGGTCAAATCGAGGGCGCCACAAGTTGGTATCAGAGCCGACTGCCTGTAGGATCCCCCTTTCCAACTCCTTGGACAAAGTTGAGTCTAGTCACTGAAAAACTTTTACTAACATTGGTTGTGTGTCTTACGGGCCCACGTCGCCATATGGGTGGTATTAGGATCTTTTACTCCTCATCTATACTCTGGGACTCTGATCTCTCTTCCTTTCGGGTTAAATTTTTACTAACTTGACATTTGGTTCTCATAACCACTTCATCCCGGAGAGCCCCTTCACCACAGATGACTGATTGTTTCATCAGAAGACTCTGAAGGTACTCCTCGATGAGTCCCGAGACCTCGTGCCCACTTCTTTGCAGCTCCCTACAACCGATATATCCTTATGGATAACTATATACACTTGTCATTCATACAATCATTCTTTGTTGCTCTAGTTATTACAAGATGCCCTGAACTGCTCTCCGTTGTTCCTTGAATCCTTTGAGCTTACTGCCTTGTAGTTCCTTGACATCTGAATACCCCTACGGATAACCTTGTGCACCTATCGAGTATCCGCTCATCCTCAGTTGACTCATGTACTTCACAAAAGTCTTCGTAATACCATTCGTTCTTGTTAAAATCCTCAACAAAGTATTATTCTTGATTTTCTTGCTTGCTTGCATTATGGTCAATACCATAAGTCTAGTAATCTTATTGTCAGCCTTTGTAATTATCATTTTGAGTCCGTTGATACAATATGTTGTGAATGCTCGCAATCCTCAATCAGATCCTAGAATTCATCCTTCCGGCTCAGACGTCATTTTAACATGTGCTGAATCTCGATCACTCAAATCGCCATCTATTGTACCCCCTAAGGCTATTCTACCTATCCATCCCTAATCAGAGCATTTCTTCTGATCCCTTGTCTTGGAATTCATAATCCCTCTTGCAATTGAGCTTTGAGTTAGTCAGTTGTTTCTATAATCTGATCTTCTTGCATTCTTTCTTCCTTTGGTTGCATATTGATGCTCAGATAAGATCTCTTGTGGACCACCAGACCCCCTTTTTTCGGATTTTATCTGACAACGTCCTTCATATTCAATAACCTTGTGAGCCTTTCCTCGGATACATAATGATTTTAGTAAATTATATCCTCCGCTTTCTCTAGCATGCTCTACTACCGAGCTTGTGTTATTTAGTCTCAAAATTTATGATATATGTTCCTAAGGTGCCCCGATGGGTTGAACCTATGCCTTCCCTAATCTGTGTGAACTCGAAAGTTATGCGGGTTATACTATACTGGCTTTTCGCCGGTTAAAATTTCAATACTACAACTTCATCAAGAACGAGAAGTAAAATGAAAGGTTATCCATTGTAGAAGTGGGAGTCGACCTTGAACCTTGTGTTCATGCCCACGGACACGGTGTGGGACTTATCATGAAAGCTTCTTGCAAGGATATTTAATCATTTGAATATTCTTCTGGTATCGTAGATTGGATCCCTTGCAGTTATGGTCTCGACCATATTTCCTCCTTGATCCCATTTACTTGGTAAGTTACAATTACTTATCCTCTACAAATCATTCCCCCGTCCAACCTCTACTCAGATTTACCTTATGGCATTACACCTAGTACTTGATACTGGGAAGCTTTATACCCTATCACATCATTCCTAGCCTGATCGGCTATATTTTTATTAGGTCAACTTTTTAACTGTGCTACCTGGTCCTTATGCCTGGAGCAACTACCGACGATGAGCTAAGCTTATGTTGATCTTCCTCATCTTATCATTTCACCTTGAATAACAAGCTTGACTTTGAGCTTGTGTCGAATCCATGGTTCTCATAGCGTTTCACTTAATCTCCCTTTTCTGCTCGAGGGCATCTTCATAGAGTCTCTTGACAAACCTTGCCTTGATCACCGTCACACTTTGGCTTCTTCAGAGATGTCTACTGAATTCATGGCTAGAAATACAATCCTTGCCTCTCGATGATTTGCGTCAGCATCAACAACATTCTTGTCTTCCCCCCCACACAAACTTGATCATATTGATTTTGGGAATACTTCCTTTTTGACAGGTCGATGGATTGCTACTGAGCCCGTCGGCCATACCCTCATCTTTTCCTTGCTAAAATTGTATGACTTATTTTCTAAGTTGTTTCCGGTGGATCCTTGGTGTATCCAAAGTCTGACCTTTGCTTGAAACCATGTCAATGCTATCTCGAAGCATGTTTGTGGTAATTCAATCTCCAATAAGAACATTTGAAGCACGATACTAAAATTTCTTTATCAGTTATCCAAACACCGTGGTATGGGTAATGTCATGAAATTCTATCCCTTTATCTAATTGGTTGTCTACTTACTATCCTGTCATGGATATCATCCTCTGCTTGTCCTTGGGAAGGATATACTCCTAATAATTGTGTTTAAACACATTTTCCTTTCCATTGTTCTGATTAATATACTAATCATATTTTTCCTTTCCATTCTTTTGTTTAACCTTTCCGGTAAACTAACTTATCTCAGTAGAGATAATTTCTTGCTTAGGTAGCACCTCAATGTACAACTGTGTTAGTAAAGAACCTGCTATTATTGTTGTTGACATTCCAGAGCCACCGATGGACGAGAACTTTGCCTAATGGCCCGCCTCATTCAACGAGCAGGAAAATGGTTCTCTTCGCCCCTCGCCCTTGGTACCGACGTTATTGCCGACATAACTGACAGACTACACTCTGACATGCCTTGCTATCATAACCTTGTAACATGTCACCGCTCCACCCTACTTTTAACCCACATGGTGGGCCCATAACCCATAGTTCCACAGGATCGGAACCTGACTCTCCTGTATATCCTTTATTCCGAAGTATCATTTGCTCTTGGCTTTGTGTGTTGTCACGAGCCACTGTCCGAGAGATGATCTATTCCCGATGCTCTGAACCCCTTTCTCACACTCTATTCGGGTATCAATCGTTTGTCTATCCGTTTGATCCTTCCTGTTGTACCTTCATACATGCTATCGAGGTCTTATTAACTTTCTACTCGAGAGATACTTCTGCCACATTCTTTGAATTGTTCACCATATAATTAACCCTATAAGGGTTAGTTCTCCCGAACTTACTTTTTACTTCCGCACTTAAATCTCGGGAAGAGATTTCTTTTAGTGGAGGAGATTTGTAACACCCCCAGTGTCATGCTACATTAACCCTCTATGATCAAACTAATCATTTTTCCAAATAGTGCTTCATCACCTTTGATCAATATCCCATTTGAAATTCCAGGCAATTCAAATTCAAGTGAAGTTTGAAGTTGCTCAAAAGTTGCTGGAAAAATGTTCATCACTTGTCAAAAATTCCATAACAATTATTTGTTAAGGAACACAACATCACTTTTTGCAAAGATGAGCATTAGCAATCATAACAACACCAATTCAGCATTTTTAAATGCTATCCTATTTATGAAAAATAGTAAATGAATTTTTCTAGTCTCTAAAATATTTGTGGCACTGTCTATAATCAACAGGGATTTAATGGGACACATCCCAAATTTTTCTTAAGTGAAACAGTTGACCAAATAATTCCCTTTCTTTCTCTATTAATAAATAATGGTAGAATATAAAAAAATATAAAAAGGGCCAGGCTGCACTGTGCACTTGGCCCAGCCATGCAACAGTGCAGCCCAGCCCACCTAACGCTGGTGTCCCCTACCTCTGTTCACCGGGGGCTGGTTGGACGCGCGCGCGCCGTCCGTGGCTGCCGATGGCCACGAGGCGGCCATCTGGCGACTCCCTGGCGACTACTAGGTCGCCCCGACCTGGAGAAACCCTAGCTGCCCCCACTTGCCCAACGCACCTCGCCTCTCTCTTTTCCCCCACCTTGCCCGAGAGCTTGTCGCAGTCGCCGCGTCGACCCCACCCCACGGCCACCGTCTTCGCCCCACGTCGCCAACCTGCCGTAGGCGTCCGCCATCGTCCTCCACGTCGAACGGTGCCCACCGTTGGAGCCGGAAGGCTCCGCAGCGGCAGGTCCACCCCGTCTTCCTCCTCGGGACGCCCGAGCTCGCCGCCGTCGATTCGCTTCTCCGAGCCTCCCCCGAGCCCACGTTTGCACACCTACAGGCGCTTAGTGAGCTCTGTCTCCCTCTCCCTCTCTCCCCGTGCTCTTCCCCTCTCAGTAGCTAGCTGTCGCCGCCGTGGCCGAGCTCTGTTTGCCACCGACGAGCCCGTGGCCGTGGCCATGGCCCTTGTCACACTCGCCTGAGGCCTCCGCCGTGCTCCTGGTGCTTCCAGGAATGCAATGCACGCACGCACACTTCATGTCGTGCCCCTTAGCACCTACCTCGACAGGTGCCCGAACGCGTCGCCGCCTCCGCTCGCTGCCGTCGTTCTTCCGGTGACCTTTTGGTCACGGGATCAAGCCCGTTGCACTCCCCGCACCGCGTAGATCCCCCCAGCATCTCCCTTTGCTCGATAGCGCGTCGTAGCTCCGTTTTCATCGAGCACCCATGCACGCCGCCGCCTCCGCCGCTTGCCGTCGCCGTCACCGACCTTTTCCGGCCGGGCCACCACCGCTGTTCGACGCGCGCTGCTCCGCTCGTTCGAACGCACCCTAGTGCGCGAAATGGTCGCCTATAGGCGAAATCCTACAAGGCCCGAGGCCCTCCGCCGCATTTTGGCGTCGCCTGCGTCGAGCCGCCGGCCACCGCCGACGTGGCTGGCTTGGGGCCAACCCAAAGCCACTGCCCATGGGCCCCGCGGGTCCCAGTTGACTGGCTTGACCCAGTCAACATGCTGACTAGGCAACCCCAGCCACTGACATGTGGGCCCCCCTATGTTAGATTAGTCCAATAACGTTTTATAAATAAAAATGATTAGTTAACCTAAAACACTCATTGACGCCCGGGGCCCACCCTCTAATTAACCCTCTGTTAGTCTAAATAAACACTGTTAAAGTCATAGAGGTTGACATGTGGGTCCCACTGGACCCACATGTCAGGTTTAACCTGGTCAGCCATCTGTTGACCTGCTGATGTCACTGTGCCATCATGCTGACATCATATATCATTTTCTGTAAATAAAATAAATCCAGAAAATAAGAAAATCTTTAGAAATTCATAGAAAATAATTCGTAACTCCGATGAAAATGTTTTCTATATGAAAGTTGCTCAGAAAAATCCAACGAATCCAAATACACGGTCCGTTCATCTGTCACATGCCCCTAGCATGCTGAACTTGGAACCGTCCCCTCTCTTTCATTTGTCCGGAATCCGCCTAACACCGGGAATTCATCCTCAGATGTTTATCCCCTCCGTCTGCAACGTGTAGTACTACATTAGGCAACCCTAGCTCTGCCCGTCGTCATGTTATGCTTTGTGTTTCTATGTTGCTTTATATTTACTATTTCTTCCCCCTCTTCTCTCCGGTAGACCCCGAGACCGATGCCGCCCCTGTGATCGACTACGTCGATGACGACCCCTCCTTGCCAGTGCAACCAGGCAAGCCCCCCCCTTTGATCATCCTGATATCGCCCATTCCATTCTCTCATGCTTGCATTAGATTTTGCTACTATTATTGTTTGCTCCTATTCTGCTGCATAGCCTGTTTATTGTAACCTGCTATTGTTACCTACCTGCTTATCCTAAACTTCTTAGTATAGGTTGGTTAGAGACCCATTAGTGACCCCCTCACTTGACCCGGCTGCACTGCTGGATTATCAGAAGACCCGATCAACGGGATCGAAGACCAGGCCCCGACACCTCACGTCACATCACGCCCCTTTGTTGCTCGACTCTGCAGAGGGGAAGTCATCTTCATTGATATCATCACCATAAATATAAGGAGAGGACTTTCGGGATGGAGCGCTGCCGTCTCAAGGCGGAACTTGGGCAGGAGCACTTTTTCCCTCCAGTGGAGCAATTTTGATGGGGGAACTTCCCTCCCTGAGGGGAAGTCATCTTCATTGATATCACCAGCAACCCCCTCATCTTTGGGAGGGTAATCTCATCAACATGTTCAACAGCACCATCTCCTCTCAAACCCTAGTTCATATCTTTTATTCGATCTTTGTACCGGATCCTCAGATTGGTACATGTGGGTGTAGTGTTGATTACATCTTGTAGCTGAGTACAATATGGTTTATTTGGTGGAAGATTATATGTACAGATCCATTATGCTATTGAATGCCCCTCTGATCTTCAGCATGATTATCATTTGCGGGTAGTTACTTTTGTTCTTGAGGTAACGGGAGCAATTTTGTTTCAAGTAATCATGTGAACTTGATATGTGTTTGATATTTTTATGATATGTAAGTTGTGATTCCTTGGTGGTGTCATGTGAACGTCGACGACATGGCACTTCACCATATTTGGCCCTAAGGGAATGCATTGTGGAGTAGTTATTAGATGATGTGTTGCTAGAGTGATATGAGCTTAAATGCTAGTTTATTCGCTACTTCATAAGGGACCGATTTGGATCCAAATGTTTAATGCTATGGTTAGATTTTATCTTAATACTTTTCTCGTATTCGCGGATTCTTGCGAGGGGGTTAATCATAAGTAGGAGGTTTGTTCATGTAAGAACAACACCTAAGCACTGGTCCACCCACATATCAAATTATGAAAGTAGCGAACACGAATCGAACCAACATGATGAAAGTGACTAGATGAAATTCCTTTGTACCCTCAAGAAGGCTTTGCTTATTATAAGAAACCGTTTTGGCCTGTCCTTTCCCACAAAATGATTGCACTACCTTGTTGCAATTTTTTTACCATTACCGTTACTTGCTCGTTACGAATTATCTTGCTATCAAACTATCTGTTACCGACAATTTCAGTTCTTGCAGAAATTACCTTGCTAAAAACCACTTGTCATTTCCTTCTACTCCTTGTTGGGTTCGACACTCTTACTTATAGAAAGGACTACGATTGATCCCCCATATTTGTGGGTCATCAAGACTCTTTTATGGTGCCATTGCCGGGGAGTGAAGTGCTCGTGGTAAGGAAAAATTTATTACTACACGCTGAAATTTATTGTCACTTCTTACTATGGAAAACTATCCTTTGAGGGGTTTGTTTGGTGTATCTTCACCTTGACTAGAACCACATTTAGTTGCCCCTCAACCTACTGCACCTACTAAAAATATTGGTTATGAAATTCCTTCAGGTATGATAGAGCAACTGCTAGCTAATCCTTATGCATGAGATGCAACTGAACATCCTGATATAGACTTGATATATGTGGATGAAATTTGTGGATTATTTAAGCTTGCAGGTCTACCTAGAGATGAAGCTAAGAAGAAGGTTTTCCTTTTATCTTTGAAGGGAAAACATTGGCATGGTATAGGCAATGCGATGATATTGGATCTTGGAATTGAAATCGATTGAAATGGGAATTTAACCAAAAAAATTATCCTATGCACCTTGTGAAGGATAAAGTATCTCTCTATCTTCGGGGAGGCTTAAGTCAATGTTTTGTCCACGCCCCAATCATGAGCTCTCAAGAGAATTTATTAACCAGAAATTTTATGCTCATCTTTCTCATGATGATCGATCCATGCTCGATACTTCTTGTGTTGGTTCTTTTATGAACAAGACTATTGAATATAGGTGGGATCTTTTAGAAAGAATTAAATGCAACTCTAAAGATTGGGAACTCGATGAAGAACAAGCACTACTAGGGAAAAACCTTATAGACAACATCTTAGTAGTAGCGCTGGACAAAATCATGCCCTACTACTACGTAGTAGTAGCACGTGTAAACAAACCGCGCTACTGCTATCATTTTAGCAGTAGCGCGTATTAGCAAAACGCGCTACTGCTAAGTTTGAACTGGGCAGACATGGCTAGCCCCACTTAGCAGTAGCGTGTATGCGTACCCAGCGCTACTGCTATGCTCCGTAGTAGTAGTGCTTTTCTTGAGCCCGTGCTACTACAAACCTTACCTTATCCTTCCCACATGACTGCCCCTCTCACTGTCCCTCTCAGTCACTCCCGCACGCACATACGCCCCGTCGTCCCCCGTTGCCACCGCGCTGCTCCTCCACCCAGGTACTCCCTCCATCCCTCCTCCTCCCTCCTCCCTCCTCCCCTCCCTCGTCCTCCCACTACACCCTCCTCCCTCCTACTCCGGACGCCTCCTCCTCCCTCCTCCTCCGTCCACCCTCTCCTCCCTCCTCCCACATCCACTGGCAGCCCTCCTGCCACCGCCCCCTCCCTCCTCCTCCTCCGGCCTCCGCTCCCCCTCCACTCTCCACCCTCCTCCCACCCCTCCTCCCTCCCTCCTCCGATCCCACCGGCCTCCTCATCAATGGGTGCTTAAGTAGTTGTAGATGCTTAAGTACTATAACACCCACAATGCGGCTATATCTCCCACTGACGAGGCACGACTTAGAGGCATAGCTGCATGGTAGGTTTGTCGGAAGAGGGGTAATCTTCACACAATCCCATGTACTGAATAAGAAAGGGATAAGAGTTGGCTTACAATCGCCACTTCACACAAATACAAGTTAAACATACATCATCCCAAATACAGTCAAGGTCCGACTACGGAACCAAAATAAAAGAAGACAACCCCAATTGCTAGATCCCTGATCGTCCCAACTGGGCTCCGCTAATGATCAAAAGGGAACAAAACAAAACAAGGACCATGGTCTTCATCGAGCTCCTCCTTGAGCTTGGTTGGGTCACCTGCACTGGTATCATCGGCACCTGCAACTGTTTGGAAGTATATGTGAGTCATGAGGACTCAGCAATCTCACACCCACGAGATCAAGACTATTTAAGCTTATGGGTAGGAAATGGTAGTGAGGTGGATCTGTAGCAAAGCACTAAGCATATATGGTGGCTAACTTACGCAAAAGAGAGCGAGTAGAGAAGCAAAGCACGGTCGAGAAGCTAATAGTGATCAAGAAGTGATCCTGACGCTACTTACGTTCAAGCATAACACAAGAACCGTGTTCACTTCCCGGACTCCTCCGAGAAGATACCATCACGGCTACACACGCGGTTGATTCATTTTAATTAAGTTAAGTGTAAAGTTCTCTACAACCGGACATTAATAAATTCCCATCTGCCCATAACTGCAGGCATAGCTTTCGAAAGTTCAAACCCTGCAGGGGTGTCCCAACTTAGCCCATCACAAGCTCTCATGGTCAATGAAGGATATTCCTTCTCCCGGGAAGACCCGGTCAGTCTCGGAATCCCGGTTACAAGACATTTCGACAATGGTAAAACAAGACCAGCAAGACTGCCCAATGCGCCGACATCTTGATAGGAGTTGCACATATCTTGTTCTCAGGGCAACACCGGATGAGCACTCCATACAACTAAAACCAGCCCTCAAGTTTCCCCGAGGTGGCGCTACAAAGGACTCTAGTTCGGACCAACACTTAGACAAGCACTGGCCCGGAGGGGTTTAAAATAAAGATGAACCTCGGGTTGGCCGACCCGAGGGAAGGGTAGGTGGTGGTGAGGCAAATGGTAAAACCAAGGTTGGGCCTTGCTGGAGGAGTTTTATTCAAAGTGAACTGTCAAGGGGTCCCCATAACAACCAACCATGTAAGGAATGCCAAATAAAGGAACATAACACCGGTATGACGGAAACTAGGGCAGCAAGAGTGGAACAAAACACCAGGCATAAGGCCGAGCCTTCCACCCTTTACCAAGTATATAGATGCATTAAATAAATAATATATATTGTGATATCCCAACAATAACCTTGTTCCAACATGGAACAAACTTCAGCTTCACCTGCAACTAACAACACTATAAGAGGGGCTGAGCAAAAGCGGTAACATAGCTAAACAGCGGTTTGCTAGGAAAGGTGGGTTAGAGGCTAACATGGCAAAATGGGAGGCATGATATAGCAAGTGGTAGGTATCGCGACATAGCAATAGAGCGAGAAACTAGCAAGCAAAGATAGAAGTGATTTCGAGGGTATGGTTATCTTGCCTGAGATCCCGCAAGGAAGAAGAACGGGTCCATGAAGAAGACAAACGGACATAGTCGAACGAATCCTCACAAAGGCGACGTTGTCGGAACCAACCCGAAGAAGCAACACCGGAAAGAAGCAGACAACATGGTAAACAACCATCACATAATCATGGCATGATGCACAACCAAGTATGATGCATGTCCGGGTTAATGAGGCATGGCATGTCAAAAATGCACAGACAATCCTACACATTAAGTCGAGCTCAATATGCAACTCCGTTGCATATTGACGAAACACCACATGACTAATTTAGTTCTCTCTCGTTTAGGTATCCATCAATATTGAATGTTGGTTAGCATGGCAAGAGGAGAAGCATATGAAAACTACCTATTTAGGCAAGTTTAAATGAGGCAGAAAATAATAAACAACAATTCTGGAAAATCCTCATATGCATATATTAGGTTTGGTATTGTTCTGCCCTAAACCATATTTTAGAGTTTTTAATCATGCAAAGTAAATCCACCATGTTAAACTAGGCATTTTCTACCCCATTTACATATAAAGTTTGTTAAGTTTGGATCTAAAGTTATTTAGTTACGAAATAAAGCATTTTCGCATGGCATAAGGGCAAAATTACACAAACAACATTTTAAACATTTTAAACATGCATGAAAGTGGAAAATTATTAATCTACACAAAATTCTAAGCATTTTTCAAATATAACTTATTTTAATCCGATGCACGGTTATGAAGTTATTACATGCATGAACATTAAGGGGTTATCTGAAAAACTGCAGTTTTGTGGATAATTGATAAAATCGCAGGCAGGAAAAAAACACATGGTGGGCTGAAACTGAGTTGAACTGGGCTGGGGGAAAGCGGCTCACATTGGGCCAAAATGGGTCGTACGATGGAGGAGGCCGGGCAGGCCAGTTGCTGGGCCGGTCGAAGGACGCGGATGGGCCTGGGTTTGCGAGGCCCATCCAGGGATGAGGCGGTGCTCGCTGTCTCTTTCGCACAGGAGGTCGACCGAGGCCATGGTCACGGGGCACTCCGGACAACTAGCCGGAGAGGAGGCGCGGAGAAGGACACGGACCGGCGGATCGGCCACGGGAGGTTAGCGGGGTCCTGTTTCCCGGTCGGATCTGACCCGAGGCCGAGCTCAGGGCGGCGAGAGCTTGACAGAGCCGACATCCATGGCGGCCTGTGATGGAAGAGAGAGAGGGAGGTTAGGGAGCAGAGAGAGCTTGGAGAAAGAGGGGAGGGGAGGCGGCAGGGCGACCTGGAGGTCACCGGCGGGAGGAGCGGGGAAGCGGAGCGGATGCAGCATAGAACAACAGCGGGGTGCTCTGCTGCTGAAGGCAGGGAGCGGGCGCGCGTAGGCTCCTCGGGTCCAGATCGGCCCGGTGTGGGCCGCGGATGGGCCTTGAGGGCCGCGGTGGCGGTGGAGGCTAAGGGGGCGACGTGGCGCTCGGTGGTTGGCTGGAGCGGGCGTCTCCGGCGGCACTGACCAGTGGGGATGCGCCAAGTGGCGTTGGAGGGGTGGATCTCGCGGGAATATGAGAAGGGGGGTTGGCTGTGGCTAGAGGCGGTGGATCCGAGGAGGAGAGGGTCTAGGGGTAGGGGAAGACTAGGGTAGCCCATTTTTGGAAGGAGATGTCTATATATAAACATGAGCTAGGGTTAGGGGGGTTTGGGGGGACTATCGGAGCCCTCCGATCGAGATTCGAAGGTTCCGGGCAGAGGGGAACTAGACGGGCCGCAGGTGGGTTGTGCAGAGCGCGATGGGGAGAGGAGAGAAGAGAAGGCATCCCGGCAACAATTTCCGGAGACCAAAAACGTCTGACGTATGACCAGCTATAATGCCGCTATAACTAATCGTTGGGGCGTCAAACGAACTCCGAATGCGTTTAAACTTGGCAAGCGACCTACTAAATAAATTACAACATCGCATGCCAACTTTCAACCCATTCCAGGAACATTTTCTGGCCACTTATAAAATAATATTTTGGACGTGCCGCGGGTGCGTCCAAGTGTGACTTGGCTCAGAACGGACAACAGAAAGAACTGGGGAAAACCGGACGGATGCAAGTTTTGAAAAACATGATGATGCAATGCACATGATGACATGGCAAAATGCAACACGCAAGCAAAAGACATGGCAAAGGCAGCGAAAAACTCGAAGACACCTGGCGCAACGGTCTCGGGCGTTACAACACTCCACCACTACGAGAGGATCTTGTCCCGAGATCTAGGATGGCACCGGGAGGGAAAGGAAGAGGAAGAGAGGAGGTAAAACTAAGTTGCTTCTTTGACAAACGAGTGAAACCTATGAACCTTGAGAGGTTGAACAAATTGAAAGAAAGAATACAACGTAGATGAACAAAGTTGAAAACCTCCGTTAGAAAAGAGGAACGAGGAACATCACGAGAACCATGTAGGTTGAAAGACATGGGAAAAAGGGTTGCAATGGGCAAGAAGTACATGCAAGTACTTTGGTCAAAACGAGAAGTATAAGGAGCGATAAATATCAATTATGACAACACTCTGGTTGGAAAAGGAAGGTAAGAATATGAACTTGCTAAAATGAAAGCACTTGGATGAGACTCCGGTTAGAAGAGGAATGATAGACACAACACTCCGGTTAAAAAAAGATAGAGAAGGAATAAGAATGATAATTTGGACAACACTTTGACTATAAATGGAAGGGATTGAGCATGAACTTGACAAGATGAGAGGATACTTGATGAAATCAACAACACACTGCCTCCGGAACTATTGAAAGAATGGCACAATGGGTAAGAAAGATTTCCGACAGCACTCTGGTTGAGAAGGGAGGCAAAAACTTGACATTATGGGAAGAACCTGAAAAGAGGGCATGACACTCCGGTTAAATGGATAAGCTAAGGAAAGGATATGATCTTTGCAAAAATGGGATGATGGGTCAAAGAGTGTAACATCACAATGCATCCGAAACAAAAGAATAGAAGCTAGATGGTTTGGATAAAAGAATGGAGTTGCAAATGCCAACTTCTACCACAAATGAGCTTGGAAGGCACCCTTACAAGAAGGTTATAATGGAGTTGTTGGAAAACCAACAACGAAAAGAGTAAGCTTGTTGTGGGCTTATGGAAAACATCTCGAAATCTTGAGGTGAAATTCTGCCATATACGAAAAACGATAGGTTGGGTTGATGTGAACAAGGATTTGAGAAATTTATTTCACTGGGAGGATAAATGAAGAGCTTGGATCATTTATTAGCACCATAAATAGCAACATCCTTAGATAAATCTTTAGGTGAAATATAACCCCAGATAGTTCCAAGTTAGAAAATGATGGGTTTAAATATCTCATTCTTAACAACTTGTGAATCATGAAACACGAAGGGAAATTGTCAGGAATGACATAACACCACTTGAAAAAGATAAGATAGAAAGAATTTCACTTATAAATGCAAGATGAAAAAAACTTGAGCTCCTTTGAAAATAATCTCGATCAACACTTCGAGAAGGAATTAAATCCTTGATGAGTCATCATGTAGAGCCTCCATGAAGAACTCGAGTAATAAAAGGATGATAAAAAGAAAGAGAAGTTCAAAACACAAGGTGAAGCCTTGCAATGATTTAGATTGAATCTTCATGGTGATATAGTTGACAGATCTTGGAACTCCGGGAAAAGAAAGATGAACAACTTAGCACCGACAAATTGATATCACGAACAAACTTCGGAAAGAAGAAACTAGTTCACTTGGATGAAACAAGAATAAGAATTACAAGCAACGGATTGGGCATACTACTCATTCATGTACAAAAAGGGTTAAGATAGATATAGCGCAAACTTGAGAAAAGTCTTCAACAAATCACCGATCAGGTTTGAGAAGAACAAAAGAATTATTGTGAGAACATACGCTGTAAGAATTAGAAATGACCGAAGAAAAGATAAAGAAACATCGGGAAAAATTAGAGAATGAATGAAGATACTTAGTATAGATACATGAGAATGAAGAGATCATGAACTAATTAGAGAATATGTGGATGATGCACCGGTAAGATTTGCAAAACAATAGCTAAAAGCTGAGAATGAATAAACCTGAAATGATGGCCTTCGGAGAATCAAACTGAAAAGAATCCTGAATTGCTCCGGATGGGTGAAAAGAATTCTCACAATCTAAAACAATTATGAGAGGATGGAATCAAGCTATAACCATGAATCTTTGGAAGAACGGGTAAGAATTTAAGAGGAACTCTTCTTCGGTCGTCAAAATTCGAGAATGACAACAAGAAACACCACCTTGAGTTGTTGAGGCACTCCGGAGTGGAAATTAGAAAGTTTGAACCAATGATGAAAAGAATGTGAAAGATCTTGGAGAAAAACATATGACTGATGAAAATCCATTCTTACGTCACACTTTGAAATAATTTGGGGATAGCTCCGGGAAAATTAGAAGAGTCAGGTAAGATCCTGGAAATAGACCTGTGGGTTAGGGCCCACCCAAAAGAAACATCGTTGAACGATTTAAAAGAGAGATTGGGTCGGTTGAATTAGATCACTTGAATGATATAATAATCTCCAAATAGTTAAGAATGAAAACATGAATCTTCTGAGATATCTTCAGCACTCCGGATACAAGAATCGTAAAGTTAATGATCAAGAGATGGTTGGATAAGAACTTCCAACACGAGAAAGCATTTGAAAACGAGGAAAGGGATATGATCGACAAAGCTTGACTTGAATCCACCGGAGAAGAAAACAAGTGAAGAGTGACGAACTTGAAGCTCCCTTAGCATCTTCATAAGAAACACCGGTTAAGAACATTGAAGGAAAATAATGAAGAAAGTTCACATTAATAAAATGGATACTTGATTAATAAATACGAGTCCTTGAAAAAAAAGGGTCAGAGGGTGGGAAAACAAAGGTAACTTGGGATGGATGAAATAAGCACTATTGAGAAGAACTGATAATTGATCTTGCGGATGTTGAAATGATCGAATCCACTTGAAGAGAAGCACAACGGTTGAAAAATAGAATTAACATAACCATCTCGATGATCAAGAAGGATTAATACTCCCATAGAAACATGAAAGCATCACTTAGGAAACATATGGAATCAACACTTGACATTGAAGCAAATCGAATACCACAACAAAAACAAAACAAAGGATTGGCTTGCAGAATAGGCCGGAAGCAAACATATGATAGATCTCATATCGTATCATGTGTCTGTTGGAAAGATATCCTACGAGCTACTTGAATTCCCACTTATAAACTCCTGAAACTTTCGGGTTATGCTATTAGGTGTTGGGGATGCAGGGGAAGCATAATATCTCACCCAAAACTAACAAATCCTACATCCAGCTGTATCCATCCTTCAACACATAACCAAGAAACCTTCGTAAATCGTTTACCTCAACCTTCAAAAACCATCCGTTATACAAGTTATGGCAATACTCCCGGACTCCCATCCCAGTACTGGGTGGCGTTGAGGTTATCTCACCAACAACTGTATAAAAGAGATTTTCGATGTCGGTGAACTCAGGTATTCCAGAACTGCAATGATAAAATTTGGACAACAACACCTCGGAGCTCATCTCCCCGATACACTGCCACAACCCCTAAATGTCAGGAGGCACCAAGAACAATGTTCTCGTCACAAAACCATCAGAATGATTCCAAGATACCCACCTGAGCCTAAAAAAATCGTGAAATTTGAGGAGAGGAGAGTCAAAACTTCTATGCCAGGAGGCCTCACTAGAGCGACGAAGGGACTAGGGAGTAAAAAGAATCCTACTCTCCGATATATATAATCCTAAGACTCAAAACATTTTCTTCTAGACTCAACAACATCAGCGATTCGATCAAGCAGGGGGCACCTAAGTTGGGGATGGCTCTGATACCAACTTGTAACACCCACAATGCGTCTATATCTCCCACGTGTCGGGGCACGACTTAGAGGCATAGCAGCATGGTAGGTTTGTCGCAAGAAGGGTAATCTTCACACAATCCACGTACTGAATAAGAAAGGGATAAGAGTTGGCTTACAATCACCACTTCACACCAATACAAGTTAAACATACATCATCCAGAATACAGTCAAGGTCCGACTATGGAACCAAAATAAAAGAAGACAACCCCAATTGCTAGATCCTCGACCGTCCCAACTGGGCTCCGCTACTGATCAAAAGGGAACAAAACAAAACAACGACTAAGGTCTTCATCGAGCTCCTCCTTGAGCTCAGTTGTGTCACCTACACTGGTATCATCGGCACCTGCAACTGTTTGGAAGTATCTGTGAGTCACGAGGACTCGGCAATCTCACACCCGTGAGATCAAGACTATTTAAGCTTATGGGTAGGAAAGTATAGTGAGGTGGAGCTGCAGCAAAGGACTAAGAATATATGGTGGCTAACTTACACAAAAGAGAGTGAGAAGAGAAGCAAAGCAAGGTCGAGAAGCTAATAGTGATCAAGAAGTGATCCTGACGCTACTTACGTTCAAGCATAACACAAGAACCGTGTTCACTTCTTGGACTCCGCCAAGAAGAGACCATCAAGGCTACACACGCGGTTGATTCATTTTAATTAAGTTAAGTGTCAATATCTCTACAACTGGACATTAACAAATTCCCATCTGCCCATGACCGCGGGCACGGCTTTTGAAAGTTCAAACCCTGTAGGGTTGTCCCAACTTAGCCCATCATAAGCTCTCACGATCAACGAAGGATATTCCTTCTCCCGGGAAGACCCGATCAGTCTCGGAATCCCGGTTACAAGACATTTCGACAATGGTAAAACAAGACCAGCAAGACCGCCCGATGCGTCGACATCTCGATAGGAGCTACACATATCTCGTTCTCAGGGCAACACCGGATGAGCACTCCGTACAACTAAAACCAGCCCTCAAGTTTCCCCGAGGTGGTGCTGCAAAGGACTCTAGTTCGTACCAACACTTAGACAAGCACTGGCCCGGGGGGGTTAAAATAAATATGACCCTCGGGTTGGCCGACCCGAGGGAAGGGTAGGTGGTGGTGAGGCAAATGGTAAAACCAAGGTTGGGCCTTGCTGGAGGTGTTTTATTCAAAGCGAACTATCAAGGGGTCCCCATAACACCCAACCATGTAAGGAATGCAATATCAAGGAACATAACACCGGTATGACGGAAACTAGGGCGGCAAGAGTGGAACAAAACACCAGGCATAAGGCCGAGCCTTCCACCCTTTACCAAGTATATATATGCATTAAATGAATAAGATATATTGTGATATCCCAACAATAACCATGTTCCAACATGGAACAAACTTCAGCTTCACCCGCAACTAAGAACGCTATAAGAGGGGCTGAGCAAAAGCGGCAACATAGCCAAACAACGGTTTGCTAGGAAAGGTGGGTTAGAGGATCACATGGCAAAATGGGAGGCATGATATAGCAAGTGGTAGGTATCGCGACATAGCAATAGAGCGAGAAACTAGCAAGCTAAGATAAAAGTGATTTCGAGGGTATGGTCATCTTGCCTGAGATCCCGCAAGGAAGAAGAATGGGTCCATGAAGAAGACAAACGGACTTAGTCGAACGCATCCTCACAAATACGACGTTATCAGAACAAACCCGAAGAAGCAACACCGGAAAGAAGCAAACAACATGGTAAACAACCATCACGTAATCATGGCATGATGCACAACCAAGTATGATACATGTCCGGTTTAATGTGGCATGGCATGTCAAAAATGTACAAACAATCCTACAAATTAAGTGGAGCTCAATATGCAACTCCGTTGCATATTGACGAAACACCACGTGACTTATTTAGTTCTCTCTCGTTTAGGTACCAATCAATATTAAATGTTGGTTAGCATGGCAAGAGGTGAACCATATGAAAACTACCTATATATGCAAGTTTAAATGAGGCCGGAAATAATAAACAACAATTTTGGAAAATCCTCATATGCATATATTAGGTTTGGTACTGTTCTGCCCTAAACCATATTTTAGAGTTGTTAAACATGCAAAGTAAATCCACCATGTTAAACTAGGTATTTTTCTACCCCATTGACATATAAAGTTTGTTCAGTTTGGAACTACGGTTATCTAGTTACGAAATAAAGCATTTTAGCATGGCATAAGGGCAAAATTACACAAACAACATTTTAAACATGCATGAAAGTGGCAAATTATTAGTCTACACAAAATTCTAAGCATTTTTTATATATAACTTATTTTAATCCGATGCACGGTTCTGAAGTTATTATATGCATGAACATTAATGGGTTGTTTGAAAAACTGTAGTTTTCTGGATAATTGATAAAATTGCAGGCAGGAAAAAAACACATGGGGGGATGAAACTGAGTTGAACTGGGCTGGGGGAAAGCGGCTCACAATGGGTCAAAATGGGCCAGACGGTGGAGGTGGCCGGGTAGGCCGGTTGCTGAGCCGGTCGAAGGGCGCGGCTGGGCCTGGGTTTGCGGGGGCCATCCAGGGAGGAGGCGGCGCTCGCTGTCACTCCCGCACAGGAGGTCGACTGGGGCATGGTCACGAGGCACTCCGGTGAACTAGCCGGCGAGGAGGCGCGGAGAAGGACACGGAGCGGTGGATCCGGCCACAGAATGTTGGCGGGGTCCTGTTTCCCGGCCGGATTTGACCCGAGGCCGAGCTCAGGGCGGCGAGAGCTCAACGGAGCCGAAATCCACAGCGGCCTGTGATGCAAGAGAGAGAGGGAGGTTAGGGAGCAGAGAAAGCTCGGAAAAAGAGTTGAGGGGAGGCGGCAGGGCGACCTGGAGGTCGCCGGCGGAAGGAGCGGGGAAGCGGAGGCGGAGGCGGCACAGAATGACGGCGGGGCACTTTGCTACTGGCGGCAGGGAGCGGGCGCGTGCCGGCTCCTCGGGCCCAGATCGGCCCGGTGTGGGCCGCGGTGGCGGTGGAGGCTGAGGGGGCGATGTGGCGCTCGGTGGTTGGCTGGACCGGGCGGCTGCGGCGGCGCTGACCCGTGGGAATGCGCCAAGTGGCATTGGAGGGGTGGATATCGCTAGAATTTGAGAAGGGGGGTTGGCTGTGGCTGGAGGCGGTGGATCTGAGGAGGAGAGGGTCTAGGGGTAGGGGAAGACTAGGTTAGCCCATTCTTGGAAGGAGATGTCTATATATAGACATGAGCTACAGTTAGGGGGGTTTGGGGGGACTTTCGGAGCCCTCCGATCGAGATCCGAAGGTTCCAGACAGAGGGGAACTAGACGGCTACAGGTGGGCTGTGCAGAGTGCGATGGGCTGAGAGGAGAGAAGAGAAGGCAGCCCGACAACGGTTTACGGAGACCGAAAACGTCCGACGTATGACCAGCTATAATGCCGCTATAACTAATTGTTGGGGCGTCAGACGAACTCCGAATGTGATGAAACTTGGCAGGCGACCTACTAACAACATAACAACACCGCATGCCAATATTCAACCCATTCAGAGAACATTTTCCGGCCACTTATAAAATAATATTTTGGACGTGCCGCAGGCGCGTGCAAGTGTGACTTGGCTCAGAACGGACAATAGAAAGAACTGGGGAAAACCAGAAGGATGCAAGTTTTGAAAAACATGATGATGCAATGCACATGATGACATGGAAATATTCAACACGCAAGCAAAAGACATGGCAAAGTCAACAAAAAACTCGAAGACACCTGGCGCAACGGTCTCGGGCGTTACAAGTACCTACCTAGGGTTCATCTAATTACTAAGTACTGGTAGATGTTTAGTTTATTTTTACTATTTTTAGTAAGTG
Source organism: Triticum aestivum (assembly GCF_018294505.1). Taxonomy (NCBI): domain Eukaryota; kingdom Viridiplantae; phylum Streptophyta; class Magnoliopsida; order Poales; family Poaceae; genus Triticum; species Triticum aestivum. The sequence continues at coordinate 247,882,856 of NC_057797.1, read as the reverse complement.
ATTACTAGAATTAGAAAGAAAATTAATAGAACTAGTCGAACTAGTTTATTTTTAGTAATTACTAGTTTATTTTTAGTAAGAAAATAAATACAACTAGTTCAACTAGTTTATTTTTATTAAGAACTAGTTGAATTAATAGAAGTAGTTTATTTTTAGTAAGAAAATAAATAGAACTAGTTGAACTAGTTTATGTTTAGTTCATCTAATTAGTTAGTACTTGTAGATGTTTAGTTTATTTTTACTTATAGTAAGTGTTTAGTTGAATTAATAAAACTAGTTTATTTTTCGTAAAAAATTTAGGTATATGAGATTTGATGATCTAATTAGAATTAATAGAACATGTCACATTTGTTGTTATTTTTTTAGTTAAAGAAATTATTCCCGCATCGACATCGACGATGCCTATCCCACATCCTCGCTGTCGACTCGGCCGAGGACACCTGCTTGATCAGAGGGGCCATGTCCGGGATTGGGCTCCATCGGGCTGGTACTGGGAGGTGCTATCTTCGGGGGGGGGGGGCAGCTTGGTGAGGAGCCAGCCCTTTGTTGACCCAAACCTTCTTTGGTGGCGGTCGCTTGGGCTAGTGATGGTGCGGAGGGTTGAGGACCCCGCGGCGGTTGTACGTCATTGTGTCAGCGAGGATGACGATCACATCCGTCACTACATGGTTGCATTGGAGGGCAGGTTCTCCAATACCTGGCAGGTTCTCCAGGGATCTCACTGGAGCTATGATCCTGTGATGGTTCCTTATCTTTGGGTGTCCACCGCCCGCACCGATACCCGTCGTTCGCTAGGGTTTTAGCTGTATTAGTGATGTTATATGTATGATGCTATTTGAGATGTATTAGTGATAATATTGGATGATCTATGGACGCAAGAGATGATTTAGTTTTTCTTATTGAATGCATGCTAATTTGAATACTTATTTATTTTATATTTGGTTTTGCTTATTGAGTGCCCAAATTGCAGAACTTCTCCTATTTTGAATGCTCAAATTGGACCCCACTAGGCAAAGCGTATGCATTTGATTAGTTGATAGCTTGTAGGGTTTTTGTTTTTGCAGAAATCAAGGAGCCCCTCAATCATCCCCATTGTCGTCCTGTCACCGACCCCCTCCGACCATGAGGTGAGACCAGCCAAATCTCCATGTCAATATGAGTCCTATAAGATATTTTGAAATGTTGTTGTTCATATTTTCAACCATTGAAATGCAATGACCATCAAGTTTCAATACTCATATGATGTAGATATGAACATGTATATCTTGTATTTCTCAAATAGGATATGTGCTTGGCCTATGTTTGCAGGTTACACCTCTGATTGGCCTATGTTTTGCCGGAGTGTTGATTAATTTCCATTCCGGCAAATTTCAGGCGCTCGATATGTCCTTTTTTAGCAAAGGTCATCACGGATTTTTCTGTGAATTTTGGCATGACTTGTGTTAGAATATGTAGGAAATATCGAGTGGCCTGGATTTTCAAGAAAGATTATTAAACGACATTTCGGGTTGACTTTAAGTCCGTCGAGGCTCCATAAATGACAGTCAACAAATGAGTGAGGGAGAAAGTCTACACCATACATGAGAGAAGAAGAATCCCAACTGCTGTCGTGGGGGTCGTTTTCCCTTCTTATCCTTGTGCTAGACCATTGTTATGCACTAGGAGAAGGAGGAATAATGACCATCACTAACGGTCGAAAAACCAGTGAGGGAGTGTGTCCACCATATATAAGAGAGGACGAAGAATTCCAATTTTTGTCATGGGGGTCGTTTCTCCTTCTTCTCCATGTGCTAGACCTTTGTTATGCACTAGGGGAAGGTGGAGTAACGACCATCACCGACGGTCGCAAATGTCAGAGAGGAATTAGTGAGGGATAGTTTTCAAGAAAATACTTGGCAGACCTATAGTCAACCCGTGATGAATAATATGATCTAATTTAGTTTTTGTAGTACATATATTTAATTGTACAAGTTTAGTCTTTGAATTATGAACATAGGAAATGTAGTCATCGGACGATGAAAGTCTCCCGGGGGAGTGCGACTGGTGCAACGATGACCGAGGTCTGTGCGACAGGCCTCACCCGGACGAAGGTCGATGCTGAAACTAGTCCATGGTTCTTTCACCAGGAGACCTTCGATGTTGAAATGGTACGGAACGATGAAAAGTGTTTTTTCGTAATTAAGCACGACTTGGACTACTTCAATGTGTAATTTTTATCTTTTACAATTCGACTAGCTTATCCCATGCCATACAAGACACTATGTGTTGGATAGGATGGATTTTGAAGATCATGAAAGTATGGAAACAGAGAAAATTCACCTAAGGACCCATCACAGTATGGATTTTGAAGTAAATCTGTACAATTTTAAGAGCGGAGCCCATTTTGGTTGCCCGAATTGGGAAGCACATTGCAAGATGTATGATTTTCATGAGGGTATGCTTGTCACCATGGATATTGGTGATCCTGACATCACCGAAGACAATATGGACATTTGGGTCCTTGTTGATACGCTTCCAATTCTACCGCTATGTGAGTTTCTCAAACATAGTTATTAAGTAATTTATAGTGTTTATTTCAAAATAGTTGACAACTTATTTCCATTGACAGCTTATTTTCATTCTTCAAATAATGTGCGAAAGATGGTAGACAGAACGTACTACACCAATGGCTTAAAATTAACTTATCAGGAGAAAAATCATCTGATCTCATTTATTACAGATCTTGAGAATTACAATATCTATTATCAAACTCCTCCACATTATGGTCAATACATGCCACTAGTGCATGTGTTGAACTACGGTAACATCCATGGAGATGCCATCATAAGATTTTTTACTATTATGACATACGTACATATTTCGCATAAATTCTTCTAAAACTGAACTACATTGCTAACTATGAAGTTATTACTATGTTTTTCAACAGAAAATCCCGAAGGATTGTGTGCCTCATATGATGTTTCAGAATGGTCGGCTTGACGTTTTGAACATACTGCCAGGTCATCCTACGAATCACTCTTGTCCATATCGGATTTCTAAAACCGATGAAGACATGACAATCAAAGATTGGAAAAATGCATGGTCAATCGTAGAGAGGTACTTGGAAGCAACATTGTGTGAAGGGCAAGAATTGTAGATAGGATAATCTCCATTCTCCATAATGGAGAGTCAGGGCCAATCTTTGTTTTATGCTATTTTACCTAAGAGAAGGTAGTAGGTCCTATGAGAGAGAAGTAGGTCCTAGGTACAATGTGTTATTATGTGGTACAGTGTGTTAGATTTGAGGATGATGAGGAGGAGTTGTGATTATGACTAGTGACCAACTTGTTATATGATGTCTCATTGATGAAAATGATGATCATGAGGAGGTGTTGTATGACAATGATGTACTATGATGATAAGTTTTTAATGATATGATGATGACGATGACGATGATTTATTATATCATTGGGTAAAAGAACCGCAGATTAGTTTCTAGTGGGTGGTTCCATCCACTTGAAACTAGTCCATGGTTCTTTCACCCAGTGATGTAATTACTCATTATGATGTAAAACAATCTCTAAATTGCCACTGTATGAAAACTTGTATAATGGTGTATGAATACGACATAAAATGAAAAGAAATAGAATACGCAATAATAGTAGTAGCACGGGCGCAGAGGCACACTACTAGTACTTACCAGAAGCGTGTTACGGAAAACTCGCTACTACTAAGTACTTATAGCAGTTACGTTTGTGGACCCGCGCTACTGCTAACCTTTAGCTATAGCGCCTTATCAGTAGCGCGGCACCCCGCACTAATGGTAGGCCAGAAACCTGCGCTACTGCAAGGATTTTCTCTAGTAGTGATGAAGAAGAAAGATTATTGAAAATTCTAAAGAATCACCTAGAGCTGCTATGGGGTATAATCTTGATGATCTTAAGGGCATTAGTCCCACTCTATGTCAGCACAAGATTAATATGGAACCTGAAGCTAAACCCGTTGTTGATCATCAATGACATTTGAATCCTAAGATGAACGAAGTGGTAAGAACTGAAATATTAAAGCTTCTTGAAGCAGGTATAATCTATCCATAGCTGATAGTAGATGGTTAAGTCCCATTCATTGTGTCCCTAAGAAGGGAGGTATTACTGTTGTTCCTAATGTTAAAAATGAACTTATTCCACAAAGAATTGTTACTGGCTACAGAATGGTAATTGATTTTAGAAAATTACATAAAGCAACCAGAAAAGATCATTACCCTTTTCCTTTTACTGATCAAATGCTAGAAAGACTATCTAAGCACACACATTTTTGCTTCCTTATGGATATTCTGGTTTATCTCAAATACCTGTTTCACAACCTGATCAAGAGAAAAACATTTTCTTGCCCTTTTAGAACTTGTGCTTATAGACGTATCACTTTTACTTTATGCAATGCACCTGCTACCTTTGAAAGATGTATGACTGCTATATTCTCAGATTTTTGTAAAAAGATTGTTGAGGTTTTCATGGATGATTTCTCTGTTTATGGAACTTCTTTTGATGATTACTTAAGCAACTTTGATCGAGTTTTGTAGAGATGTGAGCAAACTAATCTTGTCCTAAATTGGGAGAAGTGACACTTTATGGTTAATGAAGGTATTGTCTTGGGGCATAAAATTTCTGAATCAGGTATTGAGGTGGATAAAGCTAAAGTTGATGCAATTGAGAAAATGCCTTGTCCTAAAGATATTAAAGGTATTCGTAGTTTCCTTGGTCATGCTGGTTTCTATAGGTAGTTTATTAACAACTTCTTGAAAATTTCTAGGCCTCTTACAAATATTTTACAAAAGGATGTTCCATTTGTTTTTGATGATGATTGTGTAGAATCCTTTGAAACACTCAAGAAAACCTTAACTTCTGCACCTATAGTACAACCACCTGATTGGACCTTGCCTTTTGAAATTATGTGTGATGCTTGTGATTATGCTGTTGGTGTTGTTCTAGGACAAATAGTTGATAAAACATTAAATGTTATCCATTATGCTAGTAAAACTCTACATAGTGCTCAATGAAATTATACTACTACTCAAAAAGAATTTTTAGCAGTTGTGTTTGCTTGTGATAAATTCAGATCTTATATTGTTGATTCTAAAGTAACTGTTCACACTGATCATGCTTCTATAAGATATATTATGGAAAAGAAAGATGCTACACCTAGACTCATTAGGTGGTTTATCTTGCTACAATAATTTTATTAACATATTACTGATAGAAAAGGAGCTGAGAACCCAGTAGCTGACAACTTGTCTAGGTCAGTAATGTTCTTGATGACCCACCACCTACGGATGACAGCTTTCCTGGTGAACAACAAGGTGCAATAAATGTTTCTCATAACACTCCATGGTATGCTGACAATGCTAATTACATTACAGCTAAATATATATGTCGGGGGCATGAACCCCGGGCAGGCAACGGAACCCGGATCCTTTTGAAAAACATTGGGGCCGGCATCACCCCTCAATCCAGCTTGCGCTTGGTCGGGTTGCTCACACCGTCCAAGCCCTGCAATCCGGCCAAAACCGCAACACGGCCTGGTTTGCTGGCGCATGCCGACCGACCCCACCAAGCCAAGACTTCCTCAACCCGGCCTTGGGTGAACTCCTGTCCCATCCAAGGCGTACGATGGATCAAGTCCCGGTAAAGGAGATGAGCATGGCTATCATGGCCCACCAACTCCGCTGATCGGGGCGAGCGTGACAAAAGTGCCCCACCTACCCCGCCGACTAGCGCCAGCACGGCGACAATGTAATCATGTCCTGCTGACGCAAACCGATGGCGATGAGCCACTATAGCCGAGCTGGCCCAATCACTCTGTGATGCACAACAAGATGGGGAACAGTGCCCCCTGGTGCACGGAGCCTGCGCCCGGAGAACCCGGCATACCCTGGTACCCGGCGGGCCCTAGCACCGGCTTCCCAAACGCTTACATCCCGGCCCCACGCCCATGTAACTTTACCACTGGAGCCATGCGAGGTTGACCTATAAAACCCCAAGAGGCCTCCGTGCAAAGGGTCAATCATCAGTAGTATACACACACATACGTAAGGAGAAGGAGCGGCCTGAGCCCTGGCCTGCCTTCCTTCCTCCCCCAAACAACTCTAGTAGCAAGCTTGTAATATCCACACACAAACCACACCTGAAAGGACTAGGGGTGTTATCTCTCTGGAGAGCCCCGAACCTGGATATGTCTTGTGTCCCTCGCTCGCTCATACCAACCTCGCCTTTGGAGCCCTCCGGTGCCTTCGAGCATGCCCCACTCTTTAGCCATCCTTTGGTATCCGCCATGCGCCCACCACAACAATTGGCCACCACCATGGGGCAGCTCGAGGTCCTGGCCAGAGACATGTTCCAGACGGGGCCGTTCACCGATTCTGATGAGCCTGCCATGCGCTGCGCATCCCCTGAGCCCATTGTGCTGGCGGACAACATCATCGATGCGCTCACCGCCTCCTTCGCCGCGCTATGCATCTCCGACGCGCCCGTGTCCGACAAGAACCCCAGGAGGGTACTCGTTGTCTCCGACACGCCCGTCCCCCTTGGCGATGACATCTTCGCTGGGGCGGCGGATATTCTTCATTGGGTGGACGTATTCGCCACCGACATCGACTCCACTTCGTCCCGCGCCGCGAGGAAGGCCGCCGGGACCAGGGCCACATTGGATCGCGCCAACGCGGCCAACCCACTGCGCGCCATGAGGCAAAACCTCCGCATCCCCATCACAACCGACGTAAACGCCACCAACACTGCTAAGGCTCTGGCTCAGCTTGAGGAGGAGTGCAGGCTCTTGTTGGACGAGGCCGAGACGCTTGCTGCCACGCAACGCCGGCTGGAGTCCTCTCAACGCGAGTGCAACGCCGCATACGACTTCACGCCGGCCACTGCCAAGCCCAGCCCGGTTGCCGAGGTACACAACCATGGTGGCGCCATCGGTCGCGCGCTGGGTGCAGTCCCGCCCATCTACGGCACCCCTATCAAGAATAAGCACGCCGCGTACGGGCCGCCGATGGCATGGAGCAGCTGCAGGGCGATGAACTAAAGGACCTCCAGCAACGCATGAACAAGCTCCTCGACACCACGAACACGCAGAAAGACCGCCTTGTCCGTCCCGCGGGATCCTCTCACTCCGCACCAAAGATCCCAAGCAGCAGAACACGACGTCCTCGCTGCCCGGCAAAGCTCACTCTGGCCGCTGCGCCCGTTCAGTTTCAGTCGACCTATCTCCTCACGGCCCAGCCACAAGCTGGCTTTGCCCACACGCCATTGAGGACACTGACGCATGCCATCGCCTCGTTCAGCTTGCCCTCTCCTTCGAGCTAGAGGAAGACAACGCTGTCGGGCCAGCTTGCTTCGGCCCGAGCATCCGGGATGAGCCCTTCTGCAGAGGGTTCATGCTGCCCCAAGATACCCCCATGTACAATGGCACCTTCAAGCCGGAGGACTGGCTCATCGACTACACCACCACCATCGGCAACGCGGGTGGCAATCACCGCCTTGCCATGCACTACGCCCTGCTCATGCTCCAGGGTTCGGCCCGCACGTGGTTGAATAGCCTACTGGCCGACAGCATCAATGCGTGGGTCGACTTTGAGTAGGCTTTCATGTACAAGTTCACTGGCATATACAAGCATCCCGACCTTCCCAGCCAGCTCGCCATCTGTGTGCATGGGCCGGCCGAAACCAGCCGCGAGTACCTCGCACGCTGGACCGAGCTCTGAAATAGCGGCAAGGGCGTCCACGAGATCCAGGCCATCCAGTACTTGGCAAACGGCTCCTGGGATGGCACCTTCCTCAAGCACATGCTCCAACACTCCGAGCCGACCACCATGGCCATGCTCATGGTCATCGCGAACAAGTACGCCAATGCCGACTCTGCCATGGAGATACAGGTGGTGCTAGATGAAGCCGACAAGGAAAAGCCGGCACCACCCCCAAGCCAGCTGGCAAGAGCAGCGGCTAGCTGAACAATGAGCAGAACAAGCGTAGGGCATCAGCCGGCCCAGCGGTACGACAACCGCCTCGTCACGACCGCCGAGCAGGCGCCCACGGCCGAACCGGCCGGCAAGCGCCGACAAACCGGGAAGATATCGTGGCAACCCGCCATGAGTTTCGAGGAGATGCTCGATGCTCCCTGTAAACACAACAGCGACGCGAGGATGTCCACGCACACGCTCCGACAGTGCTCCATCGCCAAGCGCATAATGAGGGGCGACATCCCGCCTCCTCTAGCTCCGGCCCGGGGAACGGGCCTGCCGGCTCCGGCCAGCGGTGCGATACGCGATGACGTCTAAACCAACCAGAATGCGATCTACGTCGACTTCACCAGCATTGGCGACGAAAAGCGTAGCGAGCGCCTTCTTTAGCAGGAGGTGAACACCGTCATCTCGGCCGTGCCGAAATACGTGCACTTGTTGGAGCGTTCACTCAGCTAGACCCAGGAGGACCACCCGATCGTTATGCCAACCCCAGGGGGTTATGCCCTCATCCTTGATACGTCTCCATCGTATCCATAATTTTTTATTGTTCCATGCCAATATTATAGAACTTTCATATACCTTTGGCAACTTTTTATACAATTTTTGGGGAATAACATATTGATCCACTGCCCAGTGCCAATTCCTGTTTTTTGCATGTTTTTTGTTTCGTAGAAAATCCATATCAAACGGAGTCCAAACAGGATAAAAAACTGATGGAGATTTTTTTGGAATATATGTGATTATTGGGAAGAAGAATCAATGCGAGACGATACCCGAGGGGTCCACGAGGCAGGGGGCGTGCCCCTGGCCCTCATGGCCACCCCGTAAGGCGGTTGGTGCCCTTCTTTCGCTGCAAGATATCTGGATACAAATCGTGTTAAAATTTCAGCCCAATCGGAGTTACGGATCTCTGGGAATATAAGAACCGGTGAAAGGCCAGAATCTGGAATGTATAACCAATGAGAGACAGAGAGACAGATCTTATCTTGGAGAGGCTCTCGCCCCTCTACCGCCATGGAAGCCATGGACCAGGGGGTAAACCTTCTCCCATCAAGGGAGAAAGTCAAGGAAGAAGTAGAAGAAGAAGGGGGCTTTGTCCCCCTCTCTTCCGGTGGTGCCGGAACGCCACCGGGGCCATCATCACGACAACGATCTACAAAACACCTCTGTCATCTTCACCAATGTCTTCATCACCTTCCCTCATCTATCTACAGCGGTCCACTCTCCCACAACGCGCAGTACCCTCTACTTTAACATGATGCTTTATGCTTCATATTATTATCCAATGATGTGTTGCCATCCTATGATGTCTGAGTAGATTTTTGTTGTCCTATCAGTAATTGGTGAATTGCTATGATTGGTTTAATTTGGTTGTGGTTATGTTGTTGTCCTTTGGTGCCCATCATATGAGCGCGTGCGTGTATCACACCATAGGATTAGTTGTATGTTGATAGGACTATGTATTGGAGGGCAAGAGTGACAAAAGCTTCAACCTAGCATAGAAATTGATGCATACGGGATTGAAGGAGGGCCAATAAATCTGAATGCTATGGTTGGGTTTTACCTTAATGAACTTTAGTAGTTGTGGATGCTTGCCAATAGTTCCTATCATAAGTGCATATAATTCCAAGTCAGGGATGACATGCTATTAGTGGCCTCTCCCACATAAAACATGCTATCGGTCTAGTAAAGTAGTGAATTGCTTAGGGACAATTTCGCAACTCCTACCACCACTTTTCCACACACTCTTTACTAACTTTATTGCTTCTTTACCTAAAACAGCCCCTAGTTTTTATTTACGTGCTCTTTGTCTTCTTGCAAACCCATCTCATTACACCTACAAAGTACTTCTAGTTTTATGCTTGTTTTAGGTAAAGCGAACGTCAAGCATGCATAGAGTTGTATCGATGGTCGATAAAACATGAGGGAATATTTGTTCTACCTTTAGCTCCTCATTGGGTTCGACACTCTTACTTATCGAAAGAGGCTACAATTGATCCCCTATACTTGTGGGTTATCAAGACCTTTTTCTGGCGCCGTTGCCGGGGAGTTATAACATGGGGTGAATATTCTCGTGTGTGCTTGTTTGCTTTATCACTAAGTAGTTTTTATGTTGTTGTCTTGTTTTCTATCTTTAGTTATGGGTAGGAAACGCAAAATACCAAAAAAATTAGTTGTACCTACTATAGTAATAGTTGAAGAACCACTCAAAATCTATCACACTCCTGAAGCTTTTTACTTGAATCATCTTCGATCCCTATGTGCTCGTGCTGAAACCCCAACTAGCTTAGTTGAGGGCAAATGTTTAGATGACCATGCTTGTTATGTGCGACACCGCTTATCTCAAAAAGGGAAACTTTTACTGGATCAACTTCATCGTTTGCAATGCTATGCTTGGAATTTATGTGAAATATATGATTTTACTTGTTGTTCTGAAGACCCTAAGAAACACCTTCCCTACCAACGTGAGTTTAGTGGTAATGGAATCATATCTTCGTATGCTAAGGGTGTTTATAATTACAATGATTTTCAACAAATTGAAGAATTTGTTGCTTTTAAGGGTGCTTATGAAATTGCTTCTTTGATTTGGAAGTATGATGCTACTCTTTACAAATATGAAAATTTTGCGATACTTAAATATTGTTATGATAATTATGCTTCTAATGCCTATGTTAAACCATATATTGAGGACTCCTCCGCTGTCCAGGAAGAGACTAATATTTTTAAGGAGTCCATGGAAGAAGGAATTGATGAAACTTGGGGCTCATTGGATGAAAAATATGATGAGGAGAGCGAAGAACAAAAGGAGGAAGAGCGGATTAGCTACTCGTGCCCACCTTCTAATGAGAGTAACTCTTCAACTCATACATTTTTTAATTTCCCTTTGAATTTACCGAAGGATGAATGCTATAATGATTGTTATGATCCCGCTGATTCTTTTGAAATATCCATTTTTGATGATGCTTGCTATGCTTGTGGCCAAGATGGCAATATGAATCATGCTTATGGAGATGAACTTGCTGTAGTTCCTTATGTTAAACATGAAATTGTTGCTATTACACTCATGTATGATAGTCCTATTATGTTTTTGAATTCTCCTGACTACAATATATCGGAGAAGTTCGCCCTTATTAAGGATTATATTGATGGGTTGCATTTTACCGTTGCACATGATAAGTTTGATGAATATAATATGCATGTGCTTGCTGCTCCTACTTGCAATTATTATGAGAGAGGAACTACATCTCTTCCTCTCCATGTTTCCAATATGATAAAATTGCAAGAAACTGTTTATACTATGCATTGGCCTTTAATATGTGTGTATGAATTGTTCTTTTATGACATGCCGATGCATAGGAAGAGAGTTAGACTTCGTTGTTGCATGGTATATGTTACTTTGTGCTCACTACTAAATCACAAATCATTGTTAATTGAAATACGCTTTGATATACTTTGGGATACTGGTGGATCCATTACTTGAGCACTATATGCCTAGCTTAATGGCTTTAAAGAAAACGCTTCCAGGGAGACAACCTGGAAGTTTTAGAGAGTCATTTATTTCTGTTTTGTGCTTTTATAAAGTAGAAATCCATTGTATTATAAAAATAGTGTGCCAAGATTTGCCATTAGGATGTTTACATTGCTTGTTGGTTCGTGCGGTGCAAAACATAAACTTTGGCTGTAGTGCGCGATTTTATGTTTTTTATTGTATGTCAAACGGTTCTGAAACTTTTTGCACTGTCTTGCTATACAAATTGTTTATTTTTCCTAATTTTTTCAGAATTTTTTCAGAATTTTTGGAGTACCAGAGGTATGGTGAATGTTCAGATTACTACAGACTGTCCTGTTTAAGACATATTCTGTTTTTGATGCATAGTTTGCTTGTTTTGATGAAACTTTCGATTTCTATCAATGGATTAAGCCATGGAAAAGTTATATTACAGTAGCTACAATGCAAAAACAAAATATGAATTGGTTTGCAACACTACTTAGAGTAGTGATTTGCTTTATTATACTAACGGATCTTACCGAGGTTTCTGTGGAGTTTTGTGTGGATGAAGTGTTCGAAGATGGAGGAGGTATCGATGTGAGGTGAAGGAGGAGAGCCAAGAGCTCAAGCTTGGGGATGCCCAAGGCACCCCAAGTAAATATTCAAGGAGACTCAAGCATCTAAGCTTGGGGATGCCTCGGAAGGCATCCCATCTTTCTTCAACATATATCAGTATGTATTCGGATTCATTTTGTTCATGAATATTAAAACTTGCTATTGGTCTAGTAAAGTAGTCAATTGCTAACGGACAATTTCGTAACTCCTACCACCACTTTTCCATACTCGCTTTACTAAATTTATTGCTTCTTTACCTAAAACATCCCCTAGTTTTTATTTATGTGCTCTTTATATTCTTGTAAACCTATCTCGTTACACCTACACATACTTCTAGTTTTATACTTGTTCTAGGTAAAGCGAACGTCAAGCGTGCGTAGAGTTGTATCGGTGGTCAATAAAACTTCAGGGAATATTTGTTCTACCTTTAGTTCCTCGTTGGGTGCGGCACTCTTACTTATCGAAAGAGGCTACAATTGATCCCCTATACTTGTGGGTTATCAGTCCTCGACCCCAGCATAGTCGCCGCAAGGCACACCTGCATGTTCTCGTGAGTCCTCATTGATGGCGGAAGCAGCATCAACATCCTCTACCAGGACACCATGACCAAGCTTGGCTTCTAGGCCAAGGACCCGGAGCTATCCCAAACGATCTTCCATGGCATCGTGCTAGGCCTCTCCTGCTCCCCCATCGTCCGGATCCGGCTTGACGTCCTATTCAGCACGAGCGATCACTTTCGGTGCGAGCCTATTTGGTTCGAGGTGGTGGACCTGTCTAGTGTGTACCATGAGTAGCTAGGTCGGCCTGCACTTGCCAAATTCATGGCGGTCCCCCACTACGCCTACCTAAAGATGAAGTTGTCGGGTCGTAAGGGCCTCATCACCATCGTCGGCGACTACTGAAAGTCCCTAGAGTGCGCTCAAGCCGGCGCCAAGCTGGCCGAATTGTTGCTAATAGCCGAGGAGCGGCGCTAGCTCGGCCGGATCGTCGCGCTGGCCCATGAGACGCTGGCTGTGCCGGCTTCGGCCAAGGATCCGGCTACCGAGGCCTCGTTCCAGCCATCCAAGGAGACCAAGAAGGTCAAGCTGAACCCGAAAGACACTAGCTGCAGCAAGTACGTCGTTGTGGGCAACCGCCTCGACAGCTAATAGGAAGGCGAGCTCGTCAACTTCCTCCATGAGAATCGGGATATCTTTGCATGGACCCCAAAGGATATGCCAGGCATTCCGAGGAAGTATGCCGATCACAAACTACACGTCCACAAGGACACCAGGCCTCTCTGTCAACCACATCACTTTTCATAAGAAAAGAGAAGAACCACCGATGAAGAGGTCGCCAAGCTACTCGCGGCCGACTTCATCATGGAAGTGTTTCACCCGAGTGGCTGGCCAACCCGGCCTGCCCCATGGATCTGTTCGCCCTCCCGCGGATTGATGAAGTCATTGACTACACCGTCGGGTATGAGATCTTGTCCTTCCTGGATGCTTACTCCGGCTATCATCATATTAAGCTGGACCTGGCTGATGCCCTGAAGACGTCCTTCACCACGCCCTTTGGGGCATACTACTACATCACCATTTCGTTAGGCTTGAAGAATGTCGGTGCCACCTTCCAACGATGCATGCAGAAATGCTTGCTGAAGTAGCTCGCCCGCAACATCCATGTCTATGTGGACGACATCGCGGTGAGAACCAAGCAACACCTCACGCTCCTTGACAACATGAAGGAGACGTTTGCCAATCTACGCGAGTACCAAATCAACCTCAACTCGGAGAAGTGCGTCTTCAGCGTGCCGGCCGGGAAGTTGCTCGGTTTTCTCATCTCTGAGCAAGGTATTGAGGCGAACCCGGAGAAGCTCAAGGCCATCAAACGCATGCACAAGCCGGCCCGGCTACAGGATGTCCATAAGTTCATTGGCTGCTTGGCCTCGCTCGGCCGGTTTCTTAGCTGGCTGGGTGAGAGGGCCTTGCCCCTGTATCAGCTGATGAATAAGACGTCGTTGTTCGAGTGGAGCGACTAGGCAGACGAAGCTTTCCGGGATCTCAAGTGCATGCTCTGCACCGCACTCGTCCTGGCTGCACCGGCTGACAAGGAGCCGCTGTAGCTATATATTGCCGCCCCATTGCGGTCGGTCAGTACAATGCTGGTGGTCGAGCAACCAGAAAAGGGCAAGATCCAGTCTGTCCAGCACCCGGTCTACTACCTGAGCAAGGTGCTTTCCGCCTCCAAGCAGAACTACCTGCACTACCAAAAGATGTGTTATGGCGTGTACTTTACCGCCAAGAAGCTGAAGCAGTACTTCCAAGAGCATGTTGTCACCGTGGTTAGCAAGGCCCCCATCGGTGAGATCATGGCTGCTGGGATGCCTCTAGCTAGGTTGCCAAGTGAGCCATCACACCACGATCAAGTCCCAGGCCTTGGCCAATTTCCACGTCGATTGGACAAAGACCAAGCAACTGCCACCGCCGGATTCAGCGCATTGGCGCATGCACTTTGACGGCTCCAAGATGCACTCCGGCTTGGGAGCCAGCATCGTGCTGTCTTCCCTAAAGGGCGGCCGACTAAGGTACACGCTCCAGATTCACTTCGCCGCCTCCAACAACATCGCCGAGTACGAAGCCCTTGTGCATGTCCTCTGGCTTGCCAAGGAACTCGACATCCGGTGTAGCCTGTGCTACGGTGACTAGGATCTGGTGGTGCAGCAGTGTTCCTGCGAGTGGGATGCCTGGGACGCCAACATGGCAAGCTATCGCTTCCTAGTCCAGCAGCTCTTTGGCACCTTCGACAGCTGTGAATTCCTCCATGCCCCACGCGCAGAAAACAAAGTCACCGACATGTTAGCCAAGATTGGCTCATCTCGGCAAGAAATACGAGCGGGCCTCTCCCTCGAGCACCTGTGCAAGCCGTCCGTCAAGACGTCTACGGATTCAGAGTCCATCTTCATCCCGGATGACCCTGCAGCGCACCTCCCCAACCCTAACCCCGGGGCTGCAGAACCCAGCCCCGGGACTGCCGATCCTGACCCGGGGGTTGCCGTGCTCAACCCGGCCACTGTCATCCTAGCGTAGGGGCTTCCGCCTCTTGCTTGGGGGCTGCGGCCCCAGAACCTGTCTTGGTGGCCATCTTCACTGTGGTGACACCTGCGTCATGGGCCCAACCAATCTTAGCATTCCTGGAGAACGGAATACTCACCGTGGATGAGACTAAGGCCCGGCAAGTGCAATGACAGGCGTCCGCCTACGGCGTCATCAACAACAAGCTCTTCAAGCGCAGCGCGATAGTCGTATTCTAGCGCTGCGTCGAGAAGACAAGGGCATGGAGATCCTCCTCGACATACATCAGGGCGAGTGTGGGCACCATACCGCCTCCAGGTCCCTGGTGGTGAAGGCTTTCCGCCATGTTTTCTACTAGCCCATGGCCCTCAAAGACACTGAGTCGCTCCCCCTCAAGTGCGAGGGATGTCAATGCTTCAGCAAGCGCATTCACCAGCTGTCTTCAGCCCTGCAAACCATCCCGATCACCTAGCCCTTCGTGGTCTGGGGGCTCTACATGGTGGGACCCTTCAAGACTGCTCAGGGCGGCATGATCGTCGACAAGTTCACCAAGTAGATCGTGGCGTGGCCGATCAAGAAGCTGGACAGGCCAACTGTCGTCCGATTCATAAAAGACATCATGGTGTGGTACGACGCCCTGCACAGCATCATCACGGACAATGGCACCGACTTCGCCAAAGGTGCCCTGGCGCAATACTGCTCTGTCTATGACATCCGGCTTGACCTGGCCTCTGTACCTCATCCCCAATCTAATGGCCAGGTCGAGCGGGCCAATGACCTCATCCTATCCGGCATCAAGCCATGACTCATCGAGCCCCTCATCCGTTCACCCAGCAGCTGGCTTGACGAGCTGCGGCCGTCCTCTGGAGTCTCCGGACAACGCCAAACCAGTCAACCGGGTTCACCCCGTTCTTTGTCGTCTACGGAGCAGAAGCCGCCATCCTGACCGACATCGAGTTCGACTCGTCATGGGTCGCAATGTACACATAAGCCCAAGCCAAGGAAGCCCGCGAAGACGGCGTCGACCTACCTGAAGAACCATGCCTCCTGGCCCTTAGCCGATCCGCCATCTTCTAATGAGGCCTGAGGCATTACCACAACAAAAAGATCAAGCCCCTCGTGTTCCATGAGGGAGACCTCATCCTCTCGCTTGTCTAGCAGCAAGCTGGCCAGCACAAGTTGGCCTCCCTGAGGGAGGGCCCATTCATCGTCAGCAAAGCTTTGTGTGACCCCAATGCCTACTACCTCATCGATGCCCGCTAGCCGAACAAGTGCAAGAGAGACACAACTGGGGAAAAGACAAGTCGGCCCTGGAATGTAGAGCTCCTCTGCCCGTTTTACAGTTAGTTGTATGCACATACGAATCACTGCCTTTTGTAAATTTATGAAAGACAATGGGACCCCAGAACGACGCTCGGGGGCTACCTTTTCCTTCACACATTCTCATGAATTTTCTTAAAAACCTCCACCACCGGGTTGGCCTGACCAACCTGGGGGTTTGGGGGCTGGCCGGCTTGGCCACAGCCAGCCATCCTCCTTAGCATATCCCGTAATGTTCAGGCAGCCTAGGCCCACCACTTCGCCCAAGGCCACAGTCCGGCTTCGGCTGTTAGCTGGCAAGAACTACAGGCTGAAGTACCTACATGTGACTAAACACTAAGTTGGATCTGCCGGGTTGGCAAACCCGACCCTACCATGCTAAACTGCTGCACGACCGGCTACTGGCCAACTGGCTCCGCCGGCTGCCGACAGCTGGCCCAGTGGGTGTTTTGCTCATGCTCAATTTTCGAAGGGTGTAAGTACCGCGCGCTCTTTCCAAGGACCGAACTCCTTGTCACAGACCAGAAGCCGGGTGTTCGACTCGCGAGGGGAGGCCCAAAGAAGGAGCAACCAAGAAAAAAGCCTAAAGAACAAAAACCAAAGGCGTAAACATTCGCGAAAATATTTAACATTAAAATAATATGGGCCCAAGGCCAAAGTTCCTTACATTCACAAACACCCCAGTGGGTGGGTGGACCTACTACTTAACAAAAGTGCCAGAAGGACAAAACAGGGCGGCATCAGGAGGTTCCCGCATCGGGTTGCGCAGCTGCTGGCTCCTCCTCGGTGGCCTCAGGTTCACCGAGGCACCAGTATCGTCTGACCCGGCCTCGTCGTTCGCATAGGCGCCCCTCACCTCTAAGCATCCCTCCGGGTCGTCCAACAGAAAGCCGAAGTCGTTAGGTGGCACCACCGCGCCGTCCTTAGTCCGCTCCAAATGGAAATCATCGTGCAACGCAAGTGATGCCAGGTAGCTGGCCCGCATGGTGACCTCATCCGCTTCAGCTGCCAGCTGAGGCCCAGTGCCGGATCGCTAGTCTGTCAACTTGCCCAGCACCGGACCCAGAACCAGGACATGACGAACATCAGCGTCATCTCGGCGCTGGCATGGGCAGCCGAAACATGCCACACATGAAGCTCCGGCGGCCTGGCTTCTAACTACTGTGCTAGCGACGTAAAGCTTTGGGACGCGACGGCACCCGCGCCATCTGCTCGCCCAAGACCCGTAGGCGGGATTTGGTGGCTTGCATAAACTCCTAGAAGCTCCAGGCGATGTTCGGGTCAAGCCCAGCGCCTGAGATCCCCTGGGGTGACCGTTGAACCTGAACATCCTCCTCCGTCGTCCTCTACATCTATGGAAAGTGCCCTTTCAAGAAGAAAACCAAAACAATGCGCAACGAAAAAGGAAACCCGGCTTCTCAACCCGGCGAAACCAACCAAGAAACACTTACTGGCGAAGGCCTCATCGAGGTGTTGCGCTTCGAGCAACATACCATAACGCTCCAGGTTCCCGGCATGGTCCCGCGCCTTCTCCAGCTCGGTGCACTTGTCGACAGCCGCCTTTAGCTCATCATTCTTAGCGACGGGAGCCTCATCATGCTTCCCCTTGAGACGGAGAAGCTCCGCCTGGTGGGCCTCCTCCGCCTTCGCCGTCTCCACCTTTAGGCGCTTCCATCTCGACCTGGAGCTGGCCCTTGTCGTCGGCCAGCCAATCGTGCTTGTGGACGGCTTTGGCATGTGCCTGCTGGGCCTCCGCCGCCTTGGCCACCTCCGCCGTCAGGCGCTCCTCTTCGGCCTGGAGCCGGCTCTTGTCACCGGCCAGCTGCTCACACTGCCGACCAGCTTCGACAAGTGCCCATTGGGCCTCGGCCACCTTCACGGCCTCCGCCATCAGCTCCCCCACTTTGATCGGGAGCCGGCCGGTGTAGGCAACAACCAGACTACTGACCGTTTCGGACCAGTCGGGTTCGCTAGACTGGTGCCTCGGCCGCGGTGGCTGTGCAGCCAATATTCAAAGTTAAGTCAATAAAAGACAAGACCATTTGAAATTGGACCCAACTACTATGTAGTTGGCCCGAATATCAGGGGCTACACCCAGTGGGTGCGCTAGCGCGCCTCCACTAAGAGCACGCGGAACATACCTTCGTCAAGGTGGAGCATTTCCTCCTTGGCAGCGAGTCGCGCCAAGACCTTCTGGTGCGTCTCCAGGAGCTGGTTGTAGATGACAACTCCGAGGGTATCCAGGTGCTGAAGAGAAACAAAGATTAACACGAGACTAAGCATTTGAAGATTCGACCCAACTACTACGTAGTTGGCCTGAATCTCGAGGGCTACACACAATGGGTGCACTAGCGCGCCCCCAATAAGCTGGCTACAAGAAGAAAACCATTAGAAAGGAACTTACAAAGACGGAGTGCTCCAGCTCCCACGCACGCTCCGTCTCGGCCTAAGTGGTGGCCTGAACCCGCTTTGCATGCCCGCGAAGATGCCGGCGCATGGCGGCCATTGAATCCTCTTCTTGCGTTAGCGGCCCGAAGACGACTGCCGTGCTTGACCCGGCCTGTGCCGGCAACGACCTAGCGGCAGGGCGGCCACCCAGCGCCCCTCGCGGCTACCTGATCACCAGGGCGTGCCCGCCGCTAGCCGTCTCCCTGCTGGCCGGCGTCCCCTCTGGCGTCCCCTGCAGCGCCTCATCTGGCGTCGCCTACGATGTACCCTCCCGTCCGGCCCCCCTTTCGCCTCCGTCCACCTCCAACCGCCTGACCATGGCGACCCGTGGAGGGGTGTCATCATCAATGTCCACGACCTCCCAGTCGTCCACCGCCACCTCCACCCACCCATCCGGGTAAGGCCCCGCCTCCGCAGATGGCACGATGACCGGCTCCACAGGCTCCAGGCCCGCCGGCATCTCCGGCCAAGCCTGCTCTGTGGCGGTTCCCTGGTCGCCCCGGTGGCCTGCGCCTGCGCCCATGCCTGGGCCAACGCCTCCTTTGCGGCCCTGACGGCCGCTGCCTCCGACTCTAGGGCCTTGTTCCTGTCCTGCCAGGCACAGCGCTCCGCGTCCTCCGGGTCCAGGACAAGATCCTCTTTGGACGACCCCTCGGGCAGGTCGATGGCACTGCTCCGGGATGTTCGAAACAAGAAGCCGCCTCCAAAAGCAGCGTCCGTCACTGCCAGCACGAACTCCAATGGCGACCTAGAGCATGACGGAAGAAGCATGAGAAAAGAATGGCTTGACAGCATGCCGAAGCCAGCAAGAAAAACTTACCCGATCACCGTCGCGATGGCCGGCCTTGCCGGTGCTGCCAGGATGGCGTGGTGCCTCTTTTTTGTAGCCGGCTTACCGCCTGTGGCAGGATCCGCAATGCACTTCAGCCTCGGCCATGTTCTTCGGCTGTCTTGTGGGGGGGCGACGTTTCCACCACCGCCCCTCGATGGCACTACACCATCAGCCGGGATGAGAATCTCCACGTCATCATCATCTGACCAGTCTCGAAAGAGATCTGGACACACAGACTTACCAGCTCGGTGGGTCACATCGGTCGCAGCGTTGGCCGGCTCCGGGTCCTCGGCAAAGGAGTCCTCCCCCTCCGATCATTCGTGCTCGACGGTGACTACCTATGCCCTCGTCCAGTCATGCGTTGGCCAGATTGCATTCAACAACACCTCCTGCGTTGCATTCGAATAGAGAAGGAGATGGCACATAGCGAAAAATGGGGACCAAGGACTCACTACGGGCGCCAAGTACTCGGCGTGGTAGGGCACCTTGCCGAAGTGCCAATCCGGAGCCAACCTAGCCTTGGAGATGTCGTTCACCCGCTCGGCGACCTAATCCGGGTCCAGCCTCCTGGACGACACCCTGGTAGGTTCCCGGCGGTCACCCATCAGGCCGATGATGTGTGCCCGGTGCTGTAGTGGAAGAACCCGGCGTGTGACGAAGGCGACCAACAGGTCTATCCCCTTGAGGCCCTCCCGCGCCATCATCTCCCCAATCCGATCGCACAGAATTAGCATCCCCTGCCGCGGGTGAGGGGGTCCAGGATTAGGGGGTCCCCGGGCGTCCGGTCTATGTGACGTGGGCCAGACTGTTGGGCCGTGAAGATACAAGATAGAAGGCTTCCCCCCGTGTCCAGATGGGACTCTCCTTGGCATGGAAGGCAAGCTTGGCGTTCGGATATGAATATTCCTTTCTTTATAAAACGACTCTGTACAAACCCTAGCCCCCTCTAGTGTCTATATAAATCGGAGGGTTTTAGTCTGTAGGGGTAGTCATAATCACACAAACTAGAAATCTAGGATTTAGCCATTACGACCTCGTGGTAGATCAACTCTTGTAACCCCTATACTCATCAAAGTCAATCAGGCAGGAAGTATGGTATTACCTCCATCAAGAGGGTCCGAACATGGGTAACATCGTGTCCCCTGCCTCCTGTTACCTTCGATCCTTAGACGCACAGTTTGGGACCCCCTACCCGAGATCTACCGGTCTTGACACCGATAGCGGGTTCTTGGGCATGTAGCCCCAGTACATCTTGGCGAGCGGATGATCGTTGATGAACATACAAAAAGGTGTTCTGCCACTTCTTGGCAGAATCCTTGATGGGCATCTTGGGGAACACCCCATTCAGCTGGCCCGACACAACAGCGGCCCCACAGTTCGACATAACCTCGGGCTCTAGCCCCTGCTGTTTGAGGAAGAAGAGGCGGCTCCAGAGCTCGACGTCTGGCTCTAGCCCAGATACCCCGTCGCAAAGGGTAACGAAGCCCGAGAGCTGCAGCACGGTGTTGGCACCAAGGTGGTGCGGCTGCAGACCGAAGAAAGAGATGAATGTGCAGAAGAAGGTGCTCCTAGGAAGGCCGAACCCGTTCTTGAAGTGGCTGTAGAAAACCACGCGCTCGCCATTCCGCGGCTATGACTCTACCTCCCCTACGGACTCGTGTGCGGCCACCTCCGCCGCTGGTGGCAGGCGACGGGTGTCACGAAGATACTGAATGTCCTTGTCAGTGAAGTTTGACCCCTCTCGTGAGCCTTTTGGCAGTGCTATCTGCGGTGCTCGGCGCGTCAGCTGGGACGAGGAGTAGGAGCAACAGGGTGTTTCGGTGGGCGGCGAGCTAAAGAGCAAGGGCGAAGGAGAAGAAGGAAATTGGGGGCGTGTGTGTGAATAATTTCCGCCACCCCATCCCCCAGATTTATAACCATGGACCGAACGTGGGGAAGTGGGATCGGTTTCGCCCGCCCCTCCCACTTCCCCGCATTATGTGGGCACGATACACGCGCCAATTAACTACATCGGGATGGGAAACCATCCATGGCAGACACACTAAATCCCCGTGCATGGCCCGAGGGTGTGGAATGGCGAGCCCCAGCCCGCTGTTAAGTCTTGCCGCACGCATGGACTCTTAGGTTTCTTGAGCTACTACTCGCCATGTGGCGCCCACTTTGAAATCAAGGGGACGCGTCCCTTCCCTTCAAGATTCTATGAACTCTTCGATCTCCCGCCCATGTCGGGATGCCGCGATCCGGCTTTTGGAAGCCAGCACACAGCGGGTGTTGCCAGACCAGGCGGTCACAAGCTTCATCAACATCTGCCATCTCCTTAGGGGGTGAAACTGCGAAGGCACCCCTGCTTGAAGCCGGCGAGCCTTCACAGCTTCGGGGACAACTCTGCGGGGGTTGAACACCGGGCAGGCAACAGAACCTGGATCCTTTTCAAAAACATCGGGGCCAGCATCGCCCCTCAATCCGGCTTTCGCTTGGCCGGGTTCCTCAACCCAGCCAAGCCCCGCAATTCGACCAAGACCGCAACGCGGCTGTAACACCCACAATGCGACTATATCTCCCACGTGTCGGGGCACGACTTAGAGGCATAGCCGCATGGTAGGCATGTTGCAAGAGGGGTAATCTTTACACATCCCATGTACTGAATAAGAAAGGGATAAAGAGTCGGCTTACAATCGCCACTTCACACAATACATAAATATATCATACATCATCCATAATACAATCAAGGTCCGACTACGGAACCAAAATAAAGAAAGACAACCCCAAATGCTAGATCCCCGATCGCCCCAAGTGGGCTACTCTACTGATCATCCGAAAAAGAAACATAGTAACGACTTGAATCCTCGTCGAACTCCCACTTGAGTTTGGTAGCGTCCCCTACACTAGCATCATCGGTGCCTGCATCTGTTTGAAAGTATATGTGAGCCACGAGGACTCAACAATCTCACACCTACGAGGTAGGAAAGGGTAGTGAGGTGGAGCTGCATCAAGCACTAGCATATATGGTGGCTAACTTACGCAAATGAGAGCGGTAAGAGAAGCAAAGCACGGTCGAGAAGCTAATGGTGATCAAGAAGTGATCTTGAAGCTACATACGTTCAAGCATAACACAAGACCATGTTCACTTCCCGGACTCCGCCGAAAAGAGACCATCCCGGCTACACACGCAGTTGATTCATTTTAATTAAGTTAAGTATCAGCTTCTCTACAACTGGATATTAACAAATTCCCATCTGCCCATAACCACGGGCACGGCTTTCGAAAGTTCAAAACCCTGCAGGGGTGTCCCAACTTAGCCCATCACAAGCTCTCACGGTCAACGAAGGATATTCCTTCTCCCGGGATCACCTGATTAGTCTCAGAATCCCAGTTACAAGACATCTCGACAATGGTAAAACAAGACCAGCGAAGCCGCCCGAATGTGTCATCAAATCCTGATAGGAGCTACACATATCTCGTTCTCACGGTACACCGGATTGTCCCAGATTCTAGTAGGCCAATCCAGAGTTGCCTCTGGTGGCCACCGGCGGCTGACAGGTTGGACCAACACTCAGAGGATCACTGGCGCGGTGGTTTAAAATGAAGATGACCCTTGAGTCTGTAGAACCCAAGGGAAAAAGGCTTAGGTGGAAAATGGTAAAACCAAGGTTGGGCCTTGCTGGAGTTGATTTATTCAAAGTGAACTGTCAAGGGGTTCCCATAATGCCCAACCGCATAAGGAACGCAAAATCAAGGAACATAACACCGGTATCACGGAAACTAGGGTGGCAAAAGTGGAACAAAACACCAGGCATAAGGCCGAGCCTTCCACCCTTTACCAGGTATATAGATGCATTAAAGTAAA
This sequence comes from Triticum aestivum, assembly GCF_018294505.1. NCBI lineage: Eukaryota > Viridiplantae > Streptophyta > Magnoliopsida > Poales > Poaceae > Triticum > Triticum aestivum. The sequence continues at coordinate 247,859,255 of NC_057797.1, read as the reverse complement.
CAAGATATAATAATGATATCCCAACAATATCCATGTTCCAACATGGAACAAACTCCATCTTCACCTGCAACTAGCAACGCTATAAGAGGGGCTGAGCTAAAGCGATAACATAGCCAAACAACGGTTTGCTAGGAAATGTGGGTTAGTGGCTTGATATGGCAATATTGGAGGAATGAAAAAGCAAGTGGTAGGTATCGCGGCATAACAAAATAGAGCGAACAACTAGCAAGCAAAGATAGAAGTGATTTCGAGGGTATGGTCATCTTGCCTGCAAAGTTCTCAGAGTTGATGAAAGCTTGATCCTCGTTAGCGTACTCAACAGGTTCCTCGATCATGTACTTGTCTCCTGGCTCTCCCCGAAGCATGAACACAAGCAAAAGGACCAACAATCAATCATGGTGCAATGCACAATCAACATGATGCAAAACATGGCATGACATGCAGGATGTGATATGTAATGCATATGCGTGCTTCGGAAGGGAAAGAAAGAACAAGGCATCAACTTGTCAAACCAAGTGTTCCGCTAGAAAGATAAGATGATTTCGGTCAAAATCGATATAAAGATCACCAGAATCGGATGCAGGTTTTGCAAAAGGCAAGCAAAACAAGAATGGCACAATTCTGCGATTAATAGCACGATGCCATCTAGAATGCAACAAGAAACTAAGCTACTGAACTCCAACAAAGCACATGGCAGTGATCTACTCAAGATTCTTGACAAAACATGAACATTGAGCTACGGCTAAAACACAATACAATAGGTTCAACCAAGCATGGCAAAAGTGCAAAAGTTATCAGCTTCACAGACTTAGTGAAAATACTAACATGTCAAGAATAACATCCGGAAGCAATGTTTAGAGCAAGCAAACAACATCCTACAGGAACCTATCATAGCAAAACAAGGAATGGCATGAATCTACTAAATGCATAGAACAAAGCCGCTTACTAATCATGAGACAAAAAGGCACAGAAGATATGATGGCGCCCATGTAAACATAGCAAGTTTCGTTAACAGATTCAGACAGCAAAAAACTGAGCATGGCATAAACAGAATTATGAAGGCATCTTTGCAAGCTCGATTCACTCACCACAAGGCATTGCATGACAAAACAAGCATAACATCAGCAATAAGACATGTTCATGATGCTAACCATGGCAAGAGCAAGTTCATAGCATGCATGGATCAACTACAACAACCATGGCAAAATTGATTAACATGTAAACAATCTGGCAGGAACATTTTATAGCAAAAGTAGAGCAAGATTGAGATATTCTAGAGCACTCCATAATTGCAAATAGGGGCATGGATGGATAGAGCATAACCATATGTACAAAACATCCTTACTGAAGATACTGAAACAAAGCATGGGTCTCACTGTAGCATCGAGGTTACATGGCACAAAATTAACAGGAGGAAAACGACTTAGTAAAATCCTAAGTCCCTGAAATTCGCAATATCACGAAGGCTACTTTGCATGCTTCTGCTAGTCACCAGAGTGATCACAAAAATACATGGCAAGCACCCATGTAAAGATAGCAGGTCATAGATGAAAACACATGTAGAGCTCATGCCCATATGATGCACACAACAAATGTGACAAAAATGACAAATCGTCATACTCTGATAAGTAACAGCACCTAACAATTTATAGCACTCTTGCATCCACGATTTGGGCATCAAGATGGACTCAAAAAAGCATGCCACAATGGAATGAAATGAAGAGAATCTCACAATGAACATTTTGATATATTATATGCATGGATCGAAGCACGGAGCACGAAGTTACAGCAGGTCAAATATAGCACCAGAATCCAAAATTACGGGGACTTAGAAGAATTTCGGGGGGAAAAGTCAACGCACGCGAGGGAGGCGGTGGGTCTTGCCGGAGCTGGGGAAGAAGATGGCCAGAGAGGTCGGGTCCGAGCCGGATCTAGCGCGTGGCGGCGCGGAGGAAGTCCGGCAGGGCATAGGCGGAGGCGCGCGGCCACGGGCGGAGGGCGCGACGGCTCCAGTCGCCGGCGCAAGGAGCAGGGGCGGCGGCCGCGGGCGACGCCGGAGAGGCGGCGGTGGACGGGAGCCGGGCAGCAGCGCGGGAGGCGCACGGCGAGGTGGGGCGCTGCGGCGCAGCAGGCCTGGTCGGGCTCGGCGCGGCCCGGCCCGGGCTGGCCGTGGGCTCCGTGGGCCAGGGCACAATGGGGAAGAGGCTGAGGCGACATGGCGGCTCCGGATAGTCTGCAGGCAGCGGCGTGATGACGTGGCGCGACGGGATTGGTCGGAGCGACGCGATGCGGATGCGTTCGGCGGCGCGAGGAGGAAGATGGTTAGGGTTCATCCGCGAAAAATGGAGGGGAGGTGTTTATATAGGTAGAGGGAGGTAGGAGAGGCCAAATGAAGTGTAATTTTCGACCACACGATCGTGATCTGACGACAGAGGACATGGGAGTGGTTTGGAAGGATAATTGGGCCGTTTTGGAGGGGTGTTGGGATGCAACACACATGAGGCCTTTACGGTTCCCCGGTTAACCGTTGGAGTATCAAACGGAATCCAAATGGCACAAAATTTGACAAGCGGTCTACTAGTGTTGTTCCAAGGCCACTTGGCAAATCTTGGTCCATTGCGAGAATGTTTCACTCCCGCTCACGGAAGGAGACAAAAGTGGTATGTCGGAGGACGTAGGAGTGCCGGATTGCAAAACGGACAACGGGGAAAATGCTCGGATGCATGAGACGAACACGTATGCAAAATGAGATGCACATGATGACATGATATGGTATGCATGACATGAAAAAAAATGCAAAACAAAGACAAAACCCAACCACAAAGGGAATCTCATAACTTAAAGCCGAAAAAAGCAGTTACAAATATGGAAAGTTTTATCCGGGGAGTTACAACACTCCACCACTATGAGAGGATGTCGTCCTGAGATCTAGGATGGCATTGGAGAGAAAAGGAAGAGGAAGATAAGAGGTAAAACTGAGTTGCTTCTTTGACAAACGAGTGAAACCAAAGAACCTTGAGATGTTAAACAATTTGAAAGAAAGAATACAATGAATATGAACAATGTTGAAAAACACTCCGGTTAAATGGATTAACATGAAAAGAACATGATCCTCACAACTCGAGATGATGAGAGAATGGAGCAACATCATTAAGCCTTCGGAAGAAATGAAAGAGTGGAATGGAATGAACGGAGGGAAACAAGATCTTGAGAGAGCACGCTTACAACAAATGCTAGAACGGTGTTGTTGGATTATCAACAACAAAAGGATAAGCTTGATATGGGCTTATGGAATACATCTCAAAATTATGAGATGACAACCTGCCACAGATGGAAACAATTGCTTGCTTCAGATCGACGAGGAGAAGAAAAACTTCTTCCGCTGATGGGATAGGAGAAAACTTGGATCAAAGATAATCACCACAATAGCAACATTCCTTAGGGAAGGCTTTAGGTGAAATATTGCACAAGATAATCTCCAGCAAACAGATTCAAGATACCTCATTCCTGACAACTTGTCAATCATGAAACATGAAGGAAACTATCAAAATGACATAACACCATCTCAAAAGATAAGATAGAAAGAATTGCACTTCAGAATGCAAGATAAAGAATGCTTGAACTCCTCAAACAAGACATTTGTTGAACAGCATGTTTATTTTAGAGTATAGCTTGGCGTAACTTAACTTCGAGAGAAATCTTGAAGAACAATTGAAGAATGAAAAAAATCCTTGACGAACCACCATGTAGAGCCTCCATGAAGAACTCCAGTAAACAAAAGGTTGATCAAAAGAAGTGATGGATGAAAAGAATAATATTGAAGCCTTGCAATGATTGGATGGAGCTTTGCAACGAGATAAAGCAGAAAACTTGGAACTCCGGAAAGGAAAGATGAAACATCTCAAACCGAGAATGTGACATGATGAACAACTCTGGAACGAAGAACTAGAGCACTTGGATGAAACAATAATAAGAATTACGTTATGCATATCCTTCACCAATTTAGATTGACGACAAGCAACGGATTTGGCATACTAATTATTCTCGTAGAAAGGATTAAGATAGATATAGTGCCAACTTGAGAAGGTCTTCGACGAACCATCGGTAGGATTTGGAAAGAACGTATGAATTGATATGATAACCAAGGAAGAGAACTCTTGAACGAACCACCGTAAGAATTGAAAATGAGAGTAGAAAAGGCACAAATCACCAGGTAGAATTGGAAAGAAACGAATGAAGAGACTTGAGGGAATTTAGATACAAGTGAAACGAAGAGATCATGAACTGACTAGATAATACTTGAGGGATGCACCAGTAAGATTTGGATAACGAGAGCTGAAAGGTAGAATGAATAATTCTGAAATGATTGGCCTCGGAGAATCAAATTGAAAAGACTCCTTAATTGCTCCGGATGGGTGAAAAGAATTCTCACAATCGAGAGCAATTATGAGAGGATGGCAACAAGTTAGAACCATGAATCTTGAAGAGAATGGAGCAAGATTAAGAGAAAAATCTTCTTTAGTCTTCAAAATCCGAGAATGACGACAAGAAGCACCACTATCAATTGTTGAGATACTCCGGGATGATGAATAGAAAGGTTGAGCCAACGGTGATAAGGATTTGACAGATCTTGGAGAAATACATATGACTGATGATAATTCATTCTTACGTCAAACTTGGAGAAGAATTTGAGAGTAACTCCGTGAAAGAAAAGAGTCAGGTAAGATCCTGGGAAAAGACCCATGGGTTAGGGCTCAATCAAAATATAGACCGTTGAACGATTTAAACGAGAGAATGCGCTGGTTGAATTAAATGGCTTGAAGCTTGAATGAATGCAGAGTGGAAACATGAATCTTCGAGATATCTTCAGCACTCCGGAACAATTGAATAGCAAGCGGGGAATGATTATGAGGTGCACCGGCATGAGAAAGCATTTGAAATGAGGAAAAGATATGATCGACAAAGCTTGAATTGGATCCACTATGGAAGAAAAGAATAAAGGATGATAAACTTGTAGAGCATCTACATGAGAATCACCAGATAAGAACATTAACGGAAAAGAATGGAGAGACTTCCCATCAATAAAAGGATACTTGATTAAGAACTCCGAGTCCTTGAATAAAAAGGGGTGGGTGGGCGGGAAAACAAAAGCAACTTGGGGACAGATGAAATGAACAACATTGTGAAAAACAGAGAGGTGATCTTGTGAATGTTGAAAAATGATAGGATCATCTTGAAGAGAATCACACCGGTTGAAAAGAATTGACATGACAACCTCGATGTTCAAGAAGGATTCGTATTCACATAGAAATATGAGAACACTGCTTAGGAAAAGGTATGGAATAAACACTTGACATTGAAGCAACTCGAATACCACAACTAAAAAACAAAACAAGGATTGGCTTGCAGAATAAGCCAAAACAAACATATGATAGATCCCACATCGTATCATGTGTCTGTTGGAAAGATATCCTACAATATACTTGAATTCCCACTTATAAACTCCCGAAACTTTCTGGTTATACAATTGGGTGTTGGGGATACAGGGGAAGCATAATATCGCACCCAAACTAACAATTCCTACATCCAGCTATATCCATCCTTCAACACATAACCAAGAAACCTTCGGAAATCATGTACCTCAACCTTTGAAAAGCATCCGTTATACGAGTTATGGCAATACTCTCGAACTCCCGCCCCAGTACTGGGTGGCATCGAGGTTATCTCACCAACAACTGTATAAAAGAGATTTTCGATGTCGGTGAACTTAGGTATTCCAGAACTGCAACGATAAAATTGTGACAACAACACCTCGGATCTCAACTCCCAGGGACACTTCCACAGCCCCTAAATGTCAGGAGGCACCAAGAACAATGTTCTCATCACAAAACCATTGGGACAATTCCAAGATACCCGCGTGATCCTAAATTTTTTTAGTGAAATTTGAGGAGAGAAGAGTCAAAACTCTACGTCAGGAGGCCTCACCAGAGCGACGAAGGGACTGATGAGTAAAAAGAATCCTACTCTCTGATATATATAATCCTAAGACTCAAAACATTTTGTTCTATACTCAACAACGTCAGCGATTCGATCAAGCAGGGGGCTCCTAAGTCGGGGAAGGCTCTGATTACCAACTTGTAATACCCACAACATGGATATATCTCCCACGTGTCGGGGCATGACTTAGAGGCATAGCCGCATGGTAGGCATGTCGCAAGAGGGGTAATCTTTACACATCCCATTACTGAATAAGAAAGGGATAAAGAGTCGGCTTACAATCGCCACTTCACACAATACATAAATATATCATACATCATCCAAAATACAATCAAGCTCCGACTACAGAACCAAAATAAAGAAAGACAACCCCAAATGCTAGATCCCCGATTGCCCCAAGTGGGCTCCTCTACTGATCATCTGGAAAAGAAAGATAGTAATGGCCCGAATCCTCGTCGAACTCCCACTTGAGTTCGGTAGCGTCCCCTGCACTGGCATCATCGGCGCCTGCATCTACTTGGAAGTATCTGTGAGCCACGAGGACTTAGCAATCTCACACCCGCGAGATCAAGACTATTTAAGCTTAAAGGTAGGAAAGGGTAGTGAGGTGAAGCTGCAGTAAGCACTACCATATATGGTGGCTAACTTATGCAAATGAGAGCGAGAAGAGAAGCAAAGCACGGTCGAGATGCTAACGGTGATCAAGAAGTGATCCTGAAGCTACTTACGTTCAAGCATAACACAAGACCGTGTTCACTTCCTGGACTCCGCTGAAAAGAGACCATCACGGCTACACACGTAGTTGATTCATTTTAATTAAGTTAAGCGTCAGGTTCTCTACAATCGGATATTAACAAATTCCAATCTGCCCATAACTGCGGGCATGACTTTTGAAAGTTCAAAACCCTGCAGGGGTCTCACGGTTAACGAAGGATATTGCTTCTCCTGGGATGACCCGATCAGTCTCGGGATCCTGATTACAAGACATTTTGACAATGGTAAAACAAGACCAGCTAAGCCGCCAAAATGTGCCGACAAATCCCGATAGGAACTACACATATCTCGTTCTCAGGGCACACCAGATTGTCCAAGATTCCGGTAGGCCAACCCAGAGTTGCCCCTGGTGGCCACCGGCGGCTGACATGTTGGACAAACACTTAAAGGAGCACTGGCCCGGGGGTATAAAATATAGATGACCCTTGAGTCTGCAGAACCCAAGGGAAAAAGGCTTAGGTGGCAAATGGTAAAACCAAGGTTGGGCCTTGCTGGAGTAGTTTTATTCAAAGCAAACTATTAAGGGGTTCCCATAACACCCAACCGCGTAAGGAACGCAAAATCAAGGAACATAACACCGGTATGACAGAAACTAGGGCGGCAAGAGTGGAACAAAACACCAGGCATAAGGCCAAGCCTTCCACCCTTTACCAAGTATATAGATGCATTAAAGTAAACAAGATATAATAATGATATCCCAACAATATCCATGTTCCAACATGGAACAAACTCCATCTTCACCTGTAACTAGCAACACTATAAGAGGGGCTAAGCTAAAGTGGTAACATAGCCAAACAACGGTTTGCTAGGAAAGGTGGGTTAGAGGCTTGACATGGAAATATGGGAGGCATGATAAAGCAAGTGGTAGGTATCGCGGCATACCAAAATAGAGCGAACAACTAGAAAGCAAAGATAAAAGTGATTTCGAGGGTATGGTCATCTTGCCTGCAAAGTTCTCAGAGTTGACGAAAGCTTGATCCTCGTTAGCGTACTCAATGGGTTCCTTGATCACATACTCGTCTCCCGGCTCTACCCGAAGCAAGAACACAAGCAAAAGGACCAACAATCAATCACGGTGCAATGCACAATCAACATGATGCAAAACATGGCATGACATGCAGGATGTGATATGCAATGCATATGCGTGCTTCGGAAGGGAAAGAAAGAACAAGGCATCAACTTGTCAAACCAAGTGTGCCACTGGAAAGATGAGATGATTTCGGTCGAAATTGATATAAAGATCACCGGAATCGGATGCACGGTTTGCAAGAGGCAAGCAAAACAAGAATGGCACAATTCTGCGATTAACAGCACGATGGCATCTAGAATGCAACAAGAAACTAAGCTACTGCACTCCAACATACAACAAAGCACATGGAAGTGATCTACTCAAGATTCTTTACAAAAAATGAACACTTAGCTACGGCTAAAACACACTAGAACAGGTTCAAACAAGCATGGCAAAAGTGCAAAAGTTACCAGCTTCACGGACTTAGTGAAAATACTAACATGTCAGGAATAACATCAGGAAGCAATGTTTAGAGCAAGCAAACAACATGCTACAGTAACCTATCATAGCAAAACAAGGCATGGCATGAATCTAGTAAATGCATGGAACAAAAGTCCCTTACTGATCATGAGCTAAAAAGGCACAGAAGATATGATTGCACCCATGTAAACATAGCATGTTTCCTTAACAGATTCAGACTTAGCAAAAAACTGAGCATGGCATAAACAGAATTATGAAGGCATCTTTGTGAGCTAGATTCACTCACCACAAGGCATTGCATGAAAAAACAAGCATAGCATAAGCAAGAAAACATGTTCATGAAGCTAACCATGGCAAGAGCAAGTTCATAGCATGCATGGATCAACTACGACAACCATGGCAAAATTGATTAACATGTAAACAATCTGCCAGGAACATTTGATAGCAAAAGTAGAGCAAGATTGAGACATGCTAGGGCACTCCATGATTGCATAGAGGCGCATGTATGGATAGATCATAACCATATGTCCAAAACATCCTTACTGAATATACTAAAAAAAGCATGGATCTCACTGTAGCATCAAGGTTACATGGCATAAAAATAACATGAGGAAAAATACTTAGTAAAATCCTAAGTCCCTGAAATCAGCAATATCACGAAGGCTAATTTGCATGCTTGTGCTTGTCCCCACATTGATCACAAAAATACATGGCAAGCACCCCTGTAAATATAGCATGGCACAGGTCAAAACACATGTAGAGCTCATGCCCATATGATGCACACAACAAATGTGACAAAAATGACAAATCCTCATACTCTGATAAGTAACAACACCTAACAATTTATAGCACTCTAGAATCCATGATTTGGGTATCAATATGGACTTAAAGAAGCATGCCACAATGGAATGAAATGAAGAGCATCTCACAATGAACATTTTGATATATTATATGCATGAATCGGAGCACCGAGCACGAAGTTACAACAGGACAAAAATTAACGGGACTTAGAAGAATTTCGGGGCAACCTCAAGGGAAAAAGTCAACGCGGGCGAGGGAGCGGCGGGTCTCGCCGGAGCCGGGGAAGAAGATGGCCAGAGAGGTCGGGTCCGGGCCAGATCTGGCACGGTGCGGCATGGAGGAAGTCTGGCGGGGCGCCAACGGAGGCGGCGGCCACGGGTGGAGGGCGCGGCGGCTCCTGTCACCGGCGGAAGGAGCAAGGGCGACGCCGGTGAGGCGGCGGCGGACGGGAGCCGGGCGGCAGCGCGGGAGGCGCACGGCGAGGCAGGGCGCTGCGGGGCAGCATGAGCGGTCGGGCCCGACGCGGCCCGGCGCGGGCTGGCCGTGGGCTCCGCGGGCCGTGGCGCGGTGGGGAGGAGGCTGAGGCGATGTGGCGGCTCCAGAGAGGCTGCGGGCGGCGGCGCGATGACGTGGCGCGATGGGATTGGTCGGAGCAACATGGCCGGCGAACATGTCCGGTGCGGTGCGGATGCATCCGGCGGCGCGAGGATGAAGATGGTTAGGGTTCATCCGTGAAAAATGGAGGTGAGGTGTTTATTTAGGTAGAGGGAGGTAGGAGAGTCCAAATGAGGTGTAGTTTTCGACCACGCGATCGTGATCCGACGACGGAGGACATGGCAGTGGTTTGGAAGGGTTATTGGGCCATTTTGGAGTGGTGTTGGGCTGCAACACACACGAGGCCTTTACGGTTCCCCGGTTAACCGTTGGAGTATCAAACGGACTCCAAATGGCACGAAATTTGACAGGCGGTCTACAAGTGGTGTACCAAGGCCACTTGGCAAATCTCGGTCCATTCCGAGAATGTTTCACACCCGCTCACGAAAGGAGACAAAAGGGGTACGCCGGAGGACGTTTGAGTGTCGGATTGGAAAACGGACAACGGTGAAAATGCTCGGATGCATGAGACGAACACGTATGAAAAATGAGATGCACATGATGATATGATATGATATGCATGACATGAACAAAATGCAAAACAAAGAAGAAACCTAACCATGAAGGGAATCTCATAACTTAAGGCCGAAAATTGAAGATTCGGAGTTACAAATATGGAAAGTTGTATCCGGGGTGTTACAGCGGCCAGGCCCGCTGGCGCATGCAGGCCAACCCCAGGAAGCCAAGACTTCTTCTACTCGGCATCGGGTCAGCTCTCGTCCCTTCCAAGGCATATGGTGTCTCAAGTCCCCATAAAGGAGACGAGCATGGCTACAGTGTCCCACCAACTCCGCTAACCGAGGCGAGCGTGGCAATACTGCCCAACCTACCCGCTGAGCAGGGCCGACATGGCAACAGTGCAATCCTGTCCTGCTGACGCAAGCCAACGGCGACAAGGCGATGAGCCACTGTAGCCCGAGCCAGCCCAACCACTATGTGACACACGACAAGACGGGGAACAATGCCCCCTTGCACATGGGGCCCGCGCCCGGAAAACCCGGCGTACCCTGGTACCCGGTGAGCCTCAGCGCCGGCTTCCCAAACGCTGACATCTCGGCCCTGCGCCCATGTAACTTTAACATTGTAGCCCTGGGGGCTGACCTTGAAAACCACCCATAGGCCACCGTGCAAAGGGTCAATAATCAGTAAAATACACACAAGTAAGGAGAAGGAGCAGCCTAAGCCCTGGCCTGCCTTCCTTCCTCCCCCAAACAACTCTAGGACCAAGCTTGTAACATCCACACATAAACCACACTCAGCAGGACTAGGGGTGTTATATCTTCGGAGAGCCCCGAACCTGGGTATGTCATGCATCCCTTGCTCTCTCAAACCGACCTTGCCTATGGAGCCCACCAGTGCCCTCGAGCCTATCCCTCACTTTAGCCATCATTTGGCATCTGTCGTGCGCCCACCATGACAATATACCACCTAGTTTCACATACCAACAAAAGAAAAAAATTCTTCGATGATTTAAGACATTACTTTTGGGATGACCCACACCTCTATATAGAAGGGGTACATGGTATTATTAGACGTTGTGTACCTGACCATGAACAGGCACTAATCCTATGGAAATGTCACTCCGAAGCTTATGGAGGACATCATGCGGGAGATAGAACTACTCATAAGGTACTGCAATCTTGTTTTTAGTGGCCTACTCTCTTCAACGATTCCCATAAGTATGCTCTTTCTTGTGATGAATGCCAAAGAATTGGTAATATTGGTAAGCATCAAGAAATGCCTATGAATTATTCACTTGTTGTTGTACCATTTGATGTTTGGGGTTCTGATTACATGGGACCTTTTCCTTCCTCTAATCAGTATACACATATCTTGGTTGCTGTTGATTATGTTACTAAGTGGGCACAACCTATTCCAACTAGTAGTGTTGATCACAACACCTCTATTAAAATGCTTAAAGAAGGTATTTTCCCAAGGTTTGGAGTCCCTAGATACTTAATGGCTGATGGTTCTTCACACTTTATTCATGGTGCTTTCCGTAAAATGCTTGCTAAATATGATGTTAACCATATAATTGCTTCACCCTATCATCTCCAATCTAGTAGGCAGGATGAACTTAGCAATAGAAAAATATAACTAATATTACAAAAGACTGTCAACATATCCCGAAAGAATTGGTCTAAGCAATTAGATGATGCACTTTGGGCTTATAGAACAACATATTAAAATCCTATGGGTATGTATCCTTATAAAATGGTTTATGGAAAAGCTTGACATTTGCCTCTTGAGTTAGAACATAAAGCATATTGGGCAATTAAAGAACTCTACTATGATTTCAAACTTGCTGGTGAAAGGTGGTTATTTGATATTAGCTCAAAAGATGGCTGGAGAATCCAAGATTATGAAAATGACAAACTATTTAAAGAAAAATTAAAAGATGGCATGATAAAAGAATCCAAAAGCAGGAATTTAAAGTTGGAGAATATGTTCTTTTGTACAACTCTCATTTCAGATTCTTTGCAGGAAAACTTCTCTCCAAGTGGGAAGGACCATATATTATCCAAGAGGTTTATCGCTCTGGAGCTATCAAAATAAATAATGCCGAAGGTACTAACCCGAAGGTTGTCAACGGGAAAAGAATCAAACACTATATCTCAGGTACACCTATTAAATGTTGAAAGCAATATTATCCAGACTATGACACTGGAGGAACACATAAAAGAAACCTTCCGGAACACTCCAGAATCGTGAAAAATATGAGGTACATGATACGGTAAGTAAACAGACTCCAAAAAATCCGCAAAAATATTTTTTGTCAGTTTTGGAATATTACAAAAATTAGGAAAATAATAACAACCCAGAAGGCAACCGAGGAGGGCACAAGACACTAGGGCATGCCTGGCTTGCCTGGCACGCCCATGTGGGTTGTGCCAACCTCGGGTACCATCCTGACTTTGTTTTTTTCCTGTTTCCTTGTTTCCCAAGATAAAAAATGTTTATATACCCCCCGAACCTATTGACTACCATATCGCAAAGAAATCTTCTGGTCTTCTTTCTCGCTGTTTTTCTAATAGATTTGAAAATATGTCATCTCAAGACTTGAAGGGTGAGAGCTATGTTACTGATTATATTGCAAACCCCAAGGTTTACGGAGATGTGGAACGTTATGGTTGGACTATGGTGGAGGAAGAATACTATGATCCTAAAGGGAAGGAAGAGACAAGCTCATATGAACATGAAGTTCCACTGGCCCAACCGGGGGAGATGCATGTAGAATTGAAGAAGTCAAGTCTCCCAATAAAGCAAACAATCCTAAGATCCAGTTTATCCCTTTTCGTCTGCAGGAAAACAAGCAAGAATTGTGCAAAAAGATATTGACTCTGCACGGGAGATTCTTGACTTGAGGGAGGAAATTCCATCCTCAAGCGTAAGCTGAGGAGGAAATGTGAAGCTACTACCTCATCACCACCACCACAATCACATGCTTCACCACCAAAGGAGACTTGAGCATCGGGTATGGGCACTCCCCTTGGCTTGTGCCAAGCTTTGGGGGCATGCCCCGGTATTGTATCACACCACCTCTTTTTCCCTTATTTATCTTAGTTCGATCTTTAGTTATCTTTTGAATTACTTGAATAAAAAGTTTAGTTCAATACTTTTAGAGTTTTTTGCATAGTGATCTATCTATCTTTGTAATCGTGTGCAAGATATTTTATAAAGTTTAGTTCGAGTTTTTCTTTCTTTACTTTTTTGTTTCTACCAAAATAAAGAGAAGGAATAATGAAAAAGATCGTATGCTAATCTTATGGTAAGTAATGAAATCACATAAGGGAAGGTATAAGTGATAAACTTTATTGGAGATTGACAAACATAGCATTGGTCAATGATGCAATTCATGAAAGAATTAATAAGGGAAGAGAAGATTCACATGTAAATACAATATCTTCGACATAATTTATGATTGTGAGCCCCCATCAAAATATTTTCTGCCAAATTTGTTGACATTGGACAAGGAAGACAATGTAATGATTTTTGCTTGTTCATATTCACATAGAAGTTATATTGTCATAGATCCTTTAACATGTGGTGCTTGCCCCCTATCTTTACTAGCCAAAAATTCCGCACTAAGTAGAGATACTACTTGTGCATCCAAAAACCTTTAAACCCAAATCTTGTTTTGAGAGTCCACCATACCTAACTATGGATTGAGTAACATCCATCAAGTAACTTGTCATTGGTGCAATAAGGCAATAAAAATTGCTTCTAAATGTATTGAATCATTTAGTGTAAGAGAAAATTAACCATTGTACGAACTTGTGATGGAGAATTAATAAAGGCAACAAACTGCATAATAAAGGTTGCTATCATAACAAGCGATACAACGTGACGTTCTTTTGCACTAAGAGATTGAGCATACAAACCAAAAAGAGCATACAAACCTCTGCTTCACTCTGTGAAGGGCCTATGTTTTAATTTTATGTATTTACTTTTATGCAAGAGTCAAAGTATTCTTCCCTATTCCTATTTTCTCTTTTGCAAGCATCATGTGGTGAGGAAAGATCTAGGCACATATATCCAGTTGGATATGAGTGAGCATGAGTTATTATTGTTGACATCACCCTTGAGATGAATACGTTGGGAGGCAAAACTATAAGCCTCTATCTTCCTATGTGTCCGGTGAAACTTTTTGCTCATGGGTATGCGGTGAGTGTTAGCAATCATAGAAGATTATATGATGGTTGAGTATGTGGACTTGCCAAAAGGCTACGATACCAGACGCTTCCTGAAAAAATGATGAATTGTAGTTGCAAAGTGCTACCTCTAGAGCACTGCGTTCGTTTTCCCTTGAAGAGGAAAGGGTGATGCAGCAAAGTACTGTAAGTATTTTCCTCAGATTTGAGAACTAAGGTATCAATCAAGTAGGAGAGTTCATGCAAGTCCCTCGTACCTACACAAACAAATAAGAACCTCGCAACTAATGCGATAAAGGGGTTGTCAATCCCTTCACGGTCACTTACGAGAGTGATACTTGATAGAGATAATAAGATAAATATTTTTGGTATTTTTATGATATATATTGAAAGTAAAGATTGCAAAGTAACATAGATTGGAAACTTATATGATAAAAGATAGACCCGGGGGCCATAGGTTTCACTAGTGGCTTCTCTCAAGATAGCATAAGTATTACGTTGGGTACACAAATTACTGTGGAGCAATTGATAGAAAAGTGCATAATTATGAGAATATCTAGGCATGATCATGTACATAGGAATCACGTCCGCGACAAGTAGACCGAAATGATTCTGCATCTACTACTATTACTCCACACATCGACCGCTATCCATCATGCATCTAGAGTATTAAGGTCATAAGAACATAGTAACGCATTAGGCAAGATGAAATGATGTAGAGGGATAAACTCAAGCAATAAGATATAAACCCCATCTTTTTATCCTCGATGGCAACAATACAATATGTGCCTTGCTGCCCCTACTATCACAGGGAAAGGACACCACAAGATTGAACCCAAAGCTAAGCACTTCTCCCATTGCAAGAAAGATCAATCTAGTAGGCCAACCCATACTGATAATTCGAAGAGACTTGCAAAGGTAACCAATCATACATAAAAGATTTCGGAGAAGAATGAAATATTGTTCATAGATAAACTTGATCATAAACCCACAATTCATCGGCTCTCGACAAACACACAGCAAAAATTATTACATCGAATAGATCTCCAAGAAGATCGAGGTGAACATTGTATTGAGATCCAAAGAGAGAGAAGAAGACATCTAGCTAATAGCTATGGACCAGAAGGTCTGTGGTAAACTACTCACAGAACATCAGAGAGGCTATGGTGTTGATGTAGAATCCCTCCGTGACCGATTCCCCCTCCAGCGGACCTCCGGAAAAGGCCCCAAGATGGGATCTCTTGGGTGCAGAAGGTTGCGGTGGTGAAAATAGGGTTTCGTGGTGCTCCTGGATGTTTTCGGGGTATATGGATATATATAGGAGGAAGAAGTAGGTCAGTGGAGTTGCAAGGGGCCCACGAGGGTGGGGGGCATGCCTAGGGGGGCAGGCGCGCCTCCCTGCCTCGTGGCTTCCTCGCTTATTTCTTGACGTCTACTCCAAGTCCCATGGATCACGTTTGTTCCAAAAATAACTCTCCCGAAGGTTTTATTCTGTTTGGATTCCGTTTGATATTCATTTTCTGCGAAACACTGAAATAGGAAAAAAACAGCAATTTGCACTGGGCCTTGGGTTAGTAGGTTAGTCCCAAAAATAATATAAAAGTGTATAATAAAGCCCATTAAACATCCAAAACATATAATATAATAGCGTGGAAAAATCAAAAATTATAGATACATTGGAGACGTATCAAGCATCCCCAAGCTTATTTCCTGCTCGTCCTCGAGTAGGTAAATGATAAAAATAGAATTTTTTGATGTGGAATGCTACCTAGCATAATTCTCAGTGTAATTTTATTTATTGTGTCATGAGTATTCAGATCCGTGAGAATGAAGACAAAAGTTTAATATTGACATAATAATAATAATGCGTCCAGCATACTAACTAAGCAATCATGTCTTCCGAAAATAACATGGCCAAAGAAAGTTCCTCCCTACAAAATTATATAGTTTGGTCATGCTCCATTTTTATCACACAAGAATGCTCTCATCATGCACAACCCCAAAGACAAGCCAAGCAATTGTTTCATACTTTAGTAATCTCAAAGGTTTTTCAATTTTCACGCAATACATGAGCGTGAGCCATGGATATAGCACTATGGGTGGAATAGAATATGATGATGGGGGTTATGTGGATAAGACTAAAAAAGGAGAAAGTCTCACATCGACGCGGCTAATCAACGGGCTAGGGAGATGCCCGTCAATTGATGTCAATGCAAGGAGTAGGGATTGGCATGCAACGGATGCACTATAGCTATAAATGTATGAAAGATCAACAAAAGAAACTAGGTGGGTGTGCATTTGAGGAAGCCCATTGTTGGAATATACAAGACAAGTTCTATAATGAAAAATTCCCACTAGTATATGAAAGTGACAAAACAAGAGACTCTCTATCATAAAGATCATGGTGCTATTTTGAAGCACAAGTGTGGAAAAAAAGGATAGTAGCATTGTCCCTTTTTATTTGGGGGGGGGGGCTTTCTTTTTTATTTGGCCTTTCTCTTTTTTTATTTGGACAATGCTCTATTAATGATGATCATCACACTTCTATTTATTTACAACTCAATGATTACAACTTGATACTAGAAAAAAATATGACTCTATATGAATGCCTCCAGTGGTGTACCGGGAAGGGCAATGAATCAAGAGTGACATGTATGATAAAGTATGCATGGTGGCTTTGCCACAAATACGATGTCAACTACATGATCATGCAAGGCAATATGACTATGATGAAGCGTGTCATAAATGAAACGGTGGAAAGTTGCATGGCAATATATCTCGGAATGGCTATGGAAATGCCATAATAGGTAGGTATGGTGGCTGTTTTGAGGAAGATATAAGGAGGTTTATGTGCGATAGAGCGTATCATATCACGGGGTTTGGATGCACCGGCGAAGTTTGCACCAACTCTCAAGGTCAGCAAGGGCAATCCATGGTATCGAAGAGGCTAGCAATGATGGAAAGGTGAGAGTGCGTATAATCCATGGACTCAACATTAGTTATAAAGAACTCACATACTTATTGCAAAAATCTACAAGTCATCAAAAACTAAGCATTACACGCATGCTCCTAGGGGGATAGATTTGTAGGAAAATACCATCGCTCGTCCCCGACCGCCACTCATAAGGAAGACAAACAAAGAACACCTCATGTTTCAAATTTGTTACACAACGGTTACCATACGTGCATGCTACGGGACTTGCGATCTTCAACACAAGTATTTACAAAATTCACAACTACTCAACTAGCACACTTTAATATCACCATCTTCATATCTCAAAACAATCATCAAGTTTCAAACTTCTCATAGTAGTCAATGCACTTTTTATGATAGTTTTTATTATACCCATCCGAGGCATCCCCAGACTTAGGCTTTTGTTTGTCCTTGAATTTACCGTTGGGGTGCCTTGCGAATGCCCAAGATTAGGATCTTGCCACTCCTTATTCCATAATCCATCAAATCTTTACCCAAAACATGAAAACTTCACAACACAAAACTCAACAGAAAATCTCATGAGCTCCGTTACTATAAGAAAACAAACCACCACTCAAGGTACTGTAATGAAATCATTCTTTATTTATATTTGTGTTAAACCAACTGTATTCCAACTTCTCTATGGCTCATACCTCCTATACTAGCCATAGATTCATCAAAATAAGCAAACAACACACGAAAAACAGAATCTGTCAAAAACAGAACAGTCTGTAGTAATCTGTAGGTTTCGAATACTTCTGTAACTCCAAAAATTCTGAAATGAACTGGTGGACGTGAGGAATTTGTCTATTAATCATCTGCGAAAAGAATCAACCTAATCGCACTCTCCAGTAAAAATGGCAGCAAATCTTGTGAGTTCTAAAGTTTCTGTTTTTTACAGCAAGATTGTAAAAACTTCCCCCAAGTCTTCCCAAAGGTTCTGCTTGGCACAAACACTAATTAAAAGCATAAAAAACATCTAAACAGAGTCTAGATGAATTATTTATTACTAAACAGAACCAAAAATCAAGATACAAAAATAAAATTGGGTTGCCTCCCAACAAGCGCTATCGTTTAACGCCCTAGCTAGGCATAAAAACTAGAATAGATCTAGGTATTATCATCTTTGGTATGCAATCCATAAGTGGCTCTCATAACAGATTCATAAGGTAATTTAATTTTCTTCCTAGGAAAGTGTTCCATGCCTTTCCTTAACGGAAATTGGAATCTAATATTCCCTTCTTTCATATCAATAATTGCACCAATCATTCTAAGGAAAGGTCTACCAAGAATAATGGGACATGTAGGATTGCAATCAATATCAAGAACAATGAAATCTACGGGCACATAATTCCTATTTGCAACAATAAGAATATCATTAATACTTACCATAGGTTTCTTAATAGTGGAATCCGCGAGGTGCAAATTTAAAGAACAATCATCAAATTCACGGAAACCTAACACATCACAACAAGTTTTTGGAACCGTAGAAACACTAGCACCCAAATAACATAAACCATAGAATTCATGATCTTTAATTTTAATTTTAATAGTAGGTTCCCACTCATCATGAATTTTTCTAGGGATAGAAACTTCTAATTGAAGCTTTTCTTCATAAGATTCCATTAAATCATCAACGATATGTTTGGTAAAAGCTTTGTTTTGACTATGAGCATGCGGAGAATTTAGCACGGATTACAACAAGGAAATACAATCTATTAAAGATCAATTATCATAATTAAATTCCTTCAAATCCAAAATAGTGGGTTCATTGCTATGTAAAGTTTTGACCTCATCAATCCCACTTTTACCAATTTTTGCATCAACATCTAAAAACTATGAATCATTGGGATGCCTTTTAACTAAAGTTGACTCATCTCCAGTCCCATAATTATCAAGATTTATATTGCAAAACAAAGATTTAATAGAAGACACATCAATAACTTTTAGATCTTCATCCTTATTATCATCAAAACTAGAAGAACACGCTTTTATAAAGCAGTCCTTTTTTGCACGCATCCTAGCGGTTCTTTCTTTGCACTCATCAATGGAAATTCTCATGGCTTTTAGAGAATCATTGATATCATGCTTAGGTGGAATAGATCTAAGTTTCAAAGAATCAATATCAAGAGAAATTATGTCCACATTCCTAGCTAACTCATTAATCTTAGACAAGTTTTCTTTAATCAAAGCATTGAAACTCTTTTGCGAACTAATAAATTCTTTAATACTAGATTCAAAATAAGAGGGCAGCTTATTATTATTTCCATAAGAATTGTTGTAGGAATTACCATAATTAATAGAGGAATTACTAGGATACGGTCGAGGATTAAAGTTTCATCTATAAATTCACATCCATACATTCATTATTATTCTCAATCAAAGTAGACAAAGGCATATCATTAGGATCAGAAGAAACACTCTTATTACCAAACAATTTCATAAGTTTATCCATCTTTCCACTAAAAACATTAATATCTTCTATAGCATGAACCTTTTTACTAGTAGATCTTTTGGTGTGCAATTGAGAATAATTAACCATAATATTATCTAGGAGTTTGGTAGCTTGTCCTAAAGTGATTTCCATAAAAGTGCATCCCGCGGCCGAATCTAAAAGATTTCTATAAGCAAAATTCAATCAAGCATAAAATTTTTGTATGATCATCCACAAATTCAAACCATGTGTAGGGAAATTACGTATCATTAATTTCATCCTCTCCCAAGATTGTGCAACATGCTCATGATCAAGTTGCTTAAAATTTGTAATATCTTTTCTAAGAGAGATGATCTTAGCGGGAGGAAAATACTAAGCATCTTTGCACTTGTTCCAAGAATCAATATTATTTTTAGGCAAAGAAGAAAACCAAGTTTTTACCACGATCTCTAAGTGAAAACGGGAATAGCTTCAATTTAACAATATCATTATGCACATCTTTCTTCTTTTGCATATCGCACAAATCAACAAAGCTATTTAGATGGGTAGCGGCATATTCACTAGGAAGGCCAGAAAACGGATCTTTCATGACAAGATTCAGCAAAGCAGTATTAATTTCACAAGATTCTGCAAGGATAAGAGGAGTAATCGGAGTGCTAATAAAATCATTAATTTCACAATTGAGCCATCGTGATAAACAATCCAACACACAAGCACACAAGAAGCGAGCGCAAAAGAGGTGAACGGAAAAAGAGGGCGAATAAAATGGCAAGGGTGAAGTGGGGGAGAGGAAAACGAGAGGCGAATGGCAAATAATGTAATGCAAGGGATAAGAGTTTGTGATGGGTACCTGGTATGTCTTGAATTGTGTGTAGATCTCCCCGTCAACGGTGCCGGAAATCCTTCTTGCTACCTCTTGAGCATTGCGTTGGTTTTCCCTTGAAGAGGAAAGGGTGATGCAGCAAAGTAGCGTAAGTATTTCCCTATGTTTTGAGAACCAAGGTATCAATCTAGTAGGAGACTACAGATAAGTCCCTCGTACCTACACAAACAAATAAGAACCTCGCAACCAACGCGACAAAGGGGTTGTCAATCCCTTCACGGTCACTTACGAGGGTGAGATCTGATAGAGATAATAAGATAAATATTTTTGGTATTTTTATGATATAGATATAAATTAAAGATTGCAAAGTAAATTAGATTGGAAACTTATATGATAAAAGATAGACCCGGGGGCCATTGGTTTCACTAGTGGCTTCTCTCAACATAGCATAAGTATTACGGTGGGTAAACAAATTACTGTCAAGCAATTGATAGAAAAGTGCATAATTATGAGAATATCTAGGCATGATCATGTATATAGGCATCACGTCCGCGACAAGTAGACCGAAACGACTCTCCATCAAGTGGATGACCTCAGAGTTTTGTAGGATAGTAGAATATTTCCCTCAAGTGGATGACCTAAGGTTTATCAATTCGTGGGAGGCGTAGGGTGAAGATGATATCTCTCAAACCACCCTGCGGCCAAATAATGAATAGTCTCTTGTGTCCCCAACACACCCAATACAATGGTAGGTTGTATAGGTGCACTAGTTTGGTGAAGAGATGGTGATATAACTGTAATATGGATGGTTTTTGTAATATTAAAATATAAAAACAGCAAGGTAACTAGTAGCAAAAGTAAGCAAAAAAGGTATTGCAATGCTTGAAAACAAGGCCTAGAGTTCATACTTTCACTAGTGCAAATTCTCTCAGCAATTATGACATAATTGGATCATATAACAATCCCTCCAGAATTTCTATTGGAGAACGTAGGACAAAAACGTGGATCAACCCCTATGCATAGATTACCACAATGTCACCAAGGGAATCCGCAAGTTGAGTGCCAAAACATACATCAAGTGAATCAATAGAACATCCTATTGTCACTACAGATATCCCATCGCAAGACATACATCAAGTGTTCTCAAATCCAATACTCAATCCAACAGAATGAAACCCCAAAGATCAAGAGTAAATTCATCACAAGAACATAGTTGGGGACAAACACCATATGATCCAACTATAATAACAAAGCTTGCGGTACATCAAGATCATGCCAAATCAAGAACACGAGAGAGAGAGAGTTCAAACATATAGCTACTGGTACCCTCAGCCCTGAGGGTGAACTATTCCCTCCTTGTCATGGAGACTGTCGGGATGATGAGGATGGCCACCAGTGGTGGTTTCCCCCTTTTCACCATGGTGTCGAAACAGGCTCCCAATTGGTTTTTTGTGGCTATAGAGGCTTGTGGTGGTGGAACTTCCGATCTAGGTTTCTTTTTGGAGATTTCTATATTTATAGGAATTTTTGGCATTGGAAACAAGTTAGGGGGTTCCCAAGGAGCTCACAAGCCAAGGTACGCGTCCAAGGGGGTTGGTGTCCCCTAGGCTTGTGGTTGCCTCGGGACACTTCTGACCCAACTTCGATGTTCTATGGGTCTCTTCTGGTCCATAAAAATCACTGTAAATTTTCAGCTCGTTTGGACTCCGTTTGATATTCTTTTTCTGTATAACTCAAAAACAAGGAAAAACTGAATGTGGCATAGGGCTCTAGGTTAATAGGTTAGTCCGAAAAATAATACAAAATAGCATATTAATGCATATAAAACATCCAAAACAAATAATATAATAGCATGGAACAATAAAAAATTATAGATACATTGGAGACGTATTAGTCAACCAAATGAATAGCTCCAGCGCCATGCTTAGATCATCATTGATGGCAGCTTTTCGCTCATCCTAACATCCATGATGATATTGGTGAACACCGAGATGATGGCTTCGTCCGGGGCCTTTGTGATCTTCCAGCGCACCTGGGTGAAGTGTTGGATGTACTTGTGGAGGGTCTTGCCTGGGCGCTATTTCACACGCACGCGGGTCGTTGATGGTGAGGCCGCGGTCGCGAGTGCCCTGGAAGTTGGTGATGAACTGCTTGTGGAGCTCATCCCATGAAGAGATTAACTCCTCGGGCGGGTTCATAAGCCAAGAGCATGCGCCTCCTTGCGAGCCATGGGCAACCAGTTTGCCATGACTTTGTCGTCGCCATTCGCCACCTCGATGCTTAGCGCATAGAGCTGTAGGAACTCCATGGGGTCAGGGATGTCGTCGTAGCATGGGGGAAGCTCCGGCTTGAGCTTGACTGGCCAGACCACCCAATGCAGCTCACGAGTGAAAGGCTCAGTAATCGGCGGTGCTCGTAGGTGCGCCCCACGCAGGAGCGGCGCGGTCTTGGCGTCCTGCTATTGCGACCGCTTGGATGGCCCAGTCCTGGCACTAGAGCTACAGCTCAAGGGGCGCATGCGTGTCAAGTGGTGCATGGTGCCTGATATGGGAGCTAGCCTCATCTCGGGTCGGCACAGGCGCTTCATGCGGCGGGTCGCGCAGCCACGCGTCATGCCAAGGTTCGGCATCGTCACCGCGTAGGGAAGGAGGTGGAGGCGCGCGATGTGCCACGTAGCTAGCACAAGAAGGCCAAGGACGGAGAGAGTGGGAGGGCACTGGGGCCTCGCTCGCGGCGTTGGTGAGCTCGGTGATACGGCCAGGCCATGTGTTGTACACTTCGTTGGCAGGGCGGTAGCGCAGCACCTCATGTGCCATGAGTAGTGCAACGTGCGCATTTACCGGTATGCGGCGAGCGTGGGAGGATGAAGTCATAGCTGGGGTGTGGGAAGGCATAGCGGTGTGGCCATCACGCTGCATGGAGGGGGCAGGGAACCCGCTGCTCGTGAGCGGCAGGGTCAGTGGCAGCATTGTCGATGGCTGAGGTGGAGTGGCAGTGGTCGCCACGGCCCGCAGGCTCCATCTGGGCGACCCGAGCTGCCCGACGCTTAGCACGAACAAAAGAGCGTCGACCAAGCAGATGGTGGATCAGGAACTGGAGTGTAGCAGAAGAACTTCGTGTCACACCCAATATGTGATCATATCCGAGAGGAACTCGCATGTTCCACCAAGGATAGAAGCGCATATTGCACACACTTTTGCAAGGTGGATACCATTACATCACACCATATACAACACAATTGGGGATGCATACAAAGGCATACAATTGCCACCTAAATGCATCGATACATATCAAACACCATACAGAAGAGCAGCATCCGAAAACGGATGAAATCAAACGGAAAACACAAACGATAACCATCCTGCTAGCCCATGCTGCCGACAAGGAACCAATCCCTCGATCGGAGAAGAAGAAGAAGAAGAACTCCAAAACAAGAAAGCATTTCTCTCACGTCATATCATTGCATTACCTGTACTTGCATTTGTTGTTGTAGTAATATGTGAGCCACGAGGACTCAACAATCCCATTACCATGGGTATCAAGACTAGCAAAGCTTAATGGGTATGGAATGGATAAGTGGTGAGGTTGCAGCAAGCACTAAGCATTGTATGGTGGCAAACTTAGGGATACAAGAGTAGGAAGAGTAACTACGCATAAGAGACGTGAACAAGAATGATCAAGAAGTGATCTTGAACTAATTACGAGTAAAACATAACCTCACCGTGTTCTCTTCCCGAACTCCCTCAAAAAGAGACGGTCACGGTTAAGCACACGGTTGGTGTATTTTATTTCAGATTTAGTGTCAAGTTCTCTATAACCGGATATTATAAATTTCCATGTCGCGACAAAACCATGGGCACGACTGTCGAAAATATTTAACCCTCCAGGGGTGCTCCAAGTGGTCCATCATAAATTACAATGCGCATCCGATGGAGCATCCTCACGCCATGAAGAACACGATGCTTACGATAAGGAATTTCGGAGGACCTACCTCTCGTCAAAGGTAAAAACTAAACCAGCAAGACCTCCCGACGTGTCGACGATCCTGATAGGATCCGCGTAACTCGTTCTCAGGACAGGGCGGATAACTACTGATAACCCACAAGTATAGGGGATCGCAATAGTTTTTAAGGGTAGAGTATTCAACCCAAATTTATAGATTCGACAAAAGAGGAGCCAAAGAATATTTGTAAGTATTAGCAGCTAAGTTGTCAATTCAACCACACCTGGAGATTAAATATCTGCAGCAAAGTGATCAGTATCATAGTTATATGATATTTTTGATAGTAGTGGTAATAGCAGTAGTAATCGTAACAGTGATAGGAATGATTTTGTAGCAAGTGTAATAGTAACAACAGTAGTGGTAACTTAGCAAGAACAATATATGGAAAATTCATAGGCATTAGATCGGTGGATTCGTTGGATGATATTCATCATATGACAGTCGTAACCTAGGGCGATACAAAACTAGCTCCAGTTTGTAAATATAATGTAGACATGTATTCCATAAATAGTCATACGTGCTTACGTAAAAAACTTGTATGATATCTTTTGTCCTACCCTCCCATGGCAGCGGGGTCCATAAGGAAACTAAGGGACATTAAGGCTTGCTTGTAATAGAGAACCGGAACAAAGCATTAACACATAGTGAATACGTGAACTGCTCAAACTACGCTCATCACCGGAAAGTATCCCAATTACTGTCACACTGTGGTTTACGGATCATAACATCTAATAGATGAATATGACTTGCAAGATCGGATCTGGAACATAGATATAATGGTGAAAACATAGATGGTTCAGATCTGAAATCATGGCACCCAGGCCCAAAGTGACAAGCATTAAGCATGGCAAAGTCATAACAACATCAATCTCCGAACATAGTGGATACTAGGGATCAAGCCCTAACAAAACTAACTCGATTAAGTGACGAATCTCATCCAACTCCTCACCGACCATTGAGCCTACAAAGGACATACCCACTACCGGTGGGGAGCATCATGGAATTGGTGATGAAGGAGGGTTGGTGATGACGAAGATCGAAGATCCCCCTCTTTGGAGCCCTGAACGGGCTGCAGATCTGGCCTCCCGATGAAGAACATGAGGTGGCGGCGGCTCCATATCGTGAAACGTGATGAATCTCCCTCCTTCATTTTTTTCCTCCAGAAATAGGATTTTATAGCGTCAGAATTAGGGTTAGTGGGGCCATGAGGTAGGCACAACCCACCAGGGCGCGCCTGGAGGGGGGCGCCCCGGTGTCCTGTGCTCACCCAAGAGCCCCCCAGATGGTTCTTGGCTCTAGTGTCTTTACTTTTATTATAAAACAATTCTCCCCCAAGAACTTTTATTTTTGCACAAAAACAACACCATGGTAGTTCTGCTAATAACAATGTCAGTCTGGGTTAGTTTCATTCAAATCATACAAATTAGAGGCTAAAACAATAGCAAAAGCGTTAGGAAAAGTAGATACGATGGAGATATATCAACTCCCCAAGCTTAAACCTTTGCTTGTCCTCAAGCAATTCAGTTGACAAACTGAAAGTGAAAAAGAAAAACTTTTATGAACTCTTTTGTTCTTGTTTACATAAATAAGCTTAAGTAGCACCCAGGCTTTCAGCAAATATCATGACTAACCATATCAGGAATAACTCTCAAAAATTATATTTACTCATATCAATGGCATAATCAACTAGCAAGCAATAATAAGATATCTCAAATACCAACACTTTTGTCAAAACAATCAAGATATAATATGACAACAGTGCTATCTCGCTAGCCCTTTTTGAGACTGCAAAACGTAAATGCAGAGCACCTTCAAAGTTCAAGAAGCGACTAAACATTGTAATTCATGTTAGAAAAGATCTAGTCTTGATGCATCCAACATTAACTACACACAACGCATGAGGATGGAAATAGTGCTCTTAGATCTGACGCTTATTTGGAAGGTGATGAATCAACAGAAAATTAAATAGATAGTCCCTTAGCAGAGGGAAGTAGGGATTTGCAGAGGTGCCAGATCTCAAGGTTTTAAAACTGAGATAATTGAGATTTTGGGAAATGCACCCTTCCTATTTATGTCACGACCAAGAGTTATCAAATCTTCGATGCTAAACACATTAGTGTCGGTTCCCAAGCGATAAAAGTAAATGTTTACTCCCCGTCCACCAACAAACAGACTCCGTGGCTAGCCGAATCCATAGGTATCATCCATAGCAACAACAATCCTGGGGGAGTTTTGTTTAATTATTTGCAATTTTTTATTTCGGGACTGGGAATCCCTATTACCGCCCCTCTCATGCAAGGACTAGTGAATAAACACTCATCATGTGAATAACCTGCTTAGCATGGAAGATACCGGCTACCCCTGTAGCTCTATGAACAATCCACGCACACAAAAATAGATGCTTATTTGAAGTTTTTAGAGGTGGCACATGCAAATTTAATTAGAACGGCAGAGTAATACCGCATATAGGTAGATATGATGGACTCATCTGGAATAACTTTGGTTGAAGGATTTTGATGCACAAGCAGTAATCCCACTTAGTACAAACGAAGGCTAGCAAATAGGTTGAGAAGCGGCCATCTAGAGAGCGAAAACGGTCATGAACATGCATTATGAATAATGAACATTGGATACTAGCATGAGTAGGATATGAACACCATTAACATAAATATCGTAGAGGCTATGTTGGTTTCGATTCGACTACATGCATAAACATGTGCCAAGTCAAGCCACTTGAAATATTCAGACGAGGATACCATATCATCATACTACATCACAATCATTCTAATTCAATGTTGACATCCAAAATAAATCATTATCCACTCCTAGCTACTTAAGCATGGCATGAGAAACTATAATCTCTAATTGTCATTGCAAACATGTTTAATAATAATATGTTGAATCATGGATACTAGGTTAAACATATTTACAAAACATAACAAGTAGTGTTCATATCCGTTTCTCTCTGCCACAACCAATTCATCAAATATCATCATTACTGCCTTTCACTTGCATGACCGAATGATATGAAAATAGTAATGGTGCAAGAGTGTCGTGGACTAAGCTAGAATATGCAAACATTTTATTCAAAAGGAGAAGACAAAGCAATTTGGGATCTTTATCAGATCAACAATAATGCATATGAGAGCCACTCAACATTTTTCATCATGGTCTTCTCCTTGGTAAGACTAAATAAAAATAGAAAGAATTTCAGATACACTGAAATATTTTTTGAGTTTTGAGTTTTCTTGAAGAAAGAAAATTAAAGAAAGAAAAGCAAAATTGAGAAAAACTATTTACATGGGAGAGCTCCCAACAAGCAAGAAGAAGAATTGAGAAATCTTTTTGGGTTTTCTTTTAATAATACAACTAATTAAACTAGAAATAAAAACAAAAGGAAGAAAGAAATACTTTTGGGTTTTCCCAAAGTTTTTCAAACACACAAAAATAAAGCAAAAAAGTAAATCTAACATGGATAATACAATGGAAAACTATGAGCACCAACAACTGAAATGAAATGTGTGAACATGAATGTAATGTCGGTAGAAATACGCACTCCCCCAACCTTAAGCTTTTGGCCTAGCTTGGTAATCACCATCCATAGTAGCCATCTTGTCCCATGTCAAAGTGCTGCAGCGGCGGCACCTCAGCGTCCCACTCCTGGGGCCCCTCCTCTGCGGATGCATGGGCATTCTGGTAGGCAATAATGTCTGTTGGCATGACCCTCTATCCGCCCCTGGCAATAGAATCAAACAAACCAGGTGTAGGCGACGGAATAATATCATGAGAGTCCACACTGAAAACTAGGTTGTAATGAATGTTATTAGGAGAGTCATCATCACCAATAAACTAGTGAGCCACCACTGCGTGGTTATCTAGATAAACCTTGGGCTGAGGATAATCATGTTGGCGTATCTGAACGTTAATGTGACTCGCTAAGCGAGTAGAATAAATACTGCCATGAATCTTTCCCTCGGCTCTGTTAAGGTGCAGATGACGTGGAATAATATCCCTGAGGCAAAAGGTGTTATTGCTGTATAGTGCACAACGTAAAATGGCGAAGTTGGGGGCACTGAGTGCATCGACCTTCTCTCTAGCAGCTAAGCACTTCACAATGAATATAGCAAAAATAATGCACAAAGGAAAACTGCAAGCTAGTGGTGTAACACTCGATACACCTCTCTCATCTCCAACTGACAGAGTACGATAAAAGTCCTCAAACTCTGTAGGTCTAGGCTCTCTTATTTCCCCGTCAGAAGGGACCAAGCATATATCACAAAGTCAGTGAGTGGTATCTGATGAGTTTCAGTATATAAATTAAAAACACCTAGGGGGATTATTCCTACTGAGAAAATGAAAATTTTGCACAAAGGAATTTGCAGGGAGATGGTATTGTTCACACTCGGTTGCGATGAAGTTGGTTAGCCCGACATTTGTAGCAAATTGGGCGAACTCTTGATGAAACCCGGCCCCCCTCCATGGAGGGATTATGCGGCCATTCGCACGGCCGCACCTCCGCCCTTCTCCGAGTATGGAGGTCATTGTCCGATGATTCCCCAAGGACTCCCTTAGCATTCTTCTTGGAGGCCACCTTCATAATGAAACTCATCTTATTCCTATAGATAAAATTGTGAAAATTTTAGTCCACAAAATTTTTGTCAACAAAACTTCACAAGATTGATAGCAGCTACTCATAAGGATGCATAGAAGCTATATTAAGCATTCAAACTACTTAGAACTCTAAGAATTCAACATGAAAGCTCATCTACAGCAGCACCAGGAGTAGCTAATTATTCAAAATACAACCACTCAAGCAAAAACTAATTGGAGGAATGGATGAGTCACATATCAAATAGCAATCCCCCAAAACAGTTTCCGAAATGAAGCTGTGAGCAAAGAGATCGAAATTCACAGGTTTGAGAGCAAGAACACGAGAGAGAGAACAATGGTTATTGTTTTCTAGAGGTAGGAGATGACATGGGCTAAAGAGATAAGTGAGGGCACCCACGTGGGGATCACGACCTACCAGGGTGTGCCTGGGGTTGCTGCGTGCCCTAGTGTATTATGGTCACCAGGTGCAACCCCCTCTGATGTTATTTGCACCAAAAATTCAGAAGTAATCAGAAAAAATCATATAAAATTTTCAGGGCATTCTGAGCACTTTTATTTTTGGGTAATAACTTCTTACCTCTCAAAAATGATCCATCAATAAGGTTGATCAAGTCTTATTAACAACAACCTTCGATTAGCATGAAGCCGAAGAACTTTTGCAAAACACTAAGTTACCTCGGCAGGGATATTCATGTCCCCAACAATAAGTATATGATATTTCTTTTTTAGTAGGTATAGGTAGTTGAAAACTTCCAATAGTGAGTGTTGGAGATTTTTCAATAACATTAATACCATTCACTTGGAATTATTTCTTCAGAAAGTGCACCATATGCTCATTACCATTGATATGAAAAGTGACCTTGATTTTATTGCAATCAATAATAACACCTGCAGTACTCAAAAAGGGCCTACCAAGGATAATCGACATGTCGTTGTCCTCGGGAATCTCAAGTATAACATAGTTTGTTCAGATAGTAACATTTGCAACAACAACGGGCACATGCTCACAAATACCAATCGGTATGGCAGTTGATTTGTCAGCAATTTGCAAAGATATTATAGTAGGTGTGAGTTTATTCAAATCAAGTCTTTTATATAAAGAGAAAGGCATCACACTAACACCAGCTCTTAAATCACATAAAGCAGTTTTAACATAATATCCTTTGATGGAGCAAGGTATAGTTGGTATTCCTGGATCTCCATGTTTTTTAGGTACTCCATCCTTAAAAGAATAATTAGCAAGCATGGTGGAGATTTCAGCTTCCAGTATCTTTCTCTTATTAGTGATGATGTCTTTCATGTATTTTGCATAAGGGGCCATCTTTAAAATATCAGTCAATCGAGTGCGCAAAAATACTGGCCTAAGCATTTTAGCAAACTGTTCAAATTCTTCATCATCTTCTTTTAGTTAGTATAGATGGAAAGGGCATGGGTTTATGAACCCATGGTTCTCTTTCTTGACCATGTTGTCTAGCCACAAAGTCTCTTTTATCATATCGTTCATTTGTAGGTTGTGGGCTATCAAGATCAAGAGCATGTTCTATCTCAGACTCACTATCTAGTTCTTTATCATTGTCTGGTTGAGTGTCTTCATGAACATCATCATTATCTTTTTCTATCACTAGGTGAATGTTCATTACTAGATTGAGTTTCAGCACCAGCAATAGAAACATCATTATTAGCTTTAGGAGGTTTTTCTGTTTCAGGTTCACTAGAGGTATGCAAAGTCCTATAATTTTTTGTTTTCTTCTTCTTTTTAGGACTAGGTGCATCGGCGTAATTCTTTGAGAATCTTGCTCAATTCTTTTAGGGTGTCCCTCAGGATAAAGTAGTTCCTGAGCCATTCTACCTCCTTTAGTCATTACTCTAACAACATGATCATTTATATTATTGTTCATTTCATCAACCAATTCTCTTTGAAATTTAAGTAATTGGGTTTGGACCATAGAGGCATGTTTTCCTACACCTCTAACATCATTAGTGATTCTAAATAACATGTTACTCAAGCGAGCAGTCATTTCAGAATTGTATTTCAACTATTTCATAACATTTGCATTGAAGTGATCTTGTTTTCTAATGTAATTTTCAAACTCATAAAGGCATTGGCTAGGATGCATATTGTAAGGGATGTCATTATCATCAAATTTTATAAAAGAATTTACCTCTACCACCTCTGGTGGTGGTGTGTCAAGTCCATGTATTTCTTCAATAGGAGGTAAATGTTTGACATATTCAGCATTAATACCTTTTTCCTTCATACATTTCGTCGCCTCTTGCATATTTTTAGGATTGAGAAATAAGATACCCCTCTTCTCTGGAGTGGGTTTAGGCGGTGGTTCAGGAAGAGTCCACTCATCATAATTTTTCAATATGTTTTTCAATAATTCCCCAGCTTCTTCAACAGTTTGTTCCCTAAAAACACAACCAGCAAACTATATAGGAAGTCTTGATGACCCACAATAATAGGGGATCAATCATAGCCCTTTCGATAAGTAAGAGTGTTGAACCCAACGAGGAGCAGAAGGAAAAGACAAGTGGTTTTCAGCAAGGTAATGTCTGCAAGCACTAAAATTATAAGTAACGGGTAGTTTGATAGCAAGATAATTTGTAAAGAGCAAGTAACCATAACAGTAACAAAAGTGTAGCAAGGTAGCCCAATCCTTTTGAGGCAAAGGACAGGCCAAAATGATCTCTTATAATAAGCAAAGCGTTCTTGAGGGTACACGGGAATTTCACCTAGTCACTCTCATCATGTGGGTTCGATTTGTGTTTACTACTTTGATAATTTGATACGTGGGTGGACCGGTGCTTAGGTGTTGTTCTTACTTGAACAAACCTCCTACTTATGATTAACACCCTCGCAAGCATCCGCAACTACGAGAAAAGTATTAAGAATAAATTCTAACCATATCATTAAACTTTTGGATCCAAATCATATAATCTCCCACCAACACTACTAGTCACCCACAAGTACAATGGATCTGAACATATAATCTTCCACCAAATAAACCTTATAGTAATCAACTGCAAGATGTAATCAACACTACTAGTCACCCACAAGTACCAATCTGAGGTTCCGGTACAAAGACTGAACACAATAGATGAACTAGGGTGTGAGAGGAGATGGTGTTGTTGAAGATGTTCATGGAGATTGCCCTCCCCAAGATCGAAGAGAAATTGATGATGATGATGACGATGATTTCCCCCTCCGGGAGGGAAGAACCCCCCCACAGAATCACTCCACTCGAGGGCAAAAGTGCTCCTGCCCAAGTTCTGCCTCGAGACGCCGACCCTTCATCCCGAAAGTCCTCCTTATTTTTCTAGGTCAAAATTACTTATCTACCAGAGGATCGGAACCGGAGGTGGGCTGGGCTGAGCACAACCCACCATGGCACGCATGGGCCTCCTGGCGTGCCCAGGTGAGTTATGCCTACCTGGTGGCCCCCTCAGGTACTTATTGGCTCCAATAATTCTTATTTATTCCATATAAATTCCTCGTGAAGTTTCAACTCATTTGGAGTGGTGAAAAATAGGTAGCCTGACGTAGCATTTTTAGGTCCATATTTCCAGCTACCTGAATTCTCCCTCTTTGTGTGAACCTTGCATATTATGAGGGAAAAGGCATTATAATTACTCCAAAAATCACTATTACGCATAAAAACATTATAAATAACAATAGGTAAACATGATGCAAAATGGACGTATCAACTCCCCAAGCTTAGACCTCGCTTGTCCTCAAGCAAAATCCGAAATCAAAAAACATGTCCACATGCTTAGAGAGAGAGGTGTTGATAAAAACAAAATACGGACATAGAAGCATCATGTAAATTATTGTAACAACAACAAACTTAAACATAATTTTTTTATCATAGAAATTTTATGATAGACTTCTCATGAATAAGTAACAATTCATCACAACATCGAAGTATAAATCATAAATCTATTGGAAACCAACAAACTATTCTGTCAGTCAACTTTGCAACTACAATTCATCATCTTTTTAGGAAGGTCCACGTATCGGAGCCTTTAGACAAGTCCACATACTCAACCATCATATAGTCTTCTATGATTGCTAACACTCACCACATACACATTTGCAAAACGTTTCAACCGGACATATAGAAAGATAAGGGCTTGTAATTTCGCCTGTATTAACCTCAAGGGTGATGTCAACAATAATAACTCATGCTACCCATATCCAACTGGATATATGTGCCTAGATCTTTCCTCGCCACATGGTGCTTGCCAAAAGAGAAGAATAAAAAGGAATAGAGAGAAAATCGTTAAATCTTACATAAAACTAAATACGTAAAAGTAAAAGATAGGCCCTTCATAGAGGGAAGCAGAGGTTGCCATGCGCTTTTTGTTTGTATGCTCAAATCCTTCGTGCAAAAGAGTGTCATGTTATATTGCCCCTTGTGATAGCAACCTTTATTGTGCAGTATGTCACTTTTATTCTTTACCATCACAAGTTCGTATAACACTCAATTTTCTATTAAACTAAATGATCTAACACTTTTAGAAGCAATTTTTATTGCCTTATTGCACTGATGACAACTTACTTGATGGATCTTACTCTATCCTTAGGTAGGTATGGTGCACTCTGGAAAATAAAATTTGGGTTCAAGGGTTTTTGGATGCACAAGTAGTATCTCTACTTGGTGCAGAATTGGATAGCAAAGATAGGGGCAATCACCACATGTTGAAGGATCTATGACAATATAACTTCTATGTGAATATGAACCAACATAAATCATTACATTGTCTTCCTTGTCCAACATCAACAATTTTGGCATATAATATTTTGATGGGGGCACACAATCACAAAATATGTCCAAGATAGTGTATTTGCATGTAAATCTTCTCTTCCCTTATGAATTCTTTCATGAATTGCATCATTGACCAATGCTATGTTTGTCAATCTCCAATAAAATTTTCTACGTATACTTTTCCTTATGTGATGTCATTACTTACCATAAGATTAGCATATGATATTTTGATTTATTTCCATTCTTTTATTGAACAAGAAGATAAAGAAAACAAAACTCAAACTAAACTTTATTATATATCTCGCACACGATTACAAGGATAGATCACTAAGAAAACACTCAAAAAGAAAGGATCGAACTAAAGTTTTATTCATCTAAATAAAAAGATGATTATGTATCGAACTAAGGTAAGTAAAAGCAAAATATAGTGGAGGTGGTACAATACCGGGGCACGTCCCCCAAGCTTAATTGGCGCAAGCCAGGGGGAGTGCACATATCCAATACTCAATTTTCTTTTGGTGATGAAGAAGGAGGTGGTGGTGAGATAAAGCCCACTATATCCATGAGTGCCTCCTTCAAGCCTTGAATCTCACGAAGGACTTTATGAAGCAACTCAGTGTTTTTATCCACTTCAGACATAATATGTTTATTCTCTGGCCCCCAAGAACTTGTTCCTACATCACTTTCTCTTGGACGGGATATGTCCCAATTGGACGACATATGCATACGAGGAGTACTTTCGAACACATAACTATGAATCAATTTGTAAAAATTGTTATGATGTAACCTGTGTAATGGTCTCCTTGGTGGGTGTTCTTCTTGAACTTTAGAGTTCTCTTGACTGTTTGATGATCTGATGGTCTGATGAGGATTAGGACGAGTGGAGATGCCAGCCAATGTGCCCCTCTCGAAGGACAGAGAATGAACTCCAGGAGAGTTTCCTTCATCTTCCTCCATGGTAACCTCCTCAGCTCCCTCTCCCCTGAGCCCCCCTGTGGCAGCCAAGCATCACCTTCTTCATGGTTGGAGAAAGGAAAATCCATAGTGCCTGGCCTGATAGATCTGATAGAAAACAACAAGATAAGAAAACACAAGATTTCTCCATGATGCGATGGTCAATAGGTTCGGGGGGTATATACAGATTTTTATCTTGTAATACAGATTTTTATCTTGTCCGGGAGGTCCCCGAGGTGGGCACGACACACCAGGGCGTGCTAGGCGCGCCCTGCTGTCTTGTGCCCACCAGGGTTGCCTTCCTGGTTATTTCTTATTTTACTAACTTTTGTTATATTCCAAAATAGACAGAAAATATTTTTGCAGATTTTTTGGAGTCCGTTTACTTACTGTATCACGTAGCTCCTCTTTTTAACGATTTTGGAGTGTTCTGGAAGCTTTCCTTTATGTCTTCTTCCGGTGTCATAGTTTGGATAATATTGCTTTCAACATTAATGGGCATACCAGAGATATAATGTTTTGTTCATTGCACATTGACAACCTTCGGGTTAGTACCTTCAGCATTATTTATTTTGACAGCTCCAGATCGATAAACCTCCTCGATAACATAGGGTCCTTCCCATTTGGGAAGGAGTTTTCCTGCACAGAATCTTAAACGAGAGTTGTACAAAAGAACATATTCTCTAACCTTGAACTCATGCTCTTGGATTCTTTTATCATGCCATCTTTTAACTTTTTCTTTAAATAGTTTGGCATTTTCATAAGCTTGGGTTCTCCATTAATCTAATGAGCTAATATTAAATAACCTCTTGTCACCAGCAAGTTTGAAATCATAGTTGAGTTCTTTAATTGCCCAATAAGCTTTATGTTCTAACTCAAGAGGCAAATGACAAGCTTTTCCATAAACCATTTTATAAGGAGACATACCCATAGGATTTTTATATGTTGTTCTATAAGCCCAAATTACATCATTTAATTTCTTAGACCAATTCTTCTCGGACCTATTGACAGTCTTTTGCAAAATTAATTTTATTTCTCTATTGCTAAGTTCAACGTGACCACTAGACTGAGGATTATAGGATGATGCAATTATATGGTTAACATCATAGTTGGCAAGCATTTTACACAAAGCATCATGAATAAAGTGTGAACCACCATCAGTCACTAAGTATCTAGGGACTCCAAACCTTGGGAAAATAAATTATTTAAGCATTTTAATAGAGGTTTTGTGATTAGTACTACTAGTTGGAATAGCTTCTACCCAGTTAGTAACATAATCAACAGCAACCAAAATATTAGTATACCCACTAGAGGAAGGAAAAGGTCCGATGTAATCAAATCCTCAAACATCAAATGGTTCAATTGGAAAGTGAATAATTCATAGGTATTTATTGATGCCTACCAATATTACCTATTCTTTGACATTCATCACAAGATAAGACGAACTTACGAGCATCCTTGAAGAGAGTAGGACAATAAAACCTAGATTGCCATACCTTGTGAGTAGTTCTGTCTCCCGCACGATGTCCTCCATAAGCTTCGGAGTGACATTTCCATAGGATTTATTCATGTTCATGCTCAGGTACACAACGTCTAATAATACCATGTACTCCTTGTTTATAAAGATGTGAGTCATCCCAAAAGTAATGTCTTAAATCATAGAAGAATTTTTTCTTTTGTTGGTATGTGAAACTAGGGGGTATGTATTTAGCAACAATGAAATTAGCATAGTCAGCATACCAAGGAGTGTTATGGGAAACATTTATTGTAGCCAACTGCTCATCAGGAAAGCTATCATTAATAGGTTGTCTGTCATCAAGAATATTTTCAAGCCTAGACAAGTTATCAGCCACGGGGTTCTCTGCTCCTTTTCTATCAGTGATATGCAAATCAAATTCTTGTAGCAAGAGAACCCATCGAATAAGCCTATGTTTGGCATCTTTCTTTTCCATAAGATACTTTATTGCAGCATGATCAGTGTGAATAATTACTTTTGAATCTACAATATAAGATCTAAATTTATCACAAGAAAACACCACTACTAGAAATTCTTCTTCAGTAGTAGCATAATTTCTTTGTGCACTATCTAGAGTTTTACTTGCGTAGTGAAAAATATTTAGTTTCCTATCAACTCTTTGTCCTAGAACAGCACCAACAGCATAGTTACTAGCATCACACATAATTTCAAACGACAGGTTCCAATCAGGTGGTTGAACAATAGGTGTAGAAATTAAGGCTCTCTTAAGTGTTTCGAACGCTTATAAACAATCATCATCAAAAACAAAAGGAATATCCTTTTGCAAAAGATTCGTAAGAGGCCTAATTTTTTTTGAAAAGTCATTGATAAATCTCCTATAGAAACCAGCATGACCGAGGAAACTACGAATACCTTTGATATCTTTAGGGCATAGCATTTTCTCAATTGCATCAACCTTAGCTTTGTCCACCTCAATACCTCTTCCAGAAATTTTATGGCCCAAAACAATACCTTCATTAACCATAAAGTGGCACTTCTACCAATTCAAGACAAGAATTTTTTTCTCACATCTCTGCAAAACTCAATCAAGATTGCGTAAACAATCATCAAAAGACTTCCCGTAAACAGAAAATTCATCCATGAAAACCTCAAAAATGTTTTCACAAAAGTCATAGAATATAGCAATCATGCATCTTTGAAAGGTAGCAGGTGCATTGCATAAACCAAAAGGCATACATCTATAAGCATAAGTTCCATAAGGACAAGTAAAAGTTGTCTTTTCTTGATCAGGTTGAGAAACTGGTATTTGTCAAAAACCAGAATATCCATCGAGGAAGAAAAAATGTGTGTGCTTAGATAATCTTTCTAGCATTTGATCAATAAAAGGTAGAGGGTAATGATATTTTCTAGTTGTTTTGTTTAATTTTCTAATACCAATTACCATTCTATAGCCTGTAACAATTCTATTTGGAATAAGTTCATTCTTACCATTAGGAACAATATTAATACCTCCTTTCTTAGGGACACAATGAATAGGACTTACCCATCTAGTATTGGCTATAGGATAGATTACACCTGCTTCCAGAAGTTTTAATATTTCCATCCTTACCACTTCTTTCATCTTCGGATTTAACCGACGTTGGTGATCAACAACAGGTTTAGCATCAGGTTCCATATTAAACTTGTGCTGACATAGAGTGGGACCGATGCCCTTAAGATCATCAAGAGTATATCCAATAGCAGCTCGGTGCTTCCTTAGAACTTTCAATATTCTTTCTTCTTCATGTTCTGCAAGGTTAGCACTAATAATAATAGGATATATCTTCTTCTCATCAAGATAAGAATATTTCAAAGTGTCAGGTAACTATTTTAATTCAAACACAGGATCACCTGTAGGTGGAGGAGGACCTCCTAAAGTTTCAATAGGAAAATTGTATTTAAGAAGAGGACGTTGTTCGAACAAGATTCTGTCTATTTCATTTCTTTCGTTCATATGCAAATCATTTTCATGGTCTAGCAGATATTGTTCTAAAGGATCTGTAGGAGGTACAACAATAGAAGCAAGACCAATAATGTCATCCTTACAAGGCAACTCTTTATTATGAGGTTTTCTACCTTGGAAAAATTAAACTCATGAGACTCATCACCAAAACTAACATCGACAGTTTGTTTCTCACAATCTATTTTAGCATTAACGGTGTTCAAGAAAGTTCAACCAAAGATAATGGGGGAAAAGTCATCTTGTGGGGAACCAAGAACAAGAAAATTAGTACAGTATTTTATTTTCCCACACAAGACTTCAACATCTCTAACAATCCCAAGAGGTGTGATGGTGTCTCTATTAACAAGTTTAATAGTGACATCTATGTATTATATCTCAGCGGGTGCTATGTCATTCATAATTTCTTGATATAAAGTAAAAGGAACAGCACACATGCTAGCACCTATGTCACATAAACTATGATAACAGTGCTCTCCTATTTTAACTGAGACAAGAAGCATGCCAACAACAGGTCTATGTTTATCTTTTTCATCGGGTTTGGTAGTTCTAGTAGCTTCATCACAGAAGTAAATAACATGCCCATCTATATTTTCAACCAGGAGATCCTTAACATATCAACACTAGGATCTAACTTGATTTGTTCAGCTGGATTAGGTGTTCTAATATAACTTTTATTAACCACAGTTGAAACTTTAGCATGTTCCTTCATCCTAACAGGGAAAGGTGGTTTTTCAATATAAGCCGTAGGAACAACTGGATCAACATTGTAAATAATAGTTTCATCTTTAGCTATTACTGGTTCTTTAATTTCTTCTTTAATAGGTGGGTGATATTTAAACAACTTTTCCTTCGGGAGATCAACATGAGTAGCAAAAGATTCACAAAAGGAGGCTGCTATCTCAGAGTCAAGTCCATATTTAGTGCTAAAATTTTGAAAAGCATATGTATTCATAAAAGATTTAAAATAATCAAACTTAAGCTTAATACCTGACTCTTTACCTTCTTGAGTTCCCAATATTCAGAGTTGTGTTTAATTCTTTCTAAAAGATCCCACCAGAATTCAATAGTCTTCTTCATAAAGGAACCAGTACAAGAAGTATCGAGCATGGATCGATCATTATGAGAAAGCCGAGCATGAAAATTCTGAAGAATAATTTCTCTTGGGAGCTCATGGTCGGGGCATGAATATAACATTGACTTGAGCCTCCCCCAAGCAAGAGCGATACTTTCTCCTTCACGAGGCAAACAATTATATATATCAAGTGCATATGACGATATAATTCCGATCACGAAGAACTAGATGCATAGGATAATTTTTTGGTGAAACTCCAATTCCAAGATCCAATATCGTCGCATAGCCTATACCATTCCAATGTTTTTCCCTTCAAAGATAAAAGGAAAACGTTCTTATTAGCTTCATCTCTGGGTAAATCTGCAAGCTTAAACAATCCACAAATTTCATCCATATATATCAAGTGCATATGAGGATGTTCGGTTCCATCTCATGCATAAGGATTAGCTAGTAGTTGTTCTATCATACCCAAAGGAATTTCATATTCAGTGTTTTCATTAGGTGCAGTGGGTTAAGGGGAAACTAATTGTGGTTCCGTTAGTGGTGAAGATACCCCAAATAAACCCCTCAAAGGATTGTCCTCCACAGTAACAAGTGACAACAAATTTCAGCACGTAGTAATAATTTTTCCTTACCAAGAGCGCTTCACTCCCCGGCAACAGCGCCAGAAAAGAGACATGATGACCCACATGTATAGGGGAT
Source organism: Triticum aestivum (assembly GCF_018294505.1). NCBI lineage: Eukaryota > Viridiplantae > Streptophyta > Magnoliopsida > Poales > Poaceae > Triticum > Triticum aestivum. The sequence goes on along the minus strand of NC_057797.1, from coordinate 247,819,067 downwards.
AAACCATAGTCCTTTTGATAAGTAAGAGTGTCGAAACCAACGAGGAGTAGAAGGAAATGATAAGTGGTTTTCAGCAAGGTAATGTCTGCAAGCACTGAAATTATAAGTAACAAGTAGTTTGATAGAAAGATAATTTGTAATGAGCAAATAACAATAATATTAACAAAAGTGCAAAAAGGTATCCCAATCCTTTTGAGGCAAAGGACAGGCCAAAACGGTCTATTATAATAAGCAAAGCGTTCTTGAGGGTACACGGGAATTTCATCTAGTCACTTTCATCATGTTGATTCGATTTGTGTTCACTACTTTGGTAATTTGATATGTGGGTGGACCGGTGGTTAGGTGTTGTTCTTACTTGACTAAACCTCCTACTTATGATTAACTCCCTCGCAGGCATCCGCAACTACAAGAAAAGTATTGAGAATAAATTCTAACCATAGCATTAAACTTTTGGATCCAAATCAGTCCCTTACGGAATAGCACATAAACTAGGGTTTAATCTTCTGTCACTCTCGCAACCCATCATGTAATAACTAGTCCACAATGCATTCCCTTAGGCCCAAATATGGTGAAGTGACATGTAGTCGACGTTCACATGACACCACTAAGGGAATCACAACACACATATTATCAAAATATCAAACACATATCAAGTTTATATGATTACTTGGAACATGATTTCTCCCGTGAACTCAAGAACAAAAGTAACTACTCACAAGTGATAAACATGTTCATGATTAGAGGGGTATTAAATAGACCATCTAGTAATTAACTACAAGATGTAATCAACACTACTAGTCACCCACAAGTACCAATCTGAGGTTCCGGTACAAAGAATGAACACAAGAGATGAAGTAGGGTTTGAGAGGAGATGGTGTTGTTGAAGATGTTGATGGAGGTTGCCTTCCCCAAGATCGTAGAGTTGTTGGTGATGATGATGACGATGATTTCCCGCTCCGGGAAGGAAGTTCCCCCAGCAGAATCGCTCTGCCGGAGGGCAAATGTGCTCCTGCCCAAGTTCCGCCTCGAGACGGTGGCGCTTCGTCCCGAAAATCCTCCTTATTTTTCTAGGTAAAAATGAATTATATACGAGAAGATGGGCACCGGAGGTGGCCAGGGCTGAGCACAACGCACCAGGGCGCGCTTGGCCTCCTGGCGCGCCCAGGTGGGTTATGCCCGCCTGCTGGCCCCCCTCTGGTACTTATTGGCTCTAATAATTCTTATTTATTCCATAAAAATTCCTTGTGAAGTTTCAGCTCATTTGGAGTTGTGCATAATAGGTAGCCTGACGTAGCTTTTTCAGGTCCAGATTTCCAGCTGCCCGATTCTCCCTCTTTGTGTGAACGTTTCATATTATGAGAGAAAAGGCATTAGAATTACTCGAAAAAGCATTTTTATGCATAAAAACATTATAAATAACAGTAGGTAAACATGATGCAAAATGGACATATCTAGTCTCTAGAAGCATCAGAGTTAGTCCATTATAGAAGATATCAAGTATTTCATTTTTCTTAAGTGGATGATCAAGCAAAGAATTAATCAATTGGATAAGCCTCCCCAAGCTTGTGGGAGACTCTTTTGTGGAATTTGAAAAAAAATAAATATTTCCTGTAAAGCAGCTTGTTTCTTATGAGTAGGAAAATATTTTTCAGAGAAGTAGTAAGTCATATCCTGGGACTACATGATACGTCTCCAACGTATCTATCATTTTTTTATTGTTCCATGCTATTATATTATCTGTTTTGGATGTTAATAGGCTTTATTTTACACTTTTATATTATTTTTGGGACTAACCTATTAACCCAAGGCCTAGTGCAAATTGCTATTTTTTTGCCTATTTCAGTGTTTCGCAGAAAAGGAATATCAAACGGAATGCAACCTTCGGGATCGTGATTTTTGGAACAAACATGATATAGAGGACTTGGAGTGGACGTCGAGAAACGAACAAGGAGGCCACGAGGCAGGGGGCGCGCCTACTCCCCTGGGAGCGCCCTCCCCCTCGGGGGCCCCTTGTGGCTCAACTGACCTACTTCTCCCTCCTATATATACTCATATACCCTGAAAACATCGAGGAGCACCATGAAAACCTATTTCCACTGCCGCAACCTTCTGTACCCAAGAGATCCCATCTTGGGGCCTTTTTCGGAGCTGCACCGGAGGGGGCATCGATCCCGGAGGGCCTCTACATCAACTCCATGGCCCCTCCGATGATGTGTGAGTAGTTTACTTCAGACCTTCGGGTCCATAGTTATTAGCTAGATGGCTTTCTTCTCTCTCTTTGAATCTCAATAGAAAGTTCTCCTCGATCTTCATGGAGATCTATTCGATGTAACTCTTTTTGCGGTGTGTTTGTCGAGTTCTGATGAATTGTGGGTTTATGATCAAGTCTATCTATGAACAATATTTGATTCTTATCTGAAATGTTTTATGCATGATTGGTTATCTTGGCAAGTCTCTTCGAATTATCAGTATGGTTTGGCCTACTAGATTGATCTTTATTGCAATGAGAGAAGTGCTTAGCTTTGGGTTCAATCATGCGGTGCTCGATCCCCGTGACAGAAAGGGAAACGACACATATTGTATTGTTTCCATCGAGGATAAAAATATGGGGTTTATATCATATTGCTTTAGTTTATCCCTCTACATCATGTCATCTTACCTAATGCGTTACTCTGTTCTTATGAACATAATACTCTGGATGCATGCTGGATAGCGGTCTATGCGTGGAGTAATAGTAGTAGATGCAGGCAGGAGTCTGTCTACTTGTCACGGACGTGATGCCTATATACATGATCATGCCTAGATATTCTCATAATTATTCGCTTTTCTATCAATTGCTCGACAGTAATTCGTTCACCCACCGTAATACTTATGCTATCTTGAGAGAAGCCACTAGTGAAACATACGGCCCCCGGGTCTATTCTCCATTATATTAATCTTCCATCAACAAGCTATTTCTATTACCTTTTATTTTGTAATCTTTACTTTTACTCTTTATCATAAAAATACCAAAAATATTTATCTTATTATTGTTATCTCTATCAGATCTCACTCTTGTAAGTGACCATGAAGGGATTGACAACCCCTTTAACGTGTTGGTTGCGAGGTTCTTATTTGTTTGTGTAGGTACGAGGGACTTGCGTGTGGCCTCCTACTAGATTGATAGGTTGGTTCTCAAAAACTGAGGGGAATACTTACGCTACTTTGCCGCATCACCCTTTCCTATTCAAGGGAAAACCAACGCAGTGCTCAAGAGGTAGCACTACACACACAACCAGGAGCAAGAATATTGTACCACATCTTAGCATCACCCTTTAATAAGAACTAAAATAATTTTAGGATATAATAGTAGCGAATTTTTTCATCATGAGCAAATAATATAATTTAATTTAGTAAGGTGTGCCACAACAGTTTCAGTTTCATAACCATGGAAATGATCAGATTCAACCAAAGTAATTAACTTTTGGTCGACGGAGAATTCATAATCCTTATTATTAACAAAGATCGGTGAAGTAGCAAACTTAGGATCACATTTCACTGAATTCAAAGATTTTTCCTTGAGTTTGCATAATAATTTCTTAAGATCATCCCTCTCATTGCAAGCAAGAAAATCTCTAGCTATCTCCCCATCCAAAACATAACCTTTAGGTATCTTAGGCATTTCATATCTAGGAGAGCTAGGTCTAATAGGTGTTTCAAGATTTTCTATATCAAGTACTTCATCACTTTCAATAATTTCATCAGTTTCAGTATTCTCAATATCTTTAGCTCTAGCAAGTTGTTCATCAAGAAATTCACCTAGTGGCACATTATCATCAAGCAAGGTACTAGCATCATCATGAGTATCATTCATAGAAGAAGTAGCATCATCAATTACTTGTGACATATCAGGATTAATAGCATGTGGTGGTGTTTCAAGTCTACTCAAAACAAAAGGTGAATCAAGTGCAGAATGTGATGGCAGTTCCTTACCTCCCCTTGTCCTAGAGGGAACGATCTTAGTTTTGGTCAGATTCTTCATAGTGATAAATAAATAATCCTCCCAAGTGACACAACAAATATAGCTATGTTCCCCAACAACAACGCCAGAAACAGGTCTAGATAACCCACTAGTATAGGGGATCGGAACAGTTTTCAAGGGTAGAGTATTCAACCCAAATTTATAGACTCAATACAAGGGGAGCCAAAGAATATTGGTAAGTATTAGCAGCTGAGTTGTCAATTGAACCACAACTGGAGATTAAATATCTGCAGCAAAGTGATCAGTAGCACAGTAATATGATATTTTTTATAGTAGTAGTAACATTAGTAGTAATGGTAATAGTGATAGCAATGATTTTGTAGCAAGTGTAACAGTAACAGCAGCAGTATTAACTTAGCATGAATAGTCGTTGGATGATATTCATCATATAATAGTCATAAATATAATGTAGACATGTATTCCATAAATAGTCATGCGTGCTTATGGATATAACTTGTATGACATCTTTTGTCGTACCCTCCCATGGCAGCGGGGTCCATATGGAAACTAATGGATATTATGGCCTCCTTTTAATAGAGAACCGGAACAAAGCATTTTACACATACTGAATACATGAACTCCTCAAACTACGGTCATCACCGGAAAGTATCCCAATTACTGTCACACTAGGGTTTACGTATCATAACACGTAATAGGTGAATATGACTTGCAAGATCGGAACTAGAACATATATATAACGGTGAAAGCATAAATGGTTCAGATCTGAAATCATGGCACTCAGGCCCAAAGTGGCAAGCATTAAGCAAGGAAAAGTCATAACAACACTAATACCATAACATAGTGGATACTAGGGATCAAGCACTAACAAAACTAACTTGATTATATGATGAATCTCATCCAACTCCTCACCGGCCAGTGTGCCTACAAAGGAATTACTCACTCCCAGAGGGTGGCATCATGGAATTGGTGATGAAGGAGGGTTGGTGATGATGAAGATTGAAGATCCCACTCTTTGGAGCCCTGAACGGACTCCAGATCTGGCCTCCCGATGAAGAACATGATTTGGCGACCAGTCCCTATCGTGAAACACATTGAAACTGCCTCCTTCATTTTTCTCTCCAAAAGTAGGATTTTATAGTGTCAGAATTATGGTTGTGGGGCCACGAGATGGGCACAACACACCAGGGCACACCTGGAGGGGGGCACACCCTGGTGTCTTGTGCTCACCTAGGGCCCTCCCTCCGGTGGTTCTTGACTACATCATTTTTCTTTTATTATAAAACAATTCTCCAAAAAGGTTCATTCCACTCTGAGAACTTTTATTTCTGCACAAAAATAGTTCTGCTGAAAACAGCGTCAGTCCGGGTTAGTTTCATTCAAATCATGCAAGTTAGAGTCCAAAACAAGAGAAAAAGCGTTAGGAAAATTAGATATGACGGAGACATATCAGCTACACGTACAAGTACCAAATAACCCATGTTGCCATGGGGCGGCCCCACATAGTGCTCTAGTTTGCACCACCACCATCAGCACTGCGCCCCTATAATATGTGGAATAAAGAATCGTCATGTTCATGACGCCCTATGAGTTAATTAATTAATTCAGTATTATTCTGTTGGCAAATTTTAAAACCAATATTGGGCCTTGCTGGAAGAGTTCTTTCCTAAGCAATTGGTCAGGGGGTTCCCATACACCGACATGTTTTAGGAGGGCTAGTCAAGGAACATAAAACCGGTATGACGGAAACTAGGGCGGCAAGAGTGGAACAAAACACCAAGCAAAATATCGAGACTTCCACCATTTACCAAGTATATAGATGCATTAATTAAATAAGAGATACTATGATATCCCGTGATATTCGTGTCCCAACATGGAACAACCTGCACTACACCTGCAACTAACAACGTTATAAGAGGGGCTGAGCAAAGAGGTAACATAGGCAAATAATAGTTTGCTGGGATGGTTGAAAAGGTTAGAAGCTTATCATGGCAATTTAGGAGGCTTGACAAACAAGTGGTAGGTTGCACGACATAGCGATAGCATCGACACAACTAGCAAACCAATGATAGTAGTGATATCCAAGGTAATTGTCATCTTGCCTGAAATCCTGCTCAGAAGAAGATCAAGTCCATGAAGTAGACAAACCAACGTAAACTAACTAATCCTCACAATCGCAACGAAACCAGGAACTATCGAGTAGAAGCACAACCAAAAAGAAGTAAACAACATGGTAAACAAACAAGCATAAACATGGCTTGACGCACAACCAAGTATGATGCATGTCCATTTTAAATAGGCATGGCATGGCAAAGTGCAACAAACAATACTACAAATTAAGTGGAGCTCAATATGCAACGAATTGACGAAACTTCACAGTCAAGTATTTCGTTCACTCTCGTTTAAGCTACTCATCAATATTTATTGTTGGTTAACATGCCAAAAGATGAAGCATAATTAATCTACTTGTCTAGGCAATTCAAATGAGGCCGGAAACAACAAACAAAAATTCTATAAATCCTCACTTGCAATTTTTTACCTAAAATACAATTTTAATGTTGGTAAACAGCAAGATAAATTGCACCATATTAATCCATATGTTTTCTACTCCACTTACATATGTAGTACATTTAAATCGAAGCTACAATTAATTAACGATGAAATAAACCTTTTTAGCATGTCATTTAAGCAAATTAATGCCAAAAGCAAATTTAAACATTTTAACATGGATGAAAGTTTGATATTGCATGCCGATTTATTTATTAGCAATTTAAAACAATGGCATTTCTATAATATGCAGGAAAAGAATAAATGCAAAAACATATGGAACAAGGAAAAAAGATATGTGGGCTGGATTCGACGCACTGTGCAAGAGGCCCATGAGGACCTGGCCCAAGCGGATGTGGGTCTGCAAACATTAAATGGAACCGAGGAAAAGGAAAAATTGGTGAACTTATGATTCGCACCCCAGATCACCTGGTTATATTCAAGTGCCTCTAGCCACTGCGCTAAAGTTGTGTGTGTGTGGTTTAAATGAAGGGCGCGGATACTTATAAATATGGAGGCTTAGTCCTAGAACTCCATGGACTCATGGAGGATCCGGAACTTTGGAGGTCGCTTCTGGCCAATAGCAGCGGTGGCTCTGGCTGAAAACCGGCGGCAGGCATGCGTTATATGTAGGGGAGTGCAAGTGTGGTGTCATGTGTTCACTCGCTCATCTCGGGTGCAGCATGGCACGACGATGGATTCGTGCATTGGCTTGAGGTGTGCGAGTGACCGTGTATGGGTGCTTGCAAAAGTGACGTGAGTAGAGGCAAAAACGCGGCTCAATCTCACTTCCCTAGTCGTCCATTGCATTTGACTTCGGTATGGAACGGAGCGACACCTAGAGCGCATGAATCGGGAAGGAAAATGGGATGAGAAGAGTCTGCTCAATCTGTGATGCTGGTGACGACGGATCGGGCAGGGAGGCGACTTGGGGACACGTTGATTGGAGCAGCGTTCTCGGGTCCAAGAAGCAGATGAAGCAGAGGAGGAAGAGCATGACATGGAACAATCTTTCGGGGTTCTATGGTCGGATGCGGGGTGAGGGATACTAATACGACGATCTTGACCCTTCCGAGGAAGAAGAGGTTGTTAGAATCGGGGCTCCGCGGACCTAGCGAGGTTCAAACTATGTGCCGTGTGCGGAGATCTAAACCAGGTCCAGCCTCAGGCTCATCGCCTCACGGCCTTGGCCTTGTCGAGTTCATGTGAGCGGGGAATAAGATGAACACATAGATTTACTAGGTTCGGGCCACCTTGCGTTGTAAAACCATACTCCTGCTTTGTGATGTATTGGCCTCACGTGGAGGTTCAAGATGAACTAGTCCAGTGGATGAGTTGCCTCGCGAGGTCTCTCGGAGTGAATATGGAAATGGATCCCATCATTCTCCATGGTGGAGACTATCCTATACTGATCGTGGCCTTGGTCCTCTTCCCTCATAACTTGGGTGGGAAGGGATCCCACAACGGTCAATTTGAAAAGAGACAAATAGTACATCTTATCCTGATGAAAGGTGGTCTTCGCTTGCAAAGCTTTTGGTCGTGACGCAGAGGTGGGCTCGGCGATGACATCTGTCCTGCTGAGTCAGCGGTCTTGGTCTTTTTGCACTAGAATGGAAACCTTTGGAGGATTCCTTGGGAACCCGCGTACGTCCTTGCCTCCTTAGCATAAGAGAGGAAATTGTCCTCTTGTGCACCTGCTGGCGCCCACCTAGCCTTAATCGTCATGGCTTATGTCATCGAGAGCCTCCTGAGGCTGGGTACCTGCATAGAAGTCTCTGCTCCTCGAGAGGTAGGCTCGGGGAGCTGCCCCTCTGGAGGTCTTGGCGCCGTCCTCCTCGCGAGGCCAGGGGCCGTCGCGAGGGTCTTGTCTTGGGGGTCTTGCAGCTGAGCCATACCAAGCCGTCGATGAGGTCGTGTGCTGGGCCGCAGGCAGGCGGATCTGGGTACCCCCGACCCCAGAATGCCGATAGTAGCCCCCAATAATAGTGGGAGAAAACTCAACAAAATAATTATCATTTGAGGCATAATTCAATAGAAAACTAGAATCATGATGACAAGTTTCATGGATATCATCATTCTTTATAGCATACAGGTCATCACAATAATCATCATAGATAGCAACTTTGTTATCATAATCAACTGGAAACCTCTTTCGAAATAGTGGATTCATCACAAAATAAGGTCATGACCTCTCCAAATCCACTTTCATCAATATAATCATTATAAATAGGAGGCATGCTTTCATCATAATAAATTTTCTCATCAAAACTTGGGGGACAAAAAATATCATCTTCATCAAACATAGCTTCCCCAAGCTTGGGGTTTTGCATATCATTAGCAACATGGATATTCAAGGAATTCATACTAACAACATCGCAATCATGCTCATCATTCAAATATTTAGTGCCAAACATTCTAAGGCATTCTTCTTCTAACACTTTTGCACAATTTTCCTTTCCATCATACTCACGAAAGATATTAAAAAGATGAAGCGTATGAGGCAAACTCAATTCCATATTTTTTTGTAGTTTTCTTTTATAAACTAAACTAGTGCTAAAACAAGAAACAAAAAGATTCGATTGCAAGATCTAAAGATATACCTTCAAGCGCTAACCTCCCCGGCAACAGCGCCAGAAAAGAGCTTGATGTCTACTACACAACCTTCTTCCTATAGACATTGTTGGTCCTCCAAGTACAGAGGTTTGTAGGGCAGTAGCAAATTTCCCTCAAGTGGATGACCTAAGGTTTATCAATCCGTAGGAGGCGTAGGATGAAGATGGTCTCTCTCAAGCAACCTTGCAACCAAATAACAAAGAGTCTCTTGTGTCCCCAACACACCCAATACAATGGTAAATCATATAGGTGCACTAGTTCGGCGAAGTGATGGTGATACAAGTAGTATATGGATGGTAGATGAAGGTTTTTGTAATCTGAAAATATAAAAACAGCAAGGTAACTAATGATAAAAGTGAGCACAAACGGTATTGCAATGCTAGGAAACAAGGCCTAGGGTTCATACTTTCACTAGTGCAAGTTCTCTCAACAATAATAACATAATTGGATCATATAACTATCCCTCAACATGCAACAAAGAGTCACTCCAAAGTCAATAATAGCGGAGAACAAACGGAGAGATTATGGTAGGGTATGAAACCACCTCAAAGTTATCCTTTCTGATCGATCTATTCAAGAGCCCGTAGTAAAAAAACACGAAGCTATTCTTTACGTTCAATCTATCCTAGAGTTCGTAGTAGAATAACACCTTAAGAAACAAATCAACCAAAACCCTAATGTCACCTAGATACTCCAATGTCACCTCGAGTATCCGCGGGTATGATTATATGATATTGCATCACACAATCTCAGATTCATCTATTCAAACCAACACAAAGTACTTCAAAGAGTGCCCCAAAGTTTCAACCGAAGAGTCAAGACGAAAACGTGTGCCAACCCCTATGCATAGGTTCATGGGCGGAACCTGCAAGTTGATCACCAAAACATACATCAAGTGAATCAATAGAATAACCTATTGTCACCACAGTTATCCCACACAAGGCATACATCAAGTGTTCTCAAATCCTTAAAGACTCAATCCAATAAGATAACTTCAAACGGAAAAATCAATCCATTACAAGAGAGTAGAGGGGGAGAAACATCATAAGATCCAACTATAATAGCAAAGCTCGCGATACATCAAGATCATACCACCTCAAGAACACGAGAGAGAGACAGAGATCAAACACATAGCTACTGGTACATACCCTCAGCCCCGAGGGAGAACTACTCCCTCCTTGTGATGGAGAGCACCGGGATGATGAAGATGGCCACCGGAGAGGGATTCCCCCTCTGGCAGGGTGCCAGAACGGGTCTAGATTGGTTTTCGGTGGCTACGGAGGCTTCGGCGGCGGAACTCCCGATCTATTCTGCTCCCCGAAGTTTTTAGGGTATATGGGTATATATGGGAGGAAGAAGTACGTCGGTGGACCTCCGGGCTGTCCACGAGGCAGGGGGCGTGCCCAGGGGGTGGGCGCACCCCCACCCTCGTGGGCAGCCCGGGACTCTCCTGGCCCAACTCCGATACTCCATGGGCTTCTTCTGGTCCAAAAATAAGTTCCGTGAAGTTTCAGGTCAATTGGACTCCGTTTGATTTTCCTTTTCTGCGATACTCTAAAACAAGGGAAAAAATAGAAACTGGCACTGGGCTCTAGGTTAATAGGTTAGTCCCAAAAATCATATAAAATATCATATAAATGCATATAAAACATCCAAGGTTGGTAATATAATAGCATTGAACAATCAAAAATTATAGATACGTTGGAGACATATCATGTAACTCTTTTTGCGGTGTGTTTGTTGGGATCCGATGAACCTTAAGTTTATGATAAGATCTATATTTTTATCCATGAAAGTTATTTGAGTCTTATTTGATCTCTAATATGCATGATTGCTTATAGCCTCGTATTTCTTCTCCAATATTTGGGTTTTGTTTGGCCAACTTGATCTATTTATCTTGCAATGGGAAGAGGTGCTTTGTAATGGGTTCAATCTTACGGTGCTTGATCCCAGTGAAAGAAGGGGAACCGACACGTATGTATCACTGCTATTAAGGATAACAAGATGGGGTCTATTTCTACATAAATAGATCTTATCTACATTATGACATCGTTCTTATTGCATTACTGCATTTTTCCACGAACTTAATACACTAGATGCATGCTGGATAGCGGTCGATGTGTGGAGTAATAGTAGTAGATGCAGGCAGGAGTCGGTCTACTAATCTTGGATGTGATGCCTATAAGATGAGCGTTGCCTGGATATCGTCATGATTATTTGAAGTTCTATCAATTTCCCAATAGTAATTCGTTTACCCACTGTTTGCTATTTTTCTCGAGAGAAGCCACTTGTGAAATCTACGGCCCCTGGGTCTCTTCCTTATTATATTTGCCTTTGCGATCTATTTTTATTTGCTTTTATTTTCAGTTCTATTAAACCAAAAATACAATAATACCTTGCTGGAATCTATTGTTATTTATTTTATCTCATGTTCCCGCGAGATCTATTTATCCAATCTACTACAATTTTAACTATCTTTTACCCGTGAGGGATTGACAAACCCTCTCTTACGTAGGGTTGCAAGTATTTGTTCTTTGTGTGCATGAGTTGTTTACGTGTTGTTGCGTGCTTCTCCTACTGGTTCAATAACCTTGGTCTCATCACTGAGGGAAATACCTACCGTTGTTGTGCTGCATCATCGCCTCCTCTTTGGGGAAATACTGACGTAGTTCAAGCAAACATTAAAAGAAATTTCTGGCGCCATTGCCAGGGAGGATCAAGTGAAGATAGTCTCCTAGCCACGTGCCAATTTCTGGCACCGTTGCCGGCGGCACATCATCAACATCTACCAGGTTCCTAATCACAAATCTCATATCCTTGTGTCGGTGCAACAAACCCTGGGTCTGTGGCCCACACTATGCACAGGCACGGGAACGATATTGCAGCACCAAGGTCAGGCCAAGATACAAGAGTCCAAAATCTTCGAAGGACCAACATGCATATCGAGAGGACCAATACCAAGCCAGAGACGCAAGATACCACCAGGAGAAAGGCCCGCGCCCTGGAGACGCCCCGGCAGGGCCTGCCAGGACTCGCAGATGCAAAGCCACCTCACCAAACCACTTCACCATGACCCACATCATCGATTAATGCATCGTGAAGCCACAGAGTGACTAGGTGGCAGCCATTCACCACATGGCAGCCTCTTTCTACAAGAAATAACTACAAACGACACCCGTCCTGCGACGTGTCAAGTGAGCAGGCGCGAAGCTGGCAAAACAGCCCGGTGAGGCTTGCCGGGCAAGCGACGATGTGACGTTGAGCGCCACATTTAATGCACCCTGTCAGCCTGCAGAGTTAGGTATGATCGCACTGTTTGCTATCTTATCAGTTCATAATGACTACTTGGCCATTGTGGTGACCCCTTAATCTATAAAAGGAGGCCCATGGCAATCGTAGAAAGGGTTAGAAGGTTCGACACCCACTCACACATACGCGCGTAGCCACCCTCGCCCCGAGGCAACCCTGCTGGGCAAGTGTACTACACTCCACCACCATTCTTCCACCATCAATCCACCAAAGCAGGAGTAGGGTTTTACGCTCACGGCGGCCCGAACCTAGGTAAAATTGCTCAGGTGATCTCTACCGTGGTGCCCCATGTTATTTTGCTCTTTCTGCAATGTGCCATACCCCCGTCGAACCAGCAAGGGACCTTTGGTCCCATAGGTGGTCGTGATTTCCTGCGACATCTATGGCCCACCAGGTAGGGGGATCACTTCCGCGAAACTGAAAGCGTGGGCAGCGAGTCATCTCCATAGCCATCTTCATCTTCGACGACACCATCAACCATGACACCCAAGAAGAAAGTCGGCGCTTCATCTCACCCATCCATATCGAAGGCTCCGCGGCCCGCAGACACTAATGCTACGGGGGACATGGAGGCGCGCGAGGATGTGGACGCTCCTGGCGGTGTGGTTGGAGCTGGCGGCACCGTCACCACTACCCCTGCAGCCAAAGCAGGAGCAGGAGACGCCGGAGGAGAGCAGCATCAACAACATCCCGACGACCACGCTCCACGAGGTACATGTTAGGGGATTATTCCATCTGTGCCCCTTCCTCTCGCTGACGAACACTGACACAACGATGGCGCTTGGTCCGGGGCAAATGGCCACCCTCTGGCCGCCCCGCCACGGGAGCGACCACAGCGCGCGCCTCCCCCGGGTCGAGTTGACTAGGTCGTTGTCCCCAACTGAGCCGCTAGCCCTCAGGCGCCTTCACCACATCAACACGGCATCCAGATGGCCTCCTCGCAATAAAGAGGATGTGGTGATGTCGCCGCTGGCACCGTCAGAAGCCGAGCAACGGTGCGGTCCACATCATCATTACCCATGCCAAGTACTTCTACAGAGGCCATGGAGTAGGCTCTGCTGCTGCTATGGTTTCCTCCAGCGGCCGAGCAGATGGACGAGTGGCATGCCACTATCGAGAGTCTGCTTGGTTTCGCCGAGGATGTGGGCTCACAGTGAGCTGGCCCGCCATGCCTCCCTAAGCGACGACGACGGCTCACGCCGCTGGTCACACTGAAGGGGCACCCGCACGATGCAGTCCCCACCATGGCAAACAGCGCGAGCGTGGCAGAATCAAGAACCTGATGATGTCTCGATGGCCTCTTCTGACCCTCAAGCACGTCCATGCCAACAGTGAGCCCCGGAGGACAGGCGGAGGGGAGACGCCCGCGTCGTCATTGAGCGATGCCCAGACGACCACCACCGGGCCGATGGGTGCTATTGTCCCGGTTTTCACAAGCCTACGCTCGGGATTGGCGGGTGCTTACCTTTCGAGGTTGGATGCCCTGCCTTTAGTCGTGAGCTGCGGCAAGTCCATTGGTCGTTCGTCTGCACGTTCAAGCCATAAATACCCGAGAAGTATCATGGGAGGCTGAACCCGACAGATTTTCTGAGCATCTACACCATCGCTGTTCAAGCTACCGGGGGAACAGATGAGAAGGTGTTTGCCAACTACTTCCCTTTGGCTCTCAAGTCCAATGTGAGGTCTTGGCTAATGCACCTCCCGGAGAACTCCATTTCATCATGGCCTGACCTGTGCCATGAGTTCATTGGCGCCTTCACTGGCGGCCATCAAGAACTAGGGCGGCCCAGCTACTTGCAGCTTCTCCAACAGAAAGGAGGAGAGATCTCCAGAAGTACTTGCAGAGATTCAGTAGAGTCCACAAGAACACCCCAAATATCCATCCAGCAGCTGTAATAGCTGCCTTCCAATCCAATGTGTGCAACCGCAGGATCCGCTCCAAGATGAAAGTTCAGTTGCCCAAGACTGTGAAGCAGCTTTACACCTTGGTGGACAAGTGTGCTCGGATGGAGGAGGGGTGGAAACTATCCGGAGAGGAGGATTGCATCAACGTCGACTCAAACGATGACACCAAATCCACCAGTTAGAAGAAGAGCAAGAAGCATAGCAACAGGCGCAAAGCTGAGGCAGTGATGACTGTTAAAGAATCGGGTACACCCAGTACCGGCAAGAAGGCTCAAGCTGAAGCCCCCAGCAAGGAAGCTGCCGTGTGCGCTGACTATCGGGAAGCTACGTATGCCGAGATATCCGGGAAAGGTGATGGGCCATTGATGTCTGCGAGAACTACGTCAGTATTTCCCCAAAGAGGAAGGGATGATGTAGTACAACAACAGTAGGTATTTCCATCAATGATGAGACCAAGGTTATCGAACTAGTAGGAGAACCAAGCAACACTACCGTCGGTGCAACAAACCCTGATTCTGTTGCCCAGACTGTGCATAGGCACAAGAACAAGATTGGAGGACCAGCCAAGATTAGAGTGCAAGAACCCCAGAGATTCGAAGGACCAAAATGCAGATCAGAGGGACCAAGATCAAACCAGAGAAGCAGGATATCGTCAAGAGAAAAGCCTCCCTTGCCGAGCAGGTGAGCCCGACAAGGGGCGAGGCCACCCCGAGAAACATATGAACAAAGAGCCCTGGCAGGGCTTGCCGGGGCTCATGGAACAAAACCACCTCACCAACCACTCTACCACGAACCACATCATCGATCAGTGCGGTGTCAGGCCGCAAAGTGATTAATTGGCAGTCATTTTCTATAGGAGAAACCCTTAGACAACACCCGTCCTACGACGTGTCAAGCGAGCAGGCGCGGAGCTCGCAAGATAGCCCGGCAAACCTTGCCGGGCAACCAACAATGTGACATTCAGCGGTGCATTTAATGCACCCTGTCAGACCGTAGAGTTAGGTATGATAGCACTGTTTGGTATCTTATCAGTGCGTAATGACTACTTTTCCACTGTGGTAACCCCTTGATCTGTAAAAGGAGGCCCATGGCAACCATAGAAAGGGTTAGAAGATCGGATAACTCACACCCCCGTACGCACGTAGCCACTGCTGCCTCGAGGCAACCCTGTCGGGAAAGTGTACTACGTTCTGCCACCACCTTTCCACCATCAATCCACCAAAGTAGGAGTAGGGTTTTATGCCTGACGGTGGCCCGAACCTGGGTAAAATTGCATGCATGATCTCTGTCATGCTACCCCACACTCGTCTGCTCTTTGTGCAACGCGTCGCCCCCCTACTGAACCAGCAAAGGGCCTCCTGGTCCAATAGGAGGTTGTGGTTTCCCTTGCCAACTATGTAAACAACACCTGCACACAAGTAACAAATAGTCGCAACCCAACGTGTTAAAGTGGTTGTCAATCCCTTTCGGGTAACGGTGCCAGAAATTGGAAAACAGACATGAGAAAGTTATAATAAGTTGTTGGATAGATCTCACGGTAATGCGAGATAAAATAAATTGTAGCAAAGTATTTTTTGTTTTAATAGATTTGAAAATAAAAGCAAAGGAAAATAGATCGCAAAGGAAAATATAATAGGGTTTTATCAGTTTTGCCACCGGCTGTCTAACGCTACTCAGTTTTGCCACTAAACATTTTCACTACTTAAAAATGCCACTATTCTATTAGATCAAGCTCAAAAAGACCATTTTTCACCGTTACCGTTTGGTCAATACACGTTGACTGAAGTTAGATGACGAAACTACCCCTATCCCATTTGTAAGGGGCGCATGAGAAAAAGAGAACAAAACTTGGGAGGCTGGGGATTAGAACCCAAGACCACAGGGTACACAAGCGCGCGAGCTAACCAACTAAGATAAGGAGATGTTCTGATGTAGAAGCAGATATATCCCTTATATGTTCATATGCAATAATATTCCAACACAACAACGTCTTGTATATTTTCTTGTTGCTAGCTAATTGGACTTGGGTTTGAAAGTTGGTATGGACAACACATCTGCATGAGCGGCTAGCCGGATGGAAGAATCTGTCTGCTACTAGTAGACATAAACAAATGAGGCAGACCACCACGCCCAAATTTTTTGACGGTCACATACTAATTGACAGAAACAACACATATGACAGCACGATCACATGGTATTCTAATTTTCTCTGAAAATTTCAACATGGTTGCTGCCCATTTTTCTGAAAACAACACAAACACAAAGTGGTTCACAGACATAAATAAGGTTCAAAATATCAACTTGTTGTTTTTTCAGCACACACAAATCAGGTTCACAAACATAAATAAGGTTCAATAACATCCACTTGTTGGTCGAAATATAAAGGTCCAAATTCTCAAAAATGCATAAGGTTGAAAGGAAACATGTCCAGGTTCACAAGAAAAAGGTCATGATCACACAAACTTCACATATGTAGCTTATTTTTGCTTCTTGTGTTTTTAGCAGGACTGTCTGGTAGTTCCGCATTTGCAATTCGAATATGCATGGGAGACGAAACAAATCCACTTGTAGGTCCATAGGTTGTGGTACAAACTTCATTTTGCATGTCCTTCCTTTTCCTAGTGTTCTTCACACTTGTTTTCTTCACACTTTTCTTTGAGCTGTACAGAAGTTAGTCATGTTGAAAAAAAGAATGAAAATAGATGTTGAAAATACATATAGAAAAGCACATGTTCTTTTGATGTTACCTAGCAAAACTTGCAACCATTGATAGTTCAGGGTCGCCTTCTCCTGCCACAAAAGTGGCTTCCCTAGCTTGGAGGTCAGCCTCATCTTCTCCAAATGCTGGGTCAACTGGATTTGTGCACAATCTAGCAATGTGCCCGAAGCCTCCGTATCGCTTGAACTTCCTTTTCCTAGCGCCCATGCCAGCACCTTCAGCACTAGATCTAATTCTAGTCTTCCTTGGTCGGCCTTTTGGCCTCCTCAACACTGGAGCATGTAGTTTGAAGCCAGGGTCAACAATGTCCCATTGTTGCTTGCCTACCATTACAGGTATGTTGTCCGCATACGCAGCCTTAAATTTTGCAACGGAGTAGAACTCATGTACATATGGTTCAATTTCTGATACTGGACCTCGTAGTGAAGTAATAAAGTACATGGCATGGATACATGGCAAACCCTTGACCTGCCATTGCCTGCAGCTACATGTTTCCTTTGCGATGTCAACAGGGTACCTCCATTCCCTATTCTCTTTGTCCACTGCAGTAATTTCTGCCTCAGCATCACTGCGTCTAATTACCATCATCTTCAGCCCTGAAAAGAACACAAAACATTAATTATTGAATTGAGTTGTTATGAAATTAATCAATTGAAAGAGTACAAGATATTTACCTTTGGATTTGGCATGCAGTGCCTTTATCACACTTGGTATTATGAGATGGCCAAGCCATTTTTCTAATGCTATCCTCATCCGCAGATCAAACTTCTCCATTATCATCTGCCTAACCTTGTCCAACATGTCGACAATAAGAAGAGACTTAACTTTTCTGACATTGCTATTAAATGACTCTGTGAGGTTGTTATTGACGTAGTCAACCTTGCATATTTCATTGAACTTGCTTCTATACCATATCTTTGTGTGGTGTTCAGCCATATATTTTTGGACACTCTTCTTAGCAAGGATCTGTTTCATATGCCAGTTGTGCTTTCTAGAGCTGAAAGTTAAGCTTGCAGCCTAAAGATTATCATCATAGACTTTGCCCTTGATTTTTTTTCAAAAATTTGCAGCAAGATGCCTCATACACTCCCTATGCTCCTCTCCAGGCCACACTTGTTCTACTGCTGTCTGTAAACCTTTAGAAGTGTCAGTGTGTATGACTAGTCCTTCAGGATGCCCAATAAGCCCACGCAGATTTTGAAGAAACCAAGCCCAACTTTCAAATGATTCTGTCTCTAGCACCCCATATGCAACTGGGTAAAGCCAATTACGACCATCAATGGCACAAGCAGAAGCTAGTTGCCCTCTGAATCTTGAGTCTACGGCAAAGTATGGTCGACATCCGTTTAAAAAGCCTTGCAAACATGCCTTGAATGAAACAAACACCCTCCTAAAGCATTCCTTCTCCCTCACTTTTCCTTTGATCTTGTACTGCACAGTTTCTTTGTCTATTTCCACTACACTACTTGGAGAACACTTCTCCACCTCAGCCTTGAAACTATGGAGACGATGGAAGCTATCTTCCCATTTTCCACTAATCATATCCATTGCTTTGTCCTTACCACGAGATACACGCATGTATGGCACCGTGAAGTGGTACTTCTCATGGATCTTCTCTTGAAGAGCAGTAGGGCCAATATCTGGGTTCTTTCTCACCCACTCCAGCACAACATCAGCAACCCACCTGCTCTTTGCCGGCTTGAACTTCTCACTTATCAGCTTAGTTGGGCATGTATGAGAGAAAGGACACACCTTGATCTGTAGGAAACAAAAAAATCAGTTAGTATGTTGCTAGTATGTTAAACTTGCCACATTTGTATAGTTACCAGTTCCACAAAATAAAGGGTACAATAAACAAATCAATTAGATGTTAGCAAGTTATACCTGAAATATTGTGCTATTCCTCATATAAGAGCCATGAATTCTCCACTTACACCTCTTATATGCACAACTTGCTCTCAGCCTCTTAGAATCACTCTTTTCGACTGTATAGTCAAAATCACGTTTAATTGCAAACGTAGAAAGTGCATTCTTGCAGTCCAACAAAGAGGGGAATACCGAGCCTTCTGCAAATAATGGATTCTCCTTGTTATATACTACAACAGGCATGTCCTCCTCCTCCTCTTCCTCTTCATCAACTAAACCCATGTCTCTATTCTCTTCTTCCTCTTCAGTGTCAGTGGATTCATATGCTGGAGGATTATCTTCCTCTTCCATATCTGCCGAATCATCTTCTTTGGTGGACTTCTTGACTAAGTCTGGATACTGCCGCTCATCATCATTATCCGAGAGAATAGCATCATCAGGTATAGCATCATCGGTTATGTCTCTATTAGCATCATCAACACTATTAGACTGCCTGACTCCCTGTATGTTGACTGTATCAACATCAACTGCCTGACTCCCTGTATGTTCACTCTCACTGTAACAAGGTTGTGTAGGTGGATTATGGCTAGGTGTGCTAGGAGTTTGGGATTTTTGAAGAACCTCAATTTGCATAGATATTTTCTTTGAATCTTGATGTTTTCCAAACATCAAAGCTGCATCATCACATACAATAGCAACCCATTTATTCTGTTCCCTGTCATAGTACTTCAACTCAACGTAATCACGCCACCCCCATGGATAGGTATCACACAGTTTGTGCAGCAATGTTTTGTGTGTGATACTAGGTTCTACGAATAGATGAAAATCAAAGCCGCCAACATATCGCTTGAGACCATCGCTATTCTCACGGATTGTTTCCATCCTAACTGTCAGCATACAAGCAATATTCGCGTCCATCCTGACCATTAGGAACACAAGTACCAAATTGTACACGATTATCAGTAAGGCAAAGTCAGCTACTACATATTGTACGTACAAATTTCGACCTCTACAAGTTATATTGAACCACACACGCACACTGAGAATCAGTACACTCACAATGCAGGAATTTCAGAGCCTATGTCATGCTGGGGCATCCTATGGACGAGGCAACCCTCTGATTCGGTCGTGCTGTTCGTCGCCATTGCCGTGGAACAACTGCCCTTCAAGACTCGGGAGGAGCTGCGGAGTATGGAGGGAGAAGCACCGGAGCTGCCTGCCTCCGGTGGCGCTGCCCGGCGAGAGGAAGAGCCAAAGCTGCGGTGGGTGGCGGCACTCGGTAGGAGGCACTGCAGCTATGGCGAGTGGGGGCACGCTGGAGCTGGGCAGGCAGCCCGGCGACCGGCGGTGCCAGGTGAGGAGTTTGGCAGGCGGCGGCGGTGGCTGGGGATATTTGGTTCCGATCCGGCTAGGGAAACTGCCACAAACAGATCGGTAAAAGATTAGATGATGGTTCTATTTAGTTAGGTTTGGATATCTGTATATGAAACATATATCTCCTAATAAAACTAAGTGCTTCCCAGGGTGAGTTGGTTAGCTCGCGCGCTGTGCAGCCTGTGGTCTCCGGTTCGATCCCCCATCCTCCCAAATTTAATTATCTTTTTCTCATGCGCCCCTTACAAATGGGACAGGAGTAGTTTTGTCATCTACCTCCAGGCAACATGCATTGACCAAACAGTAACGATGAAAAATGGCATTTCTGAGTTTGTGTCTAACGGAACAGTGGCATTTTTTATTAGTGAAAGCATTTAGTGGCAAAACTGAGTAGCATTAGACAGCCGATGGCAAAACTGATAAAAACCCAATATAATAAAGGAGAGACCCGGGGGACCTAGGTTTCACTAGTGGCTACTCTTGAGAAAAATAGCAAAAGGTGGGTGAACAAATTATTGTTGGGAAATTGATAGAACTTCAAATAATCATGACGATATCCATGCAATGATTATTATATAGGCATCACGTCCAAGGTTAGTAGGCCGACTCCTGCCTGCATCTAACACTTACTCCACACATCAACTGCTATCTAGCATGCATCTAGTGTATTAAGTTCATGGAGAAACGTAGTAATGCAATAAGAACGATGACTTGATGTAGACAAGATCTATTTATGTAGAAATAGACCCCATCTTGTTCTCCTTAATAGCAACGATACATACGTGTCATTTCCCTTTCTTTCACTAGGATCAAGAACCATAAGATCGAACCCATTACAAAGCACCTCCTCCCATTGCAAGATAAATAGATCAAGTCGGACAAACAAAACCAAAATATTGGAGAAGAAATACGAGGCTATAAGCAATCATACATATAAGAGATCAAAGAAGACTCAAATAACTTTAATGGATAAAAAGATAGATCTGATCATAAACTCAAAGTTCATCCAATCCCAACAAACCCGCCGCAAAAAGAGTTACATCATATGGATCTCCAAGAGAACATTGTATTGAGAATCAAACGAGAGAGAGGAAGCCATCTAGCTACTAACTATAGACCTGTAGGTCTACAATGAACTACTCACCCATCATCAGAGAGGAACCAATGGGCATGATGAAACCCTCCGTGAAGGTGTCTAGATTGGATCAGGTGTTTCCGGAACTTGCGGCAGCTGGAATTGATTTTCGTCGACTTCCCTAAGGTTTCTAGAATATTGGGGTATTTATAAAGAAAATAGGTGGTTCAGGAGGCACCCGAGGTGGGCACAACCCACTAGGGCGCGCTTGGGCATCCAGGCGCGCCATGGTGGGTTGTGCTCCCCTCGAAGCCCCCAGGTGTTTCTCCGGCCCACTAGATGTCTTCTAGTTCAAAACAAATCCACAAAAAGTGTTGTTGAGTTTGGGCTCCATTTGTTATTGATTTCCTGCAATGTAAAAAACATGCAGAAAACAACAACTAGCACTTGGCACTATGTCAATAGATTAGTACAAAAAATGATATAAAATGACTATAAAATGATTGTAAAACATCCAAGAATGATAATATAACAACATGGAACAATCAAAAAGTATAGATATGTTGGAGACGTATCAGCATCCCAAGGTTAATTCCTGCTCGTCCTCGAATAGGTAAATGATAAAAATAGAATTTTTGTTGTGGAATGCTTCCTCTCATGTCATCTCATACCCCTTTCTTTGTAGCATGGACATTTGGACTTTTATACGGTTCAAAGCAATAGTCTAGTTTTGACATGAGACTTAAATACTCAAGCATATCAACAAGCAACCATCTATTTCAAAAATATCAATGGTAAAATAAGTTATCCCTAGCCCATCATGCTTAATCATTGATCCATTCATGAAACACACTCGCATATTAGCTACACCTAATGCTGAAGTACGATCATAGTCCCCCTTAGTTAGTTCTTTTTAAGAGAAGATGGACACTCAAATTAAAAATAAAAATTGCATAAAGTAAAAGAAAGGCCCTTCGTAGAGGGAAGTAGGGAGTTGTAGAGTTACCAGAGCTCAAAGCAAAAAACATAGAGATAAAAAAATTGGGTGGCATGCTTTCCCACCAACGAAAACGACTTAGAGTTCCCAACACTTTCCATGCTAGATATATCATAGGCGGTTCCCAAATAGAAAATAAAGTTTGTTCCTTTTTCACCATACTTTCACTTTCCATGGCTAACCGTATCCACGGGTGCCCTCCATATCAAAACTTTCCAAGGAATTTATTTCGTGACTTGGCATCCCTAATACATTTGCCTTACTCTCATGCAATGGAAAGTGAATAAACACTCATCATGAGAATAATACATCTACCATGGAAAATATTAGCCACCCCTCACTGCCTCGTGAGCGGTACGAACACACAAAAGATAAGTTTATTTTGAAAATTAGAGATGGCACATACAAATTTGCTTAGAACAGAAAAATAATACTGCATATAGGTAGGTATTGTGGACTCATGTGGCAAAACTGGTTTGAAGGATTTTGGATGCACAAGTAGTGATCATACTTAATGCAAAATGAAGGCTAGCAAAAGATTGAGAAGCGACCAACAAGAAACGAAAAATATCATAAGCGAGCATGAAGCATAATTAACACTGAATAATGCACCACAAGTCGGATGTAATTTCATTGCATAACTATTGACTTTCGAGCTTGCGTAGGGAATCACAAACCTTAACACCAATATTCTTACTAAAGCATAATTACTCACCAACATCACTCACATATCACATCATCATATCTCAAAACTATTACAAGGAGTCAAGTTTATTTTGTCCAATGATCTTCGTGAAAGTTTTTATTATATCCTTCTTGGTATATATCACTTTGGGACTAATTTTCATGTGTTGCTTTCGATAAGATCAAACAAATATAGGTGATGATCATGAGCATAATATTTCTTTCTCTCAAATTAATTTAAGTGAAGAAAGAGAGAATCTCTAAAAAAATTACTAACTCTCAAATAAATCTTAGTGAAACATGAGACCATTTCTTAAAAAAAGCACATCGTGCTCAAAAAGATATAAGTGAAGCACTAGAGCAATTCCATAGCTCATAAAAATTTAAGTGAAGCATATAGAGCAATTCTAACAAGTCATGGCATAATTTTGGATCTCTCAAATAAGTGTGTCCAGCAACGACTCGAGACTTAAAATGAAAAGCAAAACAAGCAAAGACACATATCACATAAGACGCTCCAAGCAAAACTCTTAGTATGTGATGAATAAAAATATAGTTCCAAGTAAAATATCGATGGTCGGTAGAAGAAAGAGGGGATGCCACCCGGGCATCCCCAAGCTTAGTTTCTTGCTTCTCTTTGGATAATAGCTTGGGATGCCATGGGAATCCCCAAGCTTAGGCTCTTCTTACTCCTTATTCCTTCATCCATCGTAACATCACCCAAAACTTGAAAACTTCGATGATATTCCCTATTCCTTATTCCTTACTCCTTACTCCTTATTCCTTCATCCATGGAAATCACTTTAGGAGAAGCTACTAAACTCCTAGATAGTATTATGGTTAATTATTCTCGATGGCATACTGAAAGATCTACAAATAAAAAGGTGCATGCGATAGAAAAAATTGATGCTTTGAGTGGCAAGATGGATGAACTTATGAAATTATTTGCTAATAAGAGTGTTTCTTCTGATCCTAATGATATTCCCTTGTCTACTTTTATTGAGAATAATAATGAATCTATGGATGTGAATTTTGTTGGTAGGAACAATTTTGGTAACAACGCATATAGAGGAAATTTCAATCCTAGGCCTTACCCTAGTAATCCCTCTAATAATTATGGTAATTCCTACAACAATTCTTATGGAAATTATAATAAGATGCCCTCTTATTTTGATTCTAATATGAAAGAATTTATTACTTCGCAAAAAAATTTAATGCTATGATTGAAGAAAAATTACTTAAGACTGATGATTTGGCTAGGAACGTTGATAGAATTGCTCTTGATGTTGATTCTTTGAAACTTAGATATATTCCACCTAAGCATGATATCAATGAGTCTCTCAAAGCCATGAGAATTTCCATTGATGAGTTCAAAGAAAGAACCGCTATAATGCGTGCTAAGAAAGATGCCTTTATAAAAGCGTGTTCTTCGAGTTCCTATGAAAATAATGATGAAGATCTAAAAGTTATTGATGTGTCCCCTATTAAATCTTTGTTTTGCAATATGAAGCTTGATAATTATGGGACTGAATATGATCCACCTCTACGTAGAAGGCGTTCCAAGAATTTTGAATATTTTGATATTGATGCTAAATTTGAAAAAAGTGGGATTGAAGAAATTAAAACCCTCGATGTTGCTAAACCCACTATTATGGATTTCAAGGAATTTAACTATGAAAATTGCTCTTTGATTGGTTGTATTTCCTTGTTGCAATCCGTGCTAAATTCTCCTCATGCTTATAGTCAAAACAAAGCATTTACTAAACATATCGTTGATGCCTTGATGCAATTTTATGAAGAAAAACTTGAATTGGAAGTTTCTATCCCTAGAAAACTCTATGATGAGTGGGAACCAACTATTATAATTAAAATTAAAGATCATGAATGATATGCTTTATGTGATTTGGGTGCTAGTGTTTCCACGATTTCAAAGACTTTGTGTGATTTGTTAGGTTTCCATGATTTTGATGATTGCTCTCTAAACTTGCACCTTGCGGATTCCACTATTAAGAAACCTATGGGAAGAATTAATGATGTTATTATTGTTGCAAATAGGAATTATGTTCCCGTAGATTTTATTGTTCTTGACATAGATTGCAATCCTTCATGTCCTATTATTCTTGGTAGACATTTCCTTAGAACGATTGGTGCAATTATTGATATGAAGGAAGGAAATATTAGATTCCAATTTCCATTAAGGAAAGGCATGTAACAATCTCCTAGAAAGAAAATTAAATTACCTTATGAATCTATGATGAGACCACTTATGGATTGCCTATGAAAAATGGCAATACCTAGATCTATTCTTGCTTGTTATGCCTAGCCAGGGGCATTAAACGATAGCGCTTGTTGGGAGGCAACCCAATTTTATTTTTATTCCTTGCTTTTTGCTCCTGCTTAGTACTAAATAATTTATCTAGACTCTGTTTTGTTTGTGTTTTTTGTGTTTAATTAGTGTTTGTGCCAAGTAGAACCGTTGGGAAGACTTGGGGAAAGTCTTGTTGAACTTGCTGTAAAAAATGGAAACTTTAGTACTCACGACAACTGCTGTAATTTTTATTTGGAAAGTGATATTTAGTTAATTATTTTTGCAGATGATTAATAGATAAATTACTCACGTCCAGAAATTTATTTTAGAATTTTTGGGGTTCCAGATCTTGCGCTAGCAACAGATTACTACAGACTGTTCTGTTTTTGACAGATTCTGTTTTGCGTGTGTTGTTTGCTTATTTTGATGAATCTATGGCTAGTAAATTAGTTTATAAACCATAGAGAAGTTGGAATACAGTAGGTATAACACCCATATAAATAAATAATGAGTTCATTTACAGTACCTTGAAGTGGTCTTTTGTTTTCTTTCGCTAACGGAGCTCACGAGATTTTCTACTTTAAGTTTTGTGTTGTGAAGTTTTCAAGTTTTGGGTAAAGATTTGATGGATTATGGAACAAGGAGTGGCAAGAGCCTAAGCCTGGGGATGCCCATGGCACCCCCAAGATAATCTAAGGACACCTAAAAGCCAAAGCTTGGGGATGCCCCGGAAGGCATCCCCTCTTTCGTCTACTTCTATCGGTAACTTTACTTGGAGCTATATTTTTATTTACCACATGATACGTGTTTTGCTTGGAGCGTCTTGTATGATTTGAGTCTTTTCTTATTAGTTTACCACAATCATCCTTGTTGTACACACCTTTTGAGAGAGCCATACATGATTTGGAATTTGTTAGAATACTCTATGTGCTTCGCTTATATCTTTTGAGTTATATAATTTTGCTCTAGTGCTTCACTTATATCTTTTAGAGCATGGTGGTAGATTTGTTTTATAGAAACTATTGATCTCTCATGCTTCACTCAGATTATTTGGAGAGTCTTAAATAGCATGGTAATTTGCTTAAAATCCTAATATGCTTGGTATGCAAGATTAATAATAAAAATTCTCTTATGAGTGTGTTGAATATTGTGATAAGTTTGATACTTGATAATTGTTTTGAGACATGGAGATGGTGATATTAAAGTCATGCTAGTTGAGTAGTTGTGAATTTGAGAAATACTTGTGTTGAAGCTTGTGATTCCCATAGCATGCACGTATGGTGAACCGTTGTGTGATGAAGTTGGAGCATGATTTATTTATTGATTTTCTTCCTTATGAGTGGCGGTCGGGGATGAGCGATGGTCTTTTCCTACCAATCTATCCCCCTAGGAGCATGCGCCTAATACTTTGCTTTGATAACTTGTAGATTTTTGCAATAAGTATATGAGTTCTTTATGACTAATGTTGAGTCCATGGATAATACGCACTCTCACCCTTCCACCTTTGCTAGCCTCTCTAATACCGCGCTCCTTTCGCTGATATCATACACCCACCATATACCTTCCTCAAAACAGCCACCATACCTACCTATTATGGCATTTCCATAGCCATTACGAGATATATTGCCATGCAACTTTCCACCGTTCCGTTTATGACACACTCCATCATTGTCATATTGCTTAGCATGATCATGTAGTTGACATAGTATTTGTGGCAAAGCCACCGTTCATAATTCTTTCATACTTGTCACTCATGAATCATTGCATATCCCGGTACATCGCCGGAGGCATTCATATAGAGTCATATCTTGTTCTAAGTATCGAGTTGTAAGAAAAATAAAAGTGTGATGATCATCATTATTAGAGCATTGTCCCAAGTGAGGAAAGGATGATGGAAACTATGATTCCCCCACAAGTCGAGATGAGACTCTGGACGAAAAAAAAGAAGAAAAGATGCCATAAAAAAGAGAAAAGGCCCAAATAAAAAAAGAAAAGAAAAAAATGAGAGAAAAAGAGAGAAGGGACAATGTTGCTATCCTTTTACCACACTTGTGATTCAAAGTAGCACCATGATCTTCATAGTAGAGAGTCTCTCATGTTATCACTTTCATATACTAGTGGGAATTTTTCATTATAGAACTTGGCTTGTATATTCCAAGGATGGGCTTCCTAAAATTGCCCTAGGTCTTCATGAGCAAGCAAGTTGGATGCACACCCACTTAGTTTCTTTTTGAGCTTTCATATACTTATAGCTCTAGTGCATCTGTTGCATGGCAATCCCTACTCACTCACATTGATATCTATTGATGGGCATCTCAATAGCCCGTTTATACGCCTAGTTGATGTGAGACTATCTTCCCCTTTTTTGTCTTCTCCACAACCACCACTCTATTCCACCTATAGTGCTATATCCATGGCTCACGCTCATGTATTGCGTGAAAATTGAAAAAGTTTTGAGAATGTCAGAAGTATGAAACAATTGCGTGGCTTGTCATCGGGGTTGTGCATGATTTAAATATTTTGTGTGCTGAAGATAGAGCATAGCCAGACTATATGATTTTGTAGGGATAACTTTATTTAGCCATGTTATTTTGAGAAGACATAATTGCTTTGTTAGTATGCTTGAAGTATTATTATTTTCTATGTCAATATAAAATTTTGTCTTGAATCTTTCAGATCTGAATATTCATACCACATTAAGAAGAATTACATTAAAATTATGCCAAGTAGCACTCTGCATCAAAAATTATGTTTTTATCATTTACCTACTCGAGGACGAGCAGGAATTAAGCTTGGGGATGCTTGATACGTCTCCAACGTATCTATAATTTTTGATTGCTCCATGCCATATTATCTACTGTTTTGGACATTATTGGGCTTTATTATCCACTTTTATATTATTTTTGGGACTAACCTATTAAACGGAGGCCCAGCCCAGAATTGATGTTTTTTGCCTGTTTTAGGGTTCGAAGAAAAGGAATATCAAACGGAGTACAAACGGAATGAAACCTTCGGGAACTTGATTTTCTCACCGAATACAACTCAGGAGACTTGGACTCTACATCAAGCCAATCAACAGGAGGCCACGAGGTAGGGGGCGCGCCCTCCACCCTCATGGGAACCCTGTTGCTCCACCGACGTACTTCTTCCTCCTATATATACCCACGTACCCCCAAACGGTCAGATACGGAGCCAAAACCCTAATTCCACCACCGTAACTTTCTGTATCCACGAGATCCCATCTTGGGGCCTGTTCCGGAGCATCGCCGGAGGGGGCATCGATCACGGAGGGCATTTACATCAACATCATAGTCTCTCCGATGAAGTCTGAGTAGTTTACTTCAGACCTATGGGTCCATAGTTAGTAGGTAGATGGCTTCTTCTCTCTTTTTGGATCTCAATACAATGTTCTCCCCCTCTCTTGTGGAGATCTATTCGATGTAATCTTCTTTTTGCGGTGTGTTTGTTGAGATTGATGAATTGTGGGTTTATGATCAAGTCTATCTATGAATAATATTTGAATCTTCTCTGAATTCTTTTATGTATGATTGGTTATCTTTGCAAGTCTCTTCGAATTATCAGTTTGGTTTGGCCTAGTAGATTGATCTTTCTTGCAATGGGAGAAGTGCTTAGCTTTGGGTTCCATCTTGCAGTGTCCTTTCCCGGTGACAGTAAGGGCAGCAAGGCATGTATTGTATTGTTGCCATCGAGGATAACAAGATGGGGTTTTCTTCATATTGCATGAGTCTATCCCTCTACATCATGTCATCTTGCTTAAGGCGTTACTCTGTTTTTACTTAATACTCTAGATGCATGCTGGATAGCGGTCGATGAGTGGAGTAATAGTAGTTGATGCAGGCAAGAGTCGGTCTACTTGTCTCGGACGTGATGCCTATATACATGATCATACCTAGATATTCTCATAACTATGCTCAATTCTGTCAATTCCTCAATAGTAATTTGTTCACCCACCGTAGAATACTTATGCTCTCGAGAGAAGCCACTAGTGATACCAATGGCCCCCGGGTCTATCTTTATCATATCAATCTCCTACTACTTAGTTATTTACTTTGCTATTTTACTTTGCCTTTATTTTACTTTGCATCTTTACCATAAAAATACCAAAAATATTATCTTATCATATCTATCAAATCTCACTCTCGCAAGTGGCCCTATAGGGATTGACAACCCCTATTTGCGTTGGTTGTGAGGATTTATTTGTTTTGTGCAGGTATGAGGGACTTGCGTGTAGCCTCCCACTGGATTGATACCTTGGTTCTCAAAAACTGAGGGAAATACTTGCGCTACTTTGCTGCATCATCCCTTCCTCTTTGAGGAAAACCAACGCAGTGCTAAAAGAGGTAGCACCGCCCCTCCTCTCCTCCCTGGTGCTCTTCTCCCCTCTGGATGGATGCACTGGACCTCGCCGTGCTCACCGATTGCCTCCCCTTGGCTGGAGCTGGCTGGAGCCGACGAGCCCATCGCCAGCCAAGCCCAGCCGCACCTCTGCATCGCCCCTCACTGCTTTTGTTGGGCGCAAGAGAGAAGGAGGAGTGGGAGGAGAGAGAAAGGTGTGGGACCCCCCTCGCCAGCCGCTCAGCGCCGGTCCCGCCACCGCCACGTCACTTAAGTGGAGGCGGAAACAACAGAGTATGTTTTCCCCGATCGAAAGCGTATTCACTTCTTCTTCGGGTGTAAATGCGTCTTCCTCTCCGGAAAGCGTATTTCCTCAAAACCCGCTTCTGCCTTATCCACTCAGGGACTTGTTTGTGATGATATTTTTGCAGAAAGGTCTCTGATCTTCATCAGCTCATATCTTTTTACCAACAACTCCAAATGAGGTGAATCCAAAGCCCACTTCTTCGTTCGTCGAGTCCGTTCCGATGGAATCATTTTCACCATGTTTTAACATTCTGAAAATGACCATTTTTCCCTTGCCCTTATTCAGCCCCTCCGAGAGAGAACGTTTTTCCGGCGATTCTTTCCGCGAGCTTCTCGCACCTCTTCTCGGTGATTTCTTCCACCCCAAGCAAGCCACAACCTCCATTTGCATGATTGCAATGCAGTGACATGGTTTATTCAAGTAAAATTGTTTAAAATATTGCTTTAACTATGCGTGATCTGTTCATGGCATTTCCCGGAGTATTGATTTGATCTTGATATTGCCATGATATTGCTTGGAGTTTTTGGCTTATATTTTTGATGATTATGTGGATGACATGTGCCTTTGGATTCTTAGTGGCTATTAGGATCATTTTCATGATGGTATCTGGTATTATTTTGGAGTATTACTTTGGATGACATGTGCCTTTGGATTCCTAGTGGCTATTAGGATTATTTCCATGATGGTATCTGGTATTAGTTTGGAGTATTACTTTGGATGACATGTGCCTTTGGATTCTTAGTGGCTATTAGGATTATTTTCATGATGGTATATGTTAATTATATTTTGGAGTATTACTTTGGATATCATGCTGCCTTTGGATTATTAGTGGTTAGTATGATTATTCTCATGATGCTAGTTGATGTTCTGTTGCTTGGAGTATTATTTTCGGAAATGATGTTTACATGTGGATCTTAGCCGAATAGATTTATTCTTGTTATTGGAGTAGTAGGATTATTGTTTTCGGATTCATCATCAAAGTAGTGAAGTGCTACCCTTGGAGTATTTGGAGGTGATGATATTAGGGTTGGATTATTTGTTGGATTTTGCTATGACGTGGATTATAGTTTGATAGTTGATATCGGAGTATCAGTTAACACAATTATACTTTTGGGGATAAATTCCGTCATTAAGTTGGTCAGGTGCCACCGAACCGGGCTTTCTCCAATGCAACCACATTTGCCTTTATGGGAAGGACCTAATGCGGTCTATTGTCATGCCTCTCGCTAGTGCCTCCAACTAGGGAAGGTTATGGGCATGCGGTACCCTGGCCCGGTAAGCAGACATAACATTGTGTGCCCGTTGTTGTTGTTGTACCCGGGTTGTCCCTGTGTGGGACCGTTTATTGTTTTGGCCACGACGGTGGCCGTTGTGTATTTGGTAGACACGGGGCCACCCAGGACTAGCCTAGTGGGGAGTGAGTCAGAGTGGCCGGGAGAGTGTCATGGCAGTAGATCGGTTTTGTCAGAACGTTGTTGGTCCACCCGAATGGGAGTGTGAGGCCATGGGTTTTGTGGTGTGGGTACAGTGCGCTACCTATGTAGAGTGTATTTAAATCTATCAATAGTCGCGTCCTCGGTCATGGGCATGGGTTCATACTAGGTCACACCGTTCGATCAACACTCACATGACGGAATGACTTATAGGTGATTTATATGTGGATATTTTATGCCATACAGATTGGCAGGATGTTGATGATGATGTTTGAGACCAAGTGTTGGTCGTGGTAGTGATCGCCGTAATGATCACCGTTTGGTTTGGATCTCGAGGTGATCGAGATGGTATATTGCTTGGCCGGTGAGCCATTTGTGATATGGTTATGGAGATCTGAGATGGTGATTTATCATTATTGTATTAGTTTCATACCATGCTTAGTAGTTGCTTCATAATAATAGTTGTTAATTTAATTAACCTATTAAATGCTATGTTATTGTCTTGCCTTGATGTTTATGGTTGTTGTGAGCTTGCAAGTACATTCAATGTACTGACCTGGCGTGTCATGGCAGATTGCAGGTGATGCCATGATTGCTTGATTGCTTGTCAAGGTTGCTGTGCGTGCGAGCTAGATCGTGTCCTAGCCAGAGTCCTTGCGGAGTGGAGTTCACTACCTTCGTCGTTGTTCCGGTGCTAGAAGTATTCCGCCGCTACGAGTTGTTCTGCTGCTAGCATAGAGCAAGTGTAGTATTGCAAGTGTAGTGTCGCCATGCTGATGTGCTTCTTTGTAACATCGGACCCTTTTATTATTATCCTTGTAATAAGAGATGATTTGTTCTATGTCAAGAAGTGTCGTATTCCAGAGACTTCTCCTTGATCTCTGGGCTGGAATATGGGGCGTTCCAGTTTTTCTGAGCCGGGGTGCCACAGGCTTGGTATCAGAGCTGGTCTGGCTGTAGGACGCCCTAGTTAGCGCGAGCGGTAGAAACCGGTAGTAATCGGTAGTATAGAGTCTACCTTGTTTGTTGCATTTGGTTGCTGCATTTGTTTGTGCATGACATGCATATAGCCTTATTTGCTGCTGATGATTTATTTGGTGAGTGTAGATGGCATCGGTTCGGATCCACTACAGCTCAACGTTTGCATTTCTCCAGTTTTCTTTTCTTACTCATTCTTCGATGTTTGGCGTCATTTCTGTCCCAGAAGAGTGATGCCAAGTGATCCTGACACGGTTTGCAGAAATGGTGCTCATGTATCTCGCCGATATCCTCCTTTCAGCCCTGCCTATTGTTTCGGTGATGAACATGCTTCTATCCTGAATCGCTCTTTTATTTCATCGTGTTGGCAACCCTTAATGGTCTGAGTTATCAAGAAAGGGCTATGTCAGCAGCCTCAATTTTCCCCACTATCCTATTTCTTGGACGAGTACGGATATTTTCCGTCCGCTTGATAATAATGTGGTCGCGACATTCCTGTCCTGCTACATGGTTACGAAGTATGTCCTCGCCTTAGAGCTAGTCCAGGATGCTACCTGGCTAAGCTAGCCCTTGGTGTAGCACTGTTTACACCAATCCTTCCACAGCTTTATTCGTCCTCGTGCACATTGTCACAACATGCTAGATCGTAGAACCGAAGATCCCGCGAGATTTGTGTGCTTAAGTAGGCATGCATATTGTGTGACTAGCAGTAATATGTGACATTGGTCTTGCGTGAATTGATTGTTGTTGTGTGCTTTTGTTTAGTTGAGTTTTCTTCTGCTTCTTTCCTTTGGGCCCCGGTGTTACATTATTTTTCCACTATAAAGAGTTGCTCACAAACCGCCACCGGATCCGAAGAATCGGCAAGGAGTTTAAATATTTGGAAACTCAGCTAAATAGAATGGAATTCTCAGCCAACTGCAGTGAAATGGGGAATATCTGATTTGGAGGCTGATAATCAATTTTGCATTAGTGTGCACTCCTCACCATAGTACTGATAACTCAAGTCTACATCAGTACAAAATACTCACAGTAGTAATAGTCAAGTCGGCAGCAAGACAAGTCAGGTACAAGATCAACGGTATATTTTCAGGTATGGAGCATATACAAAATTTTGGCTCAGCAATGCATGATGTTTGAAATATATGATCATCCGAAATA
This sequence comes from Triticum aestivum, assembly GCF_018294505.1. NCBI lineage: Eukaryota > Viridiplantae > Streptophyta > Magnoliopsida > Poales > Poaceae > Triticum > Triticum aestivum. Next base: position 247,785,456 of record NC_057797.1, on the reverse strand, counting down.
AAGTTAGCATGTGATATGCTCATGGAAGATAGTCAAACAAATTTTTGCATCCAAATGATCAGCCACAAAATATTATGGACGTGCGTGTAGATTGCAGTCTGCATATTAGTATGCAGCTTTGGATGTAAGAAACTCAGTCTTCTTCCACACGTTATCGGAAGAAATTTATGATGCAAGGCTCCACAATTTTCCTCAGCATAATATGTGAACAATGTCCGGTCCAAGATATCTGGTCTTTCTCAGCAAGATACCTCGGTAAAAGCTTCTGACAAGATGGAAATGAATTTTTCTCAACAAGCAAAACCGAGGAGAAGCTTCTCAAGTACGGAACTCAGGCTTCTCATGCACAATACTCATGTCAAGCTTCACGTGTAAGCTATCGAGGCTTCTTCGAAACGATACCCAGACAAAAGATTTGAGTAGAAGCTAATGAGCCTTCCTCGGCAAGCTACATAAATGGCTTTTATCTGAAGTGCAAGGATCAGACTTGCAATAATTTTGTTAGAGATACAATGCAGTCAAAACATATGCCTACCGCGAGGATCGAGTGTTCGGTGGCATATTCTTCTTACACACATGGTGAGCATGTATCCCCAGTCAGATCAGTCACTCATACGAGATACGACAATGATCAAGCAGATATACCTAAGAAAGGTATGGATCCCACAACCTCACGAGTCAGGAAAATGAAAATGGGCAGAGATACATATCATGAATTACAAGGATCGACAATATCTGGGGATGACATCACAGAATCCACAGTCTTGACAATGGTCATCAAGGTCATTATTCCCGCACCAGACAAGGTGATATCATGAAACCTTGTCACCTTCTTGTATGATTGGACTCCGCAATGAGCTATGTACAACTACAAGCTCCAAACATATGTCATATGTGTGCGGACTCTAGTCAGAAAATAGGCACAAAGGAATAATGCCAACAATATTGCATTAATCACGTCCCTGGTCATACGAAGAATCAAGGACAGGTGTGGCCAAGTTATTCTAGTAAGGTATCCTCACAAAGAAAATCATGGCCGTTATAGGGTGAGACTGACAACAAGGGTAAGATGATTTTTGCATGACCATCAGGGTCCGGATACCCAAATCAGTTAGAGGCCATAATTCCCTATGGATCCACAAAAGCATACCCTCAGAGGCCTACTCTGTTTTAAAAGGATCTCATATCCCACTGACCCGCCGGGAATGGTTAATATGGAAAATCCAAATAGGTATGCCGACAAAATGAGAAAGTCAAAAGCCGAACAATCGGCTTAGACTCGGTATACTCACCAACGGAATCAAGTACATGGTTAGTCTGTCAGGAAAAAGGAATTGTCCATCAGGCCCTATCAGGCCAGTCTCAACATGTAAATATGTGAGGAATGACACGGCTATAACTCCATACACCGTTATATTTCTCCTGACAAAAGGCAATCAGATATTTGGTACAGGATGAATCAGGATGAATCAGGATGAATCAGTGCCACCTTTGAGCAGCCAGATCCCGTCAAAAGGTGGCCATGTTTAATTCTCAGCATTTACTGGAACCGAAAGGCGTGCATTTATTTGAAGCAACCCCATGACAGAAGTATTAAGGTTTTCATGACAAAAGGAAATTTATGCTCAGATCCATTGGATATCACCACAGGTATGGAGAATCAATGTCAGTAAAAATAAATTGTTTTATGAGCAAAGACCTGTTAGGATTTGGGGAAAGGTGAAGCAAACCACCCCGAGCAAAGATAATCAAATCATCTAAGATTCATGGGGGAGAATAAATAAAGGAAAAAGGATACTCGAGTTGGAAACGGTGTCCTCAAGACATACTTGTTCCCTGAGCAACTAAATCTCGAGGACGATATTTCTTTAAGGGGGTAAGAGTTGTAACAGCCTGGATTTTGGCCCTTTTATTTTTCTTTTGATTTAATTGGTTTTTGCTTTGTTTTTCTTTTTGGAGTGGTTCTATGGCCTTGTCACCTGGGAAATCAGCTTCATTTCCTCTCCCAAGTGGCTCATCATGCTAAAAACCTTGCCAAGATCATGTCACTCCACTGCTGGACCAAACCCTAATTTCTTTTCTAGGGAAAATTCCTTTTCCTATTAAAGGAGTAACCCTATCTGCCTTAGGTTGTGAAGCAACCTATATTTCTGTCCATCCAAAAATCCCCAAATAATTCTTATAATTTTTTTGGGTCATATCTTCATCAAATATGGCAAAATATTTCATTGGCCATATTTGCCATCATGCTCAATAAATTCAGTTCCTCTTATGTCCTAAATGGCACTTTGTGAAGCAAGTGCTATTTATCTTTGTCCATTTGCGCCCAAAATTTGTGAGCATGATATACCATCCAAATAATAGACTTGTGCCAAAATTCAACTTTATTTGCCTAGCCAAACTTCCTCAATGATTTTTTAAAGTTCATGTCAGAGGGAAGCATTTGTGAAGGAAGTGCTAGCTAGGTTTATCCAAATAAGTTGCAATTTTGCACACTTCTACTTGTGCTCATACCATTGATCTCCTCCAAAATTTAGCCCCACCCAATCAACTATGTGAGCACAATAGCAAATCTTTGATTCTGTCAATATTTTCAGGTTGTGAAGCAAGTATATTTTATATTGCTTCATTTTGCCTGAAAATTTACCAGAGCATTCTCCTACCGAAATAAATTCTCTCTACAAAATTTGGCATCAATTATTAAAGCCAATATTTCTTTAGAATTTTTGCAAGATTCTTGACAGAGGGAATAGCTGTGAAGGAAGTACCATTTTGGTAAAACCAATTGGTATGAAATTTTTACAGCACCTTTATCTGGCCAAATCACTAAGCCCTGCCAAGTTTTACCTCGAGTGGTTACTCCATGTGAGTGCATCATGCAAATCTTGATTCTGGACCCATAATATGAGTTACAAAGCAACTATATTAGTTTGTGCCCCATTATCCCTCAAAACCTCCAGGATCATAGTCCTTCCTTAGTTGATCACCCAGACAAACTCTTTAGCGTTAGAGAAATCCCTGTTGATCACCAGTGCTCACCCAAGTTTACAGCAATAATCTTCAGATGGTGATTACCATTTAACCATATCACTTTTCACTGATCTACCACCGAAGGTGAGATCTCCACTGGATAGACTACACACTAGATAACCCGTTCCAGCCCCTCTCCCACACTACATGCCAGTGCACGCTATGACCATGACAATGCTGTGCCTGTGCACGCGCTCTGTGTGTAGTGGCCACGTCCAGTGGCTGTTTGCACCGGACCCCCTCCTCATCTCGTCGTCTTCGCTCGCGTGAGCGTGTCTGGCAGATAGCCCATGTCATCGCCGTTCCCCTAGACCCCTCTCCCCCTCCGGCGGCTTCCTCACTGATGCTCTCCGACGCTCGCCCATGGGAGCACAGTGCCCTGACATGTTTTAATAGTGCTCGACTTCTTCCTCTGCTCCCCAGTGTCGTCTACCCCTCCGTGAGCTCCGAATCAATAGCTCGTCATGTTCCCGCGCCCTCCCGTGCTCACTGGCCATCGCTAGAGCCTCGACCGGACGTGCCCGGCGGCACCCCAGCCCATCCCTCTCGCCCGCCTATATATAGGCCTCCCCCAAGCCGTTCAAGCACACCAGCAGCCTCTCCTCACTTCACTACCCTCCCCAGCCTGTCAAGCGAGCTCGAGAGGCTCTCCTCGCCTCTGTTGACCGCCATAGCCGTCTCGGCCATCCGCCTAAATTAGCTCGAGTCCGAGCCTCCCCCTCCCTCCTGACCTCACCATAGCCTCACCCAGACCTCGGCGATCCTCCCCGTGTCCTCCCCCCACCGCAGGAGCCACCTTGGCCGCGTGCCCCAAGATCAACCGCCGCAGCCAAGCTCTCTGTTCCTCGCGCGGTGCCGCCCCTCTTCTCCTCCCTGTGCTCTTCTCCCCTCTGGATGGATGCGGTGGACCTCGTCATGCTCGCCGGTTGCCTCCCCTTGGCCGGAGCTGGCCAGAGCCGACGAGCCCATCGCCGGCCAAGCCCAGCCACGCCTCTGCCTCGCCCATCTCTGCTTCTGTTGGGCGCAAGCGAGAAGAAGGAGTGGCAGGAGAGAGAAATTAGTGGGACCCCCTCGTCAGCCGCTCAGCGCCGGTCCCGCCATCACCACGCCACTGAAGTGGAGGCGGAAACAACAGAGTATGTTTTCCCCGACCGAAAGCGTATTCACTTCTTCTTCGGATGTAAATGTGTCTTTCTCTCCGGAAATCATATTTCCTCCAAACCCGCTTCTTCCTTATCCACTCAGGGACTTGTTTGTGATGATATTTTTTGCAGAAAGGTCCCTGATCTTCATTAGCTCGTGTCTTTTTACCCACAACTCCAAATGAGGTGAATGCAAAGCCCACTTCTTCGTTTCGTCGAGCCCGTTCCGGTGGAATCATTTTCACCATGTTTGGACATTCTAAAAATGACCATTTTGCCCTTGCACACATTCAGCCCCTCCGAGAGAGAATGTTTTTTGGGCGATTCTTTCCGCGAGCTTCTCGCACCTCTTCTCAGTGACTTCTTCCACCCCAGGCAAGCCACACCCTCCATTTGGAAGATTGTAATGCGGTGACATGGTTTATTCATTTAAACTTGTTTAAAATATTGCTTTAGCTATGTGTGATCTGTTCATGGCATTTCCAGGTGTTTTGATTTGATCTTGATATTGCCATGATATTGCTTGGAGTTTTAGGCTTATATTTTTGATAATTATGTGGATGACATGTGCCTTTGGATTCTTAGTGGCTATTAGGATTATTTTCATGATGGTATCTGGTATAATTTTGCAGTATTACTTTGGATGACATGTGCCTTTGGATTCCTAGTGGCTATTAGGATTATTTCCATGATGGTATCTGGTATTAGTTTGGAGTATTACTTTAGATGACCTGTGTCTTTGGATTCTTAGTGGCTATTAGGATTATTTTCATGATGGTATCTGTTAATAATATTTTAGAGTATTACTTTGGATATCATGTTGCCTTCGGATTATTAGTGGTTAGTATGATTATTTTCATGATGCTAATTGATGTTCTGTTCCTTGGAGTATTATTTTCGGAAATGATGTTTACATGTGGATCTTAGTCGAATAGCTTTATCCTTGATATTGGAGTAGTAGGATTATTGTTTTCGGACTCATCATGACAATAGTGATGTGCTACCCTTGGAGTATTTTGAGGTGCTGATATTAGGCTTGGATTATTTGTTGGATTCTGCTATGACTTGGATTATAGTTTGATAGTTGATATCGGAGTATCAGTTATCACAGTTATACTTTTGGGGATAAATTCCATCATTAAGTTGGTCAGGTGCCACTGAACCGGGCTTTCTCTAGTGCAACCACATTTGCCTTTATGGGAAGGCCCGAATGCGGTCTATTGCCGTGCCTCTCACCGGTGCCTCCAACCAGGTATGGTTATGGGCATGCGGTACCGAGGCCCGGTAAGCAGACATAACCCTGTGTGCCCGTTATTGTTGTTGTACCCGGGTTGTCCCTGTTTGGGACCATTTATTGTTTTGGCCATGAGGTGGCCGTTGTGTCTTTGGTAGACATGGGGCCACCCAGGACTAGCCCAGTGGGGAGTGAGTCGGAGTGGCCAGGAGAGTGTCATGGCAGTAGATCAGTTTTGTCGGAAAGCCGTAGGTCCACCCGAATGGGAGTGCGAGGCCATGGGTTTCGTGGTGTGGATACAGTGCGCTACCTCTGTAGAGTGTATTTAAATCTATCGATAGCCGCGTCCTCGGTCATGGGCATGGGTTCGTACTAGGTCACACCGTTCGATCAACACTCACATGACGGAATTACTTACAGGTGATTTATATGTGTATATTGAGCCATACAGATTGGTAGGATGTTGATGATGACGTTTGAGACCAAGTGTTGGTCATGGTAGTGATCGCCGGAATGATCACCGTTTGTTTTGGATCACGAGGTGATCGAGATGGTATATTGCTTGGCCGGTTAGCCAAGAGTGATATGGTTATGGAGATCTAAGATGGTGATTTATCAGTATTGTATTAGCTTCATACCATGCTTAGTAGTTGCTTCATAATAATAGTTGTTAATTTAATTAACCTGTTAAGTGCTACGTTATTGTCTTTCCTTGATGTTTATGGTTGTCGTGAGCTTGCAAGTACATTCAATGTACTGACCTGATGTGTCATGCCAGATTGCAGGTGATGCCATGATTGATTGATTGCTTGTTAATGTTGCCGTACGTGGGAGCTAGATCGTGTACCAGCCAGAGTCCCTGCGGAGTGGATTTCACTACCTTCGTCGTTGTTCCACTACTAGAAGTATTCCTCTACTACGAGTTATTCTGCTGCTAGCCTAGAGCAAGTGTAGTATTGCAGGCGTAGTAATAAGAGCTGATTTGTTCTATGTCAAGTAGTGCCGCATTCCAGATACTTCTCCTCGATCTCTAGGATGGAATAAGGGGCGTTTCGGTTTCTCTGAGCCGGGGTGCCACATTAGTAGAATCCTCCGAGTACAAATTCAAAGAACATTCTTCAATATCGGTAAGACCAAGCACATCACATAAAGATTTCGGGATCGTGGAAACACTAGCACGCAAGTCACATAGAGCAAAACACTCATAATTTTTAATTTTGACATTGATAATAGGTTCCCATTCGTCATGTAATTTTCTAGGAATTGAAACTTCTAGTACCAACTTTTCTTCCAAAGATTTCATCATAGCATCAACAATATGTTTAGTAAAAGCTTTATCTTGTTCATAAGCATGGGGTGAATTTATCATCCATTGCAACAAAGAAATACAATCAATCAAAGAGAAACTATCATAATTAAAGTCTTTGTAATCCACAAGAGTGGGCACGTCACTAGTTAAAGTTTTCACGTCTTCAAACCCACCTTTATCAATTTTCTCAACAAGATTTTCACCCTCTGAATTATTGGGATGCCTTCTAGCTAAAGTTGACTCTTATCTAGTACATTTTACATCAATCTCAATTTTACTAAACAAGGAATCAATAGAGGAAACGCCAATAATTTTAAGATCTTCATCATTTTTATGAAAGCGATCACTAGAAAACTATTTTTCTAAAATTCTCTTCTAGCTCTAAGCATGGCAGTTCTTTTCTTACTTTCATCGATAGAAACATAAAGCTCTTTAATTGATTCCACAACCTTAGGCACAAAATTTTTCACCTTGAGATGTTCTATATCGTGAGAAATTCTATCAACACTTCTAGACAAATCATCAATCTTATTCAACTTTTCTTCCATTGTAGCATTGAAAACTTTTTGTTTATTGATAAATTCTTTAATATTATTCTCAATATCAGAGTTTTTCCTATTATTATTATAAGAAGGATTACCGTAGGAATTACCATAATTATTAGGGGAATTACTAGGAAAATGCCTAGGATTAAAATTACCTCTATTAGCATTGTTATTGAAAATGTTTCGCGAGATAAAATTCAATAGGAGAAATTTTATTAGCAACCAATTCCATAAGAGCATCAACTTTTTCACTCAAATAAAAAATTTCTTCAATCGAATGAACTTTTTTACTAGTAGGAGCTCTTTTGGTATGCCATTGTGAATAATTTGCCATGATATTATCAAGCAATTTGGTGTCCTCACCTAAAGTAATTTCCATAAAAGTACCACCTGCGACGGAATCTAAAAGATTATGAGAAACAAAATTCAAACCCGCGTAATAATTTTGTATGATCATCCAATGATTTAACCCATCAGTTGGGCAATTCCTTAGCATCAATTTCATCCTTTCCCAAGATTGTGCAACATGCTCATGTTCAAGTTGCTTGAAATTCATGATCTGGGTTCTAAGGGGAAATAATTTTTGTTGGCAGAAAATACTTAGTAATAAAAGCATCTTTGCACTTATTCCAAGAATTAATACTATTGCGAGGCAATGAAGAAAACCAAAATTTTCCAAGATCTCTTAAAGAAAACAGAAATAATTTCAGCTTCACAACATCATTGTCCACATCTTTTTTCTTTTGCATATCGCATAATTCCACAAATGTGTTAAGATGGAATGTGGCATCCTCATTAGGAGTACCGGAAAATTCATCTTTCATAACAAGATTGAGCAAAGCGGTATAAATATCACAAGTATCCGGACTAGTGGAGGGAGGAGAAATCGGAGTGCTAAGAAAATCATTGATATTGGTATTTGAGAAATCACACAACTTGGTCTTCTCTTGATTCATTGTGACTACGCAACAAGATTGCTCCTAAAAACATATCCTGCAAGAAAACGACGAACGAAAAAGAGGGCAAATAAAACGGCTAATTTTTGTGAAGTGGAGGAGAGGAAAACAAGAGGCAAAAGGAAAATAATGTAAATTGCAAGGAGATGAGATTTTTGATTATGAACCTGGTAGATGTTGATGATGTCTCCCCGGCAATAGCGCCAGAAATTCCTTTTGAAGTCTGCTAGAACTACGTCGCTATTTCCCCAAAGAGGAAGGGATGATGCAGTACATGGACGGTAGGTATTTCCCACAGTGATGAGACCAAGGTTATCGAACCAGTAGGAGAACCAAGAAAAACTAGGTAAACCGCACCTGCACAGAAATAAGATATACTCGCAACCCGGCGTGTTAAAGGGGTTGTGAATCCCTTTGGGTTAATGGTGCCAGAAATTGGCAAACCGACGTGAGGAAGTTGTAATAAGTTGATAAATAGATCTCGCGGGGAAAACGGGATGAAATAAATTGCAGCAAAGTATTTTTGTATTTTTTCTTTTAATGGATCCAAAAATAAAATCAAAGGAAAATTGATCGCAAAGGAAAATAAAATAAAGAAGAGACCCGGGGGCCATAGGTGATGGTGTCCTAGAATAGGGGGTACTCACCATGTCATCTCCCGATCTGTTAGATTGGGCCAATGACCCCCATGGCCGTATACTCATGGGCCAGTTCGGACAACTACTGCATACAAGGAAGATTCCACAAGACTTGGCGATCAAGACAAGGACTCCTCCCCACCGACATATTCGGCTAGGACTCTTGTTATCCTAGGCCTCTGGTGCATTATATAAATCAAGGCCAGGCTAGTCGATAGATGATATACAACAACAATCATACCATAGGCTAGCTTCTAGGGTTTAGCCTCTATGATCTCATGGTAGATAAACTCTTGTAATACTCATATCATCAATATCAATCAAGCAGGACGTAGGGTATTACCTCCATCAAGAGGGCCAGAACCTGGGTAAGCATCGTGTCCCCCGCCTCCTGTTACCATCCGCCTTAGACGCACAGTTCGGGACCCCCTACATGAGATCCGCTGGTTTTGACACCGACATTGGTGCTTTCATTGAGAGTTCCGTTGTGTGATCGGCAAAAGGATCGATGGCTTGTCTGCGGATTAATTGCGACGTCGACATCTTCATCACCGGCTGGACTAGTCACCTTGGCTCGACTGAGGACCGTGCTCCTTCTCCGATCGTCATGTATGTACGGGGGCCTTCATCAACATCAACTTCGATCTCTATCATGATCATAGAGGAATCATCCATGGAGCTAGAGGGCTCAATGTCAACATTGCCCTCGGGCGGTCGTGCTGTTTTTCTAGGTAGAGAACTTGTATCCGCTCTCACTTCCTCCTCGAGCGTTGGTTTGACGATTTCTTTGGCGGAATGGTGCGGAATTATGTATACAACAGCCATGCAAAATTTCGTCGAGTTCCGATGGAGGAATCTCCGACAAACTACGATATACCGGAGCCCTGTCAAATCTAGACGGGAATCTGGACGAGTTTAGGGCGTGGTCTCCAAACCCCAGCTCGGAGGTCCTATGGAAGATCCAACCGTTCATCTACTGCAGAATTCCCATATCTACCACCCCTCCAAATTTCAGCTCGATCCGACGATTCAAACTCCGGTAACCTTCCGATGAGTCGACCAATTTTTGGATCTGTTTTCTCGCGAATACGGATCCGATCCGAATTCATGTTTTTTATGAACGTGATATTGGACAACCTTTTTAGAGGAATTCTTTTCTAGGGTATTGTGCGTCATTTTTAAACACATGCCCGTAAAATTTTAAGCCTTCCCTGAGGTCATCTTCATCATCATGCTAGTGTCAAACCAGTCCGGCAATATTGCTCTAAGGCTGCCGACCTGCGCTAGACATGTCGTCGCTTTGTTGAGCCGAGCTCAACTTCTTCGGATCATCATCTCGGCAAGATGAACAAGAGTTCGGCAGCGCCAAGGATAAATCATCACCAACATCGTCGCCCCACGGATTACACGGAGCGGGCACACCGGCATCGCCGCACAGTCACTTCATCAAGCTGGCATCGACCATGTCACGACCAGCATCGGCAGGGCCGCACTATTGCTTCTTCAAGCCGATGTCCATCACGCCGACCTACTTCGACTCATCGGCTGACATTGAGACTTCGACATCTCGGCTGGACCAGGGTCTTCTCCATCTCTTCATCAACCTACTCCGGAGACTTCAGCGTCACTAGCCGACCAGCTTCATTACGTTAGCTGGACCAAGGGCTTTTCCTGCGCAAGCCAACCTTTGCCAGCATCGCCCTACCGTCGCTTTATCACCCATCAGGCAATGGGTGTATGGATCGAGTCCCAATTTTGGGAGTCACCTTTCTTCGGATTATTACAACAAATAAACCAGGTGCTATTAATCCTAGTAATTTTCGCTTGTTGGGGTTTATTTTTCCCTAGAAATTATTACTCTGGTTTGTTCCATCATCTGTACACAGGTCCATCGAATGATGGCCGCACTAATGATGGTCGCGTGGTGGTTCGGTCAGTTTCCGTACATAGTCTAGCGAACGCCGCATCCAGAACTCGGACCGACCTGTGAATTCAGGCTTTGCCACACCTTTACCACATCACGCCGACGGCCTGCATCGACATTGACTTTGGTGCCAGGCCATATTTCTTTTATTACTCACTTTGCATAAATTATTTATTATGCAACATTTTTTATCATTATTATTATTATCTCCGGTTTGCACTATTTTTTGTGCACAGAAAAATGATCCGGGTTGGGCAGTATCATCAACTCGGCGTACTGACATACCACGTCACCTCGACTGGACGGGGGCTTCGTCAGCACTTTATTACCCCATGCCGGGGACTTCGGCATCACTCTGCCGGCCTGCATTGACCGTGATAGGTCACCACTTCGGAGTGCCGAGCTCTTTGCTCCGCCACCTCGGGACCGGCTTGGGGGATGGAACCTTGTCCCGCATGTAACACCCTCGATGCGACTATAGCTCCCACGTGTCGAGGCACGACTTAGAGACATAATCGCATTGAAGGCATATGTCGCAAGTTAGGCAATCTTCACAACATCCCATGTAATATGATAATAAAAAGGGAGATAACATAGTTGGCTTACACTCGCCATGTTAATCAAGTACATAAATAACATTACATCATCCAAACACTCATGGCCCGACTACGGCGCCAAAATAAAAGAGAACCCAACATGCGACACGGTCCCAATCACCCCCAACTGGGCACCACTACTGATCATCGGGAAAGGAAACATAGTAACGTTGAGAGTCTTCGTCGAACTCCCACTTGAGTTCGTACGCGTCTCCTGGAGCGGAATCATCAGGCCCTGCATCTGGTGTAATAGTAATTTGTGAGCCACAGGGACTCAGCAATCTCGCACCCTCGCGATCAAGACTATTTAAGCTCATAGGAATGGTAAGGTAAAATATGAGTGGAGCTGCAGCAAGCGACTAGCAAATATGGTGGCTAACTTATTCGCAAAGGAGAGCGAGAAGAGGAGGCAAAGCACGAGCGAGAAACTAGAGAACAACCTGCGCAAACATTACTCCAACACCGTGTCCACTTCCCGGACTCCGCCGAGAAGAGGCCATCACGGTAACACACTCAGTTGACTCATTTTAATTAAATTAAGGTTCAAGTTATCTACAACCGGACATTAACAAATTCCCATCTGCCCATAACCGCGGGCACGGCTTTCGAAAGTTCAATCCCTGCAGGGGAGTCCCAACTTAGCCCATAACAAGCTCTCACGGTCAATGAAGGAATAGACCTCCTCCCAAGACGTTCCGATCAGACTCGGTATCTCGGTAATTCAAGACACTTCGACAGGTTAAAAAAAGTCCAGCAACACCGCCCGAATGTGCCCACAAATCCCGATAGGAGCTGCACATATCTCTTTCTTAGGGCACACTCAGATGAGCCAGACGTCGGGTAGGCTAGCCCAGAGTTGCCCCTGGTAGCCCCGGACATCGCTCGGTGGGACCAACACTTAGAGGAGCACTGGCCCGGGGGGGGGTAAAATAACATGACCCTTGAGTCTGCAGAACCCAAGGGAAAGAAATGGCTAGGTGGCAAATGGTAAGACCAATGTTGGGCATTGCTGGAAAAGCTTTAATCAAGGCGAACTATCAAGGGGTTCCCATTATAACCCAACCGCGTAAGGAACGCAAATATCCGGGAACATAACACCGATATGACGGAAACTAGGGCGGCAAGAGTGGAACAAAACACTAGGAGAGAGGTCGAGCCTTCAACCCTTTACCAAGTATATAGATGCATTAAGATAACATGGCAATATAATGATATCCCAACAAGTAAATAAAAGATGTTCCAACAAGGAACGACCTCCGATCTTCACCTGCAACTAGCAACGCTATAAGAGGGGCTGAGCAAAGCGGTAACATAGCCAATCAACGGTTTGCTAGGACAATGGTGGGTTAGAGGTTTGACATGGCAATTTGGGAGGCTTGCAAGCAAGTGGTAGGCATCATAGCAATGGCATAGCAAAAGAGCGAGCAAACTAGCATAGCAAAGATAGTAGTGATTTCGAGGGTATGATCATCTTGCCGGCACAGTTGTCAGAGTTGACTGGATCCTCAAAAGCAAACTCAACGGGCTCCTCGTTAGCAAACTCATCTCCCGGCTCTACCCAAACAAGACAAACAAGCAACAAGGATACAATCAACCACGTGCAAGAACAAGCAACAAGATGAAATGATGATATGCTATGCGGGATGCGATGCGGGATGCAAAATGCAAGATATGACAGGAAATGCATGAACCTGGCCTCAACATGGAATTCCAAGGGTGCCACTGGAAAGATGAGAAGAAATCGCTTGAAAACGATATAAAGAACGCCGGAATCGGAGTTACGGTTTGGAAATGGCAAGCGCTTCAAAAAGGACACCGGTCTGCGATTTACAGCAAGTAGGCATCTGAATGCAACGAGATGAACAGGCTACAACACCCAAACATGACAACAAAATACATGGCAGGGATGCATTCAAGATGCTTAACAAAAGTCTAGCACTGAGCTACGGCCAAATCATCCATTAACAGGTTCAAACAAGCATGGAAAAAACGCAAATGACAAACAAATCTCAGACTTTGTGAAATTAACACTTCTCTGGAATTTCAGATCATATAGCCCTCTTCGGAGCAACAAAACAACATGCTACAGGACCTGAACATGACAAAGAAAGACATGGCATGGAGGTACTCAACAAGATTAACAAAAGTCCCTTAGTGACCTTGAGCCAAAATGGATCACAAAATATACTAACAAGCACACGAACATAGCAAAAACATAATCAGTTTTCAGACTTAGTGAAAACTGGGACATGCTGAAACATAACTCACGAAGGCATGTTTACGAGCTCGATGCACTCACTATAGAGCAAGTCATGGCAAGACAAGCATACACCCATAAAGAAGGCACAAAATACAAGCTAGACATGGCAAGAACAATGGCATAGCATGCACGGATCAACTACAATAACATCGGCAAAATCGCAAACAAGTTGACGATCTGCCCAGATTCGCAACGAAGCAAAAGTAGAGCTCGATTGACTCAAGTTAGGGTGCTCCATAATTGCAAACAAATACATGGATGGATAGAGCACTAAAAGGTTAACAAAACTCCCTTACTGATCATCCTCAAAAGAGGCACGGATCACTAGGAAACAACAAGAACATATGGCATCATGAGCTAAACAATCCCAGGACTTAGTGAAATCACTAAGTCCTTGAACATAGAATTAGCAAGTGTACCACTTTGCAAGCTTGCACAAGTCACCACACACATCCTAAAAATACATGGGTTGCACCTATGGAGAGTTGACAAAACCCTTAACAAAACATATGAAGAACTCACGGGCATATCATGCACACATTAATCATGGCAAAAATGACAAAAGTGCTAAACGGAGTAACAAATCTGACAATTATCTCAAGTAGCCCTCTTCTACCAGCATTTAGGGCATCAAGATGACCTCAAATGAAAATGATGCAATGGAATGAAATGATGTACTCTCTGAGGTGAACATTTTGATATGCTATATGCATGAATCAGAACTACGGATGCAAAGTTACGGGGCCTCGAACATGGGCATATGAACTAAAAATATCCGGGACTTAGTAAAAAAACTACCCCGGATCAGATCTAGGGTTTCGGGGCACGCGGCCCGAGGCGGCGGCGGCACTGTTCACGTCGGAGCCGAGGTCGCCGGCGATGGCATCGTGGTGGTCGGCGGGGAGAAGAGGGGAGGCGAGGCCAGTCGGTGGGGGCGGCGGCTGGCGGCGTCGGGCCCGGCTCCGGTCGGCGAAGCGGCGCGGGGCGCCGTGCGGAGGCGGCGGGCTGCTCCGGGCGGCGGGCGGCAGAGGTCGCTGGGCGGAGGTCGCCGGCGAGTAGAGACGGCGTCGGCCACAAAGAAGAAGGGCGGCGCGGGCGGTGGAGGACGACCCGGGCAGCGGCGCCTACGGGCCTCGGGGGCCGGCTGCGGGCCTCCCGGGCCGGCGCAGTGAGCGGCGGCGCGCGGCCACGTGGCAGCGTTTGACTGGGCGCAGGGGGCGGCAGACGTTGTCCGGCCCGCTCCGGACACGTCCGGCGGCGGCGGATCTAGGATTTTTTAGGGTTAGGGGGGAGAGGATCCGCGAATTTGGAATGAGGGGTGTATATATAGGCGTAGGGGGAGCTAGGAGAGTCCAAATGAGGTGCGGTTTTCGGCCATGCGATCGTGATCGAACGCTCTTGGACATGGAGCAGAGTTTGGTGGGTTTTGGGCCAAATTGGAGGGGTGTTGGGCTGCAACACACACGAGGCCTTTTCGGTCCCTCGGTTAACCGTTGGAGTATCAAACGAAGTCCAAATGATACGAAACTTGACAGGCCGTCTACCGGTAGTAAACCAAGGCCTCTTGGCAAGTTTCGGTCCAATCCGGAAATGTTTAATCCCCACACACGAAAGAAAGATAGAAATGACCACCGGAGGAGAAGGAAGCGCCGGAATGCAAAACGGACAACGGGGAAAATGCTCGAATGCATGAGACGAACACGTATGCAAATGCAATGCACATGATGACATGATAGGAGATGCATGACAATGACAACAACACACGGGGATAAAAACCCGAACCCGAGAAAATAAAATAACTTAGCGCCGGAAATGGTAAGAGTTGGAGTACAAATTGGGAAAGTTACATCCGGGGTGTTACAACACTCCACCACTACGAAAGGATCTCGTCCCGAGATCTAGGACTGAAAGAACGCCGGGTACTCAGAACGGAGGTGATCCTCGCGTTCCCAGGTAGCTTCACGGTCGGAATGGTGTGACCTCTTGACTTTGAGAAATTTGATTGACTTGTTGTGAGTCTTGCGTTCAGTCTCTTCAAGAATAGCAACTGGGTGCTCACGATAAGAGAGATCTTCTTGGAGCTCAATGTCCTCGAAGTTGACGGTGCGGTCCGGTGTCTTGAAGCACTTTCGAAGCTGAGAGACATGGAACACGTCATGAACATTTGCAAAGTTTGAAGGAAGCTCGAGTTGATAGGCGAGGTCGCCTCTCTTGCTGACAATCTTGAAAGGTCCCACGTATCTAGGGGCAAGCTTCCCTTTGATACCGAACCGACGAGTACCTTTCATAGGAGAGACATGGAGGTAAACATGATCTTCGATCTCGAAAGCCAAATCACGGTGCTTACTATCATAGTAGCTCTTCTGGTGGGATTGGGCTGCTTTGAGGTTATCTCGAATGACTTTGCACAATTCTCCTGCTTCTGTGATTAAGTCATTACCCAAAAGGTGATGTTCACCGGTTTCAGACCAGTTGAGAGGGGTACGACACTTCCTGCCATACAGAATTTCAAAAGGGGCCTTGCCCGAACTTGCTTGAAAACTGTTGTTGTAGGAGAATTCAACATAAGGAAGACAATCCTCCCACTTCATGCCGAAGGAGATCACACAAGCCCTGAGCATATCTTCAAGAATCTTGTTGACACGCTCAACTTGACCGCTAGTTTGAGGATGGAAAGCTGTGCTGAAACGGATGTTTGTGCCCATGGCCTTCTGAAAAGAATCCTAAAACTTCAAGGTAAAGATGCTACCACGGTATGAAGAGATCACTTGAGGAATACCGTGCAGAGAGACAATTCGAGAGGTATAGAGTTCCGCCAATTGAGCTGCAGTGATCGACTCTTTGATAGGCAAAAAGTGAGCCACTTTGGTGAGTTTATCTATGAGAACGAATATAGCATCATTGCCACGCTTGGACTTTGGAAACCCAGTCACGAAGTCCATTTCAATGTGGTCAAACTTCCATTCTGGAATGGCAAGAGGTTGGAGGAGACCAGCTAGCCTTTGGTGTTCTGCCTTCACTCTTCTGCAGACATCAGATTCATTCATGAATTGAGCGATCTTGCGCTTCATTCGAGTCCACCAATAAGCTTGCTTAAGGTCCTGATACATCTTCGTGCTCCCAGGGTGGATGGAGAGGAGAGAATTGTGAGCCTCGTTCATGATCACTTTACGAAGTTCACCTTTGGGTACCACAATTTGATCCTCGAAGAAGAGAGTGTCCTTGTCATCAAGGCGGTAGCACTTGTACTTGGATTGGCTCTTGGCAATCCCAATCTTCACCTTTTTCACCATAGCATCAAGAAGCTGGGCTTGGTGAATCTGGTCTTCCAAAGTAGGAGAGACTTGAAGGTTGGCGAGGAAACCTTGAGGAACAATTTTCAGGTTAAGTTTGCGGAAGGCTTCACAAAGCTCGGGTTGATAAGGCTTAAGAATCAGACTGTTGCAGTAGTCCTTTCTGCTCAAAGCGTCAGCAATCACATTGGCCTTTCCTAGAGTATACTCAATACTCGGATTATACTCTTGAATCATTTCGACCCATCGAGTTTGCCTGAGCTTGAGATTAGGCTGAGTGAAGATGTACTTGAGACTCTTATGATCAGTGAAAATGTCCACTTTTCTTCCCAATAGAAGATATCTCCAAGTCAAAAGAGCATGCACAACTGCCGCCAACTCGAGATCATGAGTGGGGTAGTTCTTCTCATTAGGCTTCAACTGGCGAGAAGTATAAGCAAAAACTTTCTTCTCTTGCATCAATACTGCGCCAAGACCTTGGAGAGAGGCATCACAAAAGACCTCGTACGGCTTGGATTCATCAGGCGGAGTCAGAACTGGAGCACTGATCAATTTCTCTTTCAAAGTGTTGAAAGCAATATCACACTCCGGAGACCAAACGTACTTGACGTGCTTCTGAAGAAGATTTGAGAGAGGCTTTGCGATCTTAGAAAAGTTTTCAACGAATCTTCGGCAATAGCTTGCGAGACCGAGAAAACTGCGGAGTTGCTTCACGTTCTGAGGAGGTTCCCAATTCACAATTGCAGACACCTCAGGATTCACGGCAATTCCCTTGGCAGAGATGATATGACCAAGATAAAGAACCTCATCGAGCCAGAATTCACACTTGGAGAACTTGGCGTAGAACTGATGTTCTCTGAGCTTATCAAGAACCAAAGGCAAGTGCTTGGCATGATCTTCCTTGTTCTTGGAGAAAACCAGAATGTTGTCGAGATAGACCAAAACAAAGTCATTGGTGTAGGCGTTGAAGATGAAGTTCATCATTCGAGAGAACGTTGGAGGAGCGTTGGCGAGACCAAATGACATGACAGTGTATTCATATGAACCAAAGCTTGTTCTGAATGCTGTCTTGGGAATATCTTCTTCAAGAATGTGAATCTGGTGATAACCCATACGGAGATCAAGCTTGGAGAATACTTGGGCACCTTTGAGTTGTTCGAACAACTCATTGATGTTGGGAAGTGGTTATTTGTTCTTGATGGTCTTCTTGTTCACTGGACGGTAATCAACACAAATACGGTCTGTTCCATCCTTCTTCTTCACAAAAAGAACACCACAACCCCACGGAGAAGAACTAGGCCGGATGAGACCCATTCTTTCTTGCTCATCGAGTTGCTTCTTCAACTCATTCAACTCTTCTGGTCCGAGCTTGTAAGGACGCTTGCACACAGGTTCCGTGCCAGGCTCAAGATCAATAACGAATTCAACTGGCCGGTGCGGAGGCATTCCTGGAAGCTCTTCTGGAAAGACGTCTTGATATTCGCAAACGACTGGAATTTGGGAGATAGCATCCAATTCACCCTTCTCATTGAGAGAAAATAGACGGATAGTATCATCATGAGCGGCAAAGACAATTACATCCTCAGACGAATGAGTCAATTGAATCTGCCTGGAAGCACAATCAAGATGTGCCTTGTGCTTAGAAAGCCAATCCATTCCGAGAATAAGATCAATATCCGAGTTACCAAGAACCACCGAAGAAGAGAGAAACTTGTAATCGCCCAATGTGATAGAAACATCTGGGGCAATAGCGCTTGCATTCATGAATTTACCCGGAGAAACAACAGATAACTGTCTAGGCAAATCTTGCAAAGGCAACTCATGCTTAGAAACAAATGGCCTCGAGATGAAACAGTGCGATGCACCCATGTCAAAAAGAACTTTAGCTGGAATATCATTAACAGGAAGGTTACCCATGATGACATCTGGTGATTCCTCTGCCTGAGCTGCATTCAGCAAGTCAACCTTGGCGGACTTGGGGTTATGCTTGACCACAGCTGTACTTGCCGATCTGACAGGAGGAGGGGAGGAAGACGCCTCTGGTTGAAACACTTGTTGGCATAGTGACCCTACTGTTGGCACTTGTTGCACGTGATCTCTGAAAGCGGACGGTGATACGGAGCACTCGATCTTGGAGCTTGAGACGAAGTCTTGTTCTGAAAGCCAGGGTTGGGTGGGTGGGAAGAACCACTGCCACCTTTGCTCTTCTGCTGATACGGCTGACGGAACGGAGGAGGAGGAAGCCAAAACTTCTGCTGCTTGGCCACTTGAGTAGAGGAAGAAGGAGTAACATCTCTGACTCGCTTCTTGGAAGCATCACACCTCAACTGAGAAGCCTCTTGCTTCAGTGCCATGTTGTAGAACTCATCGTATCTCAAGGGCTCAAAGAGGACAAGAGCGAGCTGAATTTCTTCTCTGAGACCACCCCTGAACTGATATATCATGCTCTTCTCATTAGGGACTTCCTGCTTGGCAAAGCGGGCGAGCTTCTGAAACAACTTGTTGTAGTCATAGACAGACAAAGAGCCTTGCTTCAGATTGCGGAATTCCTCACGCTTTCTTTCAACCACGCTCTGCGGAATATGATGAGCTCGGAAATCTCAACGGAAATCATCCCAAGTGATAACACGTCCACCTCTGGAGTCCTTGTACTGCTGGAACCATTCTGCAGCTTGATCTTTGAGTTGGAAGGAAGCGAACTTAACGAAGTCCTCAGGCCTAACGTTACTGCACTCGAAATGCTTGCACAGATCCACAAGCCAATCGTCAGCATCGGTTGCCTCAACACAATTGCTGAAAGTCTTTGGCCCGTTAGCAAGGAACTGGTTGAGTGTAGCAAAGTGACTCTGATTGCTGCCTTGATTCCCTTGACTGCCTTGATTGCGCTCTTGGAGAATTTGCATGATCAACTGTGTGTTTGCATTGGTTGCGGCCATCACAGCTTGCCATGCCTCCGGAGGAGGTGGAGGTGGTGGCGGATCAAGATTCAGAGTCGTGCGCGTTGGAGGAGCCATCCTAAAGAGGTTGACCACCATTAGCACATTGACAGAAAATTATTGAAGCTGAATCCAACGGAATGAAAATTGCAACATATAGTCTACACATCCGAACAAAATGAACGAATGCATTTCTCTTGAAATGGTCACATATCCATAAATTGAGAAGCCACGTAGAATTAAGGTAGAGAAATAAATCAACAAGGTACGGATCAAGAACGAATAATCGGTAAGAAATCCCAATCTCAAACCAATATCCGTGGAAGAAAAACTAGAGCTACTAGAATTCCCACCTATGAAACTCCCCAACCTTTTCGGTTATGCAATCAGGTGTTGGGGATACAGGGGAAGCATAATATCTCACCCAAACTAGCAAATCCTACATCCAGCTGTATCCATCCTTCAACACATAACCAAGAAACCTTCGGAAACCATCTACCTCAACCTTCGAAAAGCATCCGTTATGCAAGTTATGGCGATACTCCCGAACTCCCGCCCCAGTACTGGGTGGCGTCGAAGTTCTCTCACCAACGAACTGCATAAAAGAGATTTTCGATGTCGGCGTACTAAACTCAGGTATTCCAGAACTGCAACAATAAAATTATGATGACAACACCTCAGAGCTCAACTCCCCGGGACACTTCCACTAAACCCCTGACAGGAGGCACCAAGACAATGTTCTCATCATAAAACCATCGGAACGATTCCAAGATACCCGCGTGATCCTAAAATTTTTTATTGAAATTTGAGAAGAGAAGAGTCAAAACTCTATGTCAGGAAGCTTTACCAGAGCGATGAGGAGACTGGGAAGTAAAAATAATTCTTAATCTCTCCGACATATAATTCCTAGTGACTGAAAACATTTTTCTAGACACCACTCGACCGCTAAAAACGATCAAGCAATGGGGCTCCTAAGGTCGGAGAAGGCTCTAATTACCAACTTGTAACACCCTTGATGCGACTATAGCTCCCACGTGTCGAGGCATGACTTAGAGACATAATCGCATTGAAGGCATATGTCGCAAGTTAGGCAATCTTCACAACATCCCATGTAATATGATAATAAAAAGGGAGATAACATAGTTCGCTTACACTCGCCACGTCAATCAAGTACATAAATAACATTACATCATCCAAACACTCATGGCCCGACTACGGCGCCAAAATAAAAGAGAACCCAACATGCGACACGGTCCCAATCACCCCCAACTGGGCACCACTACTGATCATCGGGAAAGGAAACATAGTAACGTTGAGAGTCTTCGTCGAACTCCCACTTGAGCTCGTACGCGTCTCCTGGAGCGGAATCATCAGGCCCTGCATCTGGTGTAATAGTAATCTGTGAGCCACAGGGACTCAGAAATCTCGCACCCTCACGATCAAGACTATTTAAGCTCATAGGAATGGTAAGGTAAAATATGAGTGGAGCTGCAGCAAGCGACTAGCAAATATGGTGGCTAACTTATTCGCAAAGGAGAGCGAGAAGAGGAGGCAAAGCACGAGCGAGAAACTAGAGAACAACCTGCGCAAACATTACTCCAACACCGTGTCCACTTCCCGGACTCCGCCGAGAAGAGGCCATCACGGTAACACACTCAGTTGATTCATTTTAATTAAATTAAGATTCAAGTTATCTACAACCGGACATTAACAAATTCCCATCTGCCCATAACCGCGGGCATGGCTTTTGAAAGTTCAATCCCTGCAGGGGAGTCCCAACTTAGCCCATGACAAGCTCTCATGGTCAACGAAGGAATAGACCTCCTCCCAAGACGTTCCGATCAGACTCGGTATCTCGGTAATTCAAGACACTTCGACAGGTTAAAACAAGTCCAGCAACACCGCCCGAATGTGCCGACAAATCCCGATAGGAGCTGCACATATCTCTTTCTTAGGGCACACTCAGATGAGCCAGACGTCGGGTAGGCCAGCCCAGAGTTGCCCCTGGTAGCCCCGGACATCGCTCGGTGGGACGAACACTCAGAGGAGCACTGGCCCGGGGGGGGGGTTTAAAATAAGATGACCCTTGAGTCTGCAAAACCCAAGGGAAAGAAATGGCTAGGTGGCAAATGGTAAGACCAATGTTGGGCATTGCTGGAAAAGCTTTAATCAAGGCGAACTATCAAGGGGTTCCCATTATAACCCAACCGCGTAAGGAACGTAAAAATCCGGGAACATAACACCGATGTGACGGAAACTAGGGCGGCAAGAGTGGAACAAAACACTAGGCGAGAGGCCAAGCCTTCCACCCTTTACCAAGTATATAGATGCATCAAGATAACATGGCAATATAATGATATCCCAACAAGTAAATAAAAGATGTTCCAACAAGGAACGGCCTCCGATCTTCACCTGCAACTAGCAACGCTATAAGAGGGGCTGAGCAAAGCGGTAACATAGCCAATCAACGGTTTGCTAAGACAATGGTGGGTTAGAGGTTTGACATGGCAATTTGGGAGGCTTGCAAGCAAGTGGTAGGCATCGTAGCAATGGCATAGCAAAAGAGCGAGCAAACTAGCATAGCAAAGATAGTAGTGATTTCGAGGGTATGATCATCTTGCCTGCACAATTGTCAGAGTTGACTGGATCCTCAAAAGCAAACTCAACAGGCTCCTCGTTAGCGAACTCATCTCCCGGCTCTACCCAAACAAGACAAACAAGCAACAAGGATACAAGCAACCACGTGCAAGAACAAGCAACAAGATGAAATGATGATATGCTATCGGGATGAGATGCGGGATGCAAAATGCAAGATATGACAGGTAATGCATGAACCTGGCCTCAATTTGGAATTCCAAGGGTGCCACTGGAAAGATGAGAAGAAATCGCTTCAAAACGATATAAAGAACGCCGGAATCGGAGTTACGGTTTGGAAATGGCAAGCGTTTCAAAGAGGACACCGGTCTGCGATTTACAGCAAGTAGGCATCTGAATGCAACGAGATGAACATGCTACAGCACCCAAACATGACAACAAAATACATGGCAGGGATGCATTCATGATGCTTAACAAAAGTCTAGCACTGAGCTACGGCCAAATCATCCATTAACAGGTTCAAACAAGCATGGCAAAAACGCAAATGACAAACAAATCTCAGACTTGGTGAAATTAACACTTGTCTGGAATTTCAGATCATATAGCCCTCTTCGGAGCAACAAAACAACATGCTACAGGACCTGAACATGACAAGGAAAGACATGGCATAGAGCTACTCAACAAGCTTAACAAAAGTCCCTTAGTGACCTTGAGCCAAAAGGGATCACAAAATATACTAACAAGCACACGAACATAGCAAAAACATAATCAGTTTTCAGACTTAGTGAAAGCAGGGACATGCTGAAACATAACCCACGAAGGCATGTTTACGAGCTCGATGCACTCACTATAGAGCAAGTCATGGCAAGACAAGCATACACCCATAAATAAGGCACAAAATACAAGCTAGAAATGGCAAGAACAATGGCATAGCATTCACGGATCAACTACAATAACATCGGCAAAATCGCAAACAAGTTGACGATCTGCCCAGATTCGCAACGAAGCAAAAGTAGAGCTCGATTGACTCAAGCTAGGGTGCTCCATAATTGCAAACAAAGACATGGATGGATAGAGCACTACAAGGTTAACAAAACTCTCTTACCATTCATCCTCAAAAGAGGCACGGATCACTAGGAAACAACAAGAACATATGGCATCATGAGCTAAACAATCCCAGGACTAAGTCCCTGAAAACAGAATTAGCAAGTGCACCACTTTGCAAGCTTGCACAAGTCACCACACACATCCTAAAAATACATGGGTTGCAGCTCTGGAGAGATGACAAAACCCTTAACAAAACATATGAAGAACTCACGGGCATATCATGCACACATTAATCATGGCAAAAATGACAAAACTGCTAAACAGAGTAACAGATCTGACAATTATCTCAAGTAGCCCTCTTCTAACAGCATTTCGGGCATCAAGATGAGCTCAAATGAAAATGATGCAATGGAATGAAATGATGCACTCTCTAAGATGAACATTTTTATATGCTATATGCATGAATCGGAGCTACGGATGCAAAGTTACGGGGCCTCGAACTTGGTCATATGAACTAAAAATATCCGGGACTTAGTGAAAAAAAACTACCCCGGATCAGATCTAGGGTTTCGGGGCACGCGGCCCGAGGCGGCGGCGGAACTGTTCACGTCGGAGCCGAGGTCACCGGCGATGGCGTCGTGGTGGTCGGCGGGGAGAAGAGGGGAGGCGAGGCCGGTCGGTGGGGGCGGTGGCTGGCGGTGCCGGTCCCGGCTCCGATCGGCGGAGCGGCGCGGTGGCGGCGCGAGTAGAGGCGGCGTCGGCCATGGAGAAGAAGGGCGGTGCGGGCGGTGGAGGACGACCCGGGGGGCGGCGGCTACGGGCCTCGGGGGCCGGCTGCGGGCCTCCCGGGGCGGCACGGTGAGCGGCGGCGCGCGGCCACGTGGCAGCGTTTGACTGGGCGCGGGGGGCGGCGGACGTTGTCCGGCCCACTCCGGACATGTCCGGCGGCGGCGGATCTGGGAATTTTCAGGGTTAGGGGGGAGAGGATCCGCGAATTTGGAATGGGGGGTGTATATATAGGCGTAGGGGGAGCTAGGAGAGTCCAAAT
Source organism: Triticum aestivum (assembly GCF_018294505.1). Classification (NCBI taxonomy): domain Eukaryota; kingdom Viridiplantae; phylum Streptophyta; class Magnoliopsida; order Poales; family Poaceae; genus Triticum; species Triticum aestivum. Next base: position 247,760,903 of record NC_057797.1, on the reverse strand, counting down.
GAGGTGCGGTTTTTGGCCACGCGATCGTGATCGAACGCTCTCGGACATGGATCAGAGTTTGGTGGGTTTTGGGCCAAATTGGAGGGATGTTGGGCTGCAACACACACGAGGCCTTTTCGGTCCCTCGGTTAACCGTTGGAGTATCAAACGAAGTCCAAATGATACGAAACTTGACAGGCGGTCTACCGGTAGTAAACCAAGGCCGCTTGGCAAGTCTTAGTCCAATCTGGAAATGTTTAATCCCCACACACGAAAGAAAGATAGAAATGACCACCGGAGGAGAACGAAGCACCGGAATGCAAAACGGACAATGGGGAAAATGCTCGAATGCATGAGACGAACACGTATGCAAATGCAATGCACATGATGACATGATATGAGATGCATGACAACGACAACAACACACGGGGACAAAAACCAGATCCCGAGAAAATAAAATAACTTAACGCCGGAAATGGCAAGAGTTGGAGTACAAATTGGGAAAGTTACATCCAGGGTGTTACACCGCATCAAGCTTGGACCGCGTCATCAATACCGAACACATTACCCAACTAAGTTTCCTTCATGCTCGAAGTTTTAAATTTTTTAACTTGTGTTCGATTCGACCAAGCATTATACTTTTTTGGAAAAAAGTTGCTTGTAAAAAATCTCCTTGTCAAAACTTTGTTTGTGACACACATATTCAAATACCCAGTTCACTTGGGGGCTTCCTTCATGAAGCCTTTCCTCTTGCATATGATTGTACTTGTATGGCTTCGTTCCTTGTTCGTGTATTACGCCACAATATGTACCATATTAACTTAAACGATTTGCAAGGAGGGTTGCCTTGCTCCTGTGTTTACCCTACGTTCCCGATTGTTCAGCTACGGAGTAAAGGGAGCACCTCTGCGATTGTCACGATCGGGTCATCCGAGCCGGACCTCAGACTGGGTGAAGCCGAAAGCTAGCGCTCTTATTGTTTTCAATTATGGTCGGCACACAACGGAACTCATGAGTACATAAAATCTATTGCACAAGTCTCATAGTAACAATGAGCACCAAAGAAAAGTATCGTGAGGGGTACTATTTTCTTCGAAGATGCTTCTTACACTTCGTTAGTAATATAGCATAAGTTCCCTGAGCGCGCTTTGTCTGTTATAGCCTTATGGCCTGATTGCCTGGTTATCAGAAACACCGTCGATATTCTCGACAGCTGGAGTACATAACACTCTTTGGCCCTTGACCTAAGAGGGAGAAGCCGACGGTCAGTTAAGACACGTGTAAAGATCGGGTGAACACATATATGATATAAGTACTTTGGTACATACATTCATTATACATAAAGTTTTATTATTATTATTATTATTATTATTATTATTATTATTGTTATTTATCACTCATTTTTTCGACACGAGTGTGTGGTCACTAGACGGGGAGCCTAGTTTCTCTCTCAAAGCCGCTAGAGTTTAGTTTGCTAAGATGGCCTAACGAGAGGTACTTCGCCTTCGGGATAAGAGGTTGAAGCCGTAGGCTGACCCGCTTGAGGTCTTGAGATAAGATGTGTCATGATAAAGCACGACATAAGCACTTTTTTTTTCTAAAGTCCAATTTTTAGATTGGCACCAAACACTTCATCTTATTCGGACGTCAGGTTTTCACTGACGTTTTTTGGTTTTCCAAGCCAATGGCACTTTTAAACTATTTGTGTGTTTTCAGTATTAGTCTCGTAGTGCAACGCCGGACTCCTTTAGCGATTCGGCAAAAACACTCTCGGATATTGCCATATATGCACCGGTTTCGAATTGTGTCTTCGGTCAATAGTTGGGTCGCCCGGCTCCTATGCTTGCCTCCTACGTTCCGCTTTGTTCGGCTAGGTGTGCAATGGGTGAACCACTGCGATTGTGCTTCCAGCTCGCATGGTTAAGTACCTCAGTGGAGAAAGCCAAAAACTGACTGTCACAATAGGCGTAAACTGGTCAGCGATCCGATGACTATGTTAAATGATGGGCCATTCGTAACATTGGCCGAAGTGTTTACGGCTTGACCTCGGATGTCAGCGAACACTAACCGGGGGTCATAGCTAGCTTCCCCAGTTTAAAGCTCCTATGACTAAGCGAAAGTTATAAACCCCGCATATCTGATTGCCTCGTTTCCGCTAACACAACCGCCTTCGGGCACCGAGACGTCGTCTAAGGGTTGTTTTGTTATTGCGGAAACACCCTGCGTAGTATCTACCAAGGGGTAGAGGACAATGATGGGACACTTTCAACTGATAAACAGTCGCAATGGAGTCAAAATAATGATGTAAAGTACTTGGATACATAGAATCATTACACATAATCTGTGATTTTACTCTGGGTATCGATCCTTAATTCGGCGACCCATGCCCACATTAAGGCTCGGGGGCTACTGGGCTTTGCGCTCATTATTTACAAATATTAAAGGGGCACATCGATCCCCTGTTCTGGTGTTGCGACCCGACCAGTGTCTCGGGGGCTACTGCATTGCCTATTCAATGCAGAAAATTCAAAGGGTTCAGTGTTCGTCTTGGTCGAACAATGGGAAAGTGCGTCTTCGGATAACAATAAGTACCATCAAGCTAATATATCACGGCGACTTCTCACGACCCTCTCTTAAGGGCCCGTTCGCCGTTCACTATTAGCTCTAATATATTACACTACATTTTTATTCCTGTGTATGATGCCGAGCTAGGAGTTGATCCTCAGGCCGATTTCGCGCATCGACCCAAGCCTCAGGGGCTACTGGGAACAGCGATTTTATGCTTGCCTTTACGTGCATCTCGTGTTTTAGACTGATACACACCTTGAGGGCCACTGGATATACATCGACAGAGAATAAACTACACCAGATAAAATATTCACAAAAAATCAGCCCGCCGTCGGGGTGGTGCACCACCTTAGAAGCAGTCCGGCATAAAGCTCGGGCGCTAGCGGCTAGATCCATAGAGGGCATTCGAGACATTAAGCTTGGCTAAACTCCTTCAACCTTTTTGGAACAAGATGATCTATGACATCTTGGATATAGTCTGGCGTTGGAGCTTGGACATAGTCGGCGTTGGAGCTCGAATAAATTTCGTCATTGGAGCTTGGACACAGTCCGGCATTGGAGCTCGGATACATTTCATCGTTGGAGCTCGGAAGTAGTCTAGCATTGGTGCTCGGCTACAAAAGATACCTCAAATGCAGTCCGACGTTAGAGCTCGGACGCAAGAGGACACTGCCTCCCGGGAACAACTTCAAACCCGAGGTGTGGCATAAAAATAGCAAGGCATTGATAAAGGCCAAAAACTTAAGGGGGCTCCTCGGATACCCGACATATAAACTCTTCGGATTCACTTTGGCGATCCTCAAGATCGAAGATGAGAAGATTTCTTGAACCAGTTTTCAAGACCGACGACCGAAGATGAAGAACAGTTCGGAAGAATCGAGGAGCGTCCCTAACTTGAAGACCGGTTCAGGGGGCTACTGACGGTGTCCTGGACTAGAGGGTACTCACCACGTCATCTCCCAATCTGTTAGATTGGGCCGAGGACCCCCAGGGCCGTATACTCATGGGCCAGTTCGGATAGTTGCCGCATACAAACAAGATTCCACAAGACTTGGCAATCAAGACAAGGACTCCTCCCCACTGACGTATTTGGCTAGGACTCTTGTTATCCTAGGCCTCTGGTGCATTATATAAACTGAGGCTAGGCTAGTCGATAGATGATATACAGCAACAATCACACCATAGGCTAGCTTCTAGGGTTTAGCCTCTATGATCTCGTGGTAGATCAACTCTTGTAATACTCATATCATCAATATCGATCAAGCAGGACGTAGGGTATTACCTCCATCAAGAGGGCCCGAACCTGGCTAAACATCGTGTCCCCCGCCTCCTGTTACCATCCGCCTTAGACGCACAGTTCGGCACCCCTACCCGAGATCCGCCAGTTTTGACACCGACAGTAGGTTTCACTAGTGGCTTCTCTCGAGAAAATAGCAAACGGTGGGTGAACAAATTACTGTTGGGCAATTGATAGAACTTCAAATAATCATGATGATATCCAGGGAATGATCATTAGATATGCATCACGTCCAAGATTATTAGACCGACTCCTGCCTGCATCTACTACTATTACTCCACACATCGACCGCTATCCAACATGCATCTAGTGTATTAAGTTCATGGAGAAACGGAGTAATGCAATAAGAATGATGACATGATGTAGACAAGGTCTATTTATGTAGAAATAGACCCCATCATGTAATACTTAATAGCAACGATACATACATGTCTTTTCCCTTTCAGTCACTGGGATCAAGCACCATAAGATCAAACCCATTATAAAGCACCTCTTCCCATTGTAAGATAAATAAGATCAAGTTGGCCAAACAAATCCCAAATATTGGAGAAGAAATACGAGGCTATAAGCAATCATGCATATAAGAGATCAAAGAAGAGTCAAATAACTTCCATGGATAGAAAGATAGATCTGGTCATTAACTCAAAGTTCATCCGATCCCAACAAACACACCGCAAAAAGAGTTACATCATATGGATCTTTAAGAGACCATTGTATTGAGAATCAAATGAGAGAGAGGAAGCCATCTAGCTACTAACTATGGACCCATAGGTCTACAAAGAATTACTCACGCATCATCGGAGAGGCACCAATGGGCATGATGACCCCCCTCTCTGATGTTTTCAAGATTGGATCTTGTGTTTCTGGAAATTGCGGCGGGTGGAATTTATTTTCGTCGACTGCCCTAGGGTTTCTGGAATATTGGGGTATTTATAGAGCAAAGAGACGGTACAGGGGCACCCGAGGTAAGCACAACCCACCTGGGCACGCCTGGGCCTCCAGGCGCGCCCTGGTGGGTTGTGCTCCCATTGGAGCACCCCAGGTGCTTCTCCGGCCCACTAAATGTCTTTTGTTCGGAAAAAATCCACAAAATGTTCGCTGTGTTTGGACTCCGTTTGGTATTGATTTCCTGCGATGTAAAAACCATGCAGAAAACAGCAACTGGCACTTGGCACTATGTCAATAGGTTAGTACCAAAAAATAATATGAAATAACTAAAAAAGATTGTAAAATATCCAAGAATGTTAATATAACAGCATGTAACTATCAAAAATTATAGATATGTTGGAGACGTATCAGCCGTACTGCAAGATTCGTCTGACCAAGCACTACAAAAAAAGACACATTTGTGACATTTTGGGCTGAATGAATTTTTTTTTCTGTCATGCTTATGACACTTCTATGACGATAATTGTGAAAAAACCTGGTGTCATCATAGATGTGTTGGGATCCTACTTCTATGACAAAAATCATGACAGAAAATGGACTTTTCATCCTGGGTGGGCCAGAGACGCATCTGCATGACATTCTTTGGGCCGTCCATGACAGAAAATCCATGGTAGAAGCGAGGGCAAGGAAAATATCAGGGAGTTCCCGGTTATAGTGGGTGGTCGGGGGCCGAGCGATGCGCGTTTCTCTCGTACATGAACGTGCGTGGGTGCGAGGCATTGGTCTCTAACTAAACCCGAGTGAGGCATTCGCCTACAGAACCCGACCGATTGCACTGCAGGATACGCATTACTGAACCTGAGCGATCGATTGATCTGGCTGTTACCTAAACCTGATCGAGTGATTCCTTCGCTACTGCTACTAACTGAAGCCGATCGAACCCTGTTGCCTCCTTCCCTTGAGGAATAGTGAGCGTTGTTGGGGGTGTTGGATGAACAGTTCCCGGTGGGGGGGTTGGATGAACAGGACCCCATGGTGTCGCCGCTGGATGAACAGGACCCAACAGGACCCCGTGGTGGGCTGGATGAACAGGACTCCATGGAGGGCTGGTTGAACAATAGCCGGTGGAAGGCTGGATGAACAGTAGCCCGTGGAGGGGTGGTTGAACAGGACCCCGTGGAGAGGGCTGGTTGAACAGTAGCCAGTGGAGGAGCGGTGGAGGCTGGATGAACAGGAGCCCATGGATGAACAGTCGCAGGTGGATGCTGGAGGCTGGAGGAGGTCGACGATGGATGAACAGTAGCCCGTGGAGGCTGGAGGAGGTCGACGGTAGAGATAAACAATATCCCGTGGAGTCCCGTTTTGTGGTACCCCACACCCCTCCATATCAAAAGGACCCCATTTTGACCGTTGGAGGTGCAAGAGAAGTCTGTTTCCTCCATTTTGCGTGTAATAAGGAGGCATTTCCTTGTGTGTAGCCGTGGACCCAGCTGTCAGCCTCTTCATGTATCGTCTGCTTTCGACGGATGTCGTTTGTTGACCACCTTGACCATGCTGCACCGAGAGCAGTAGGGCGGTGGATGACGACGAGGCCTAGGAAGGGAACGACATGGAGCCGGGGAAGACGCGGAAGTGGATGCCCATGCTGAGGGGAGTTCGAGCGATGACTGGTCGGCTGCGGGGCGATGCTGACGTTGCCAGAAAATAATAGGATGTGCGGGTGGGTAATGGGATGGACTGGCGGCAACACAGCCGGCCACGGGAGGAGGGAGCAGGAAGTCCCGTCGGCGCTGGTTTGGGCGACTTGAGCAGGAAGATCAGAGATTGAAGAAGCACGGCGGCCATTGGATGGACATCCAACAGTCACTGCTCTATGTTCACTAAGTTGACAAAGCCTTGCGTATGCGTCAAAAACCAATTTAGGACAGCATCATCATCAACCTAGTAGGCCTAGAAGCCCGCCTCCAAATCTGTGGAGAACAACATATAGCCCATTAGCCATTATTTTCAATAATTTACAGCCCATTTTCTAATTCCTAAGGATATTTTCAAGCCCATATTCTTTTTATTAGCATTACAGACCATATATTCTGGGCACTTCTAAAAAATTCAATGAAATTTTCCATATTTCGATGGGGTCCAAACTCTTTTAATCATGAAATTTTGAGTCACGTTAAAGATAATTTTAAAAAAATATATCAAAATAAAATTAAAAAAATATCCGGCAGAAAATGAATGAAAATTAACATATTTACTAGCAAGATGCATGTGCGTTGCACGGAACATGAAGATGCATTTGTATGAGTAGTTTATCTTATGGGAGAAAAGGATGAACGAGGGAAGGCCGTATCAGAAAATGTGGAGAGGAGTGCCGGTAGATTGTCATAGTTTCCTTCCTATCCGTTAGATATAGATTGGCTGACCTATATTACAGGATGGCAGGCACACCATCATCACCAACTCTGCTTTTTATAAGAGTAGAGAAATCCAGAAAAACAATATTTTAATGTAATTATCGGTTGGCTTTGGTTTAAAATTTTACATCCCATTTCTTACAAGTTATAGACCATTTACTGGGGAAGCCCATTTCTTACTACTTACATCCCTCCTCGTCTTGAATGATTTGTGGCCCAGTAGGTCTGAGAAAAGCATGTAGGCCTCGGTTGGGTATTCTCCAAAAAAAGAAATGGGCTAGCCATTTTCAGAAAGAAAAAAGATATCAACTGGGCTCGTCATGTGCTTAAATAAAGGCGTCAGCGTCGATTAGACGGGCCACAGCCCCTGCACAGCGTGCAGTTGAGCTCCGTCTCTAAAACTAAAAAATAACCAGGCAAGTTGTTGCATCCCTAGTGTTATCCGCTCGTTGTGTAATTTTCTCGTTTATTGACTACATTGACAATGGCGTAGGACCTAGTTGTCAAACAATTAGGATGATGTATTTTTTTGTTTGTAGGAGTAATAACGAGGCACTTTCTTTCGTAATGCAATGACCCTGGTGGGTCCCTACTGTCAGCCTCTCCATGTACAGTCATCTCCTGACTCCTCTCGGTGGCAGCCATAGCAAGCGAACCAAGGCGGAGAACGACGGCAAGGCCTCGAACGGGAACGAACTGGAGCAATGGAAGGTGCGACAGTGTAGTGGCAGGCGGAGGGGAGTATGACAACAACAACATGTAACTGAAGCTTACAAACAGTACAAAAGGCCCAAGGATTAATTGTTCATCAAATTTAGACAAGACCTAGATTGAACATGGCAATAACATCTAAACCAACCACTCTTTTTTGCAGTCACAAACAAGTGGATCATTCTAATCCATAAAATGAACATCCCATGCAAAAAAAAATTATAGGAGGATGACTAAAAGTTGATGTAAATAGAAGCCGAGCACATTCAGAAGCCCATTTGTCCACCTGAAACTTCTTTTTTTGCTGTTCAACTTGTCCGTCCGTGAGAAATCTCTTTACGGAAAACATAAGCCTCATGGACAATACTAACCTCACATTCAACAGGAAGAATGTGACAAAGCTTCTGTTTAACTGGTTTGATGCATATCCATCCATCGTTATTGTCCTCAAACGAATGTCATGAGAACTGAGAAAATCCTGGTGCTTCTTACGACACTGATTAGTTATACATATTGTTCCATGCGGTAGCAGTGCCTAACTAGACATGAAGATTGAAAACAGTTAAGGTCTGAAAAAAGGCTATGTTGAAAGAGCGACAACTGAACAGTTAATTCAAGTACAATATATACGGGCTGTCAATGTGCATGAAATCATCACCTTTATATATAAATTCTCCAGAGATCGAAAGCATCACACCAAGCCAATAATTATGTTCAGATCAAAATTAAACATTCCGATATATAAGATCTTGACAGAATCCAGCAACATTGATAGGCTATCCATGGACGAACTCTTCATTGAGCATATAACATAATATTAGTACCCAAAGTGTACTCCAAGATGATATAAAACTTATGCACACAAATGAAAAATGTAGCTTATGATTACAAATGTGTAGATGATAATATACGGTACCTGAAAAAGTGAGGAGCCAAACACCAACTTCCTGTGATCATTAAACGGATCACGAATTACACCAAAGGTCTCCACTTTGGGCGTAGAGACAACAGTTATTTTTGAAGGTTTATAAGTATCATCAAGGAGCAACCTTTGAAGTGAAGGGGCATCTTCGATGTGAGCTGCTATCCTTCAAAACAAATTCCAATGCTTTTAAGGTGAGGACACTTTATTTGGAGACAACTGATAGGGATTTCTATTCCCAAAACAATCAGCAAGCGCTCCAGGGCAGGGCAACTGGAGTGGATGATGTTGTGTAGTGAGGCCTTAGACAGATAAACCACCACAAGCGAAAGTTTTTTTTAGTAGTGGGAGTCAAAGCATTTGTACCAGATCATGTGGTAGATGGCACAGGGCGAAGGTGGCAGTGTGGAGAGAGGAGGAAAACCGCGAGATGGACAACGGTGGTGTGGGCACAAATTCTTGGTGTGTTTGTGATATGAAACTTTCGTGGTAATGGTAGAACTCAAACTGCTGGAGTTTTACGAATTCAGGGGATGTCAGCCAAGCGTCCACCATGCCGGGTACGGATAGCAGGTAGCGTGTCGAGATGCAGAGGCGTGGAACAGGGCCCTGCTGGTGAGAGGAGACGATGGCTCTGAGGAGATCAAATTCAGGAAGGACAAAAAATCTAACGACAGTCAAGATTGAGGGGCGTGGTGCGCCATATTGGGCGCCACCGAGTTGAGAGGACTTGTGTGTGGCAGGAATCCTTGGAGGGGAGAAGCGAGATGATCTTCGCGAGGATGACGTCCGGGAGATCACTAATGCGGTCCACCGGAGATTCTAATTGTTCCTCAGATCCGGGTGGAGGGGGGGCTTCAACCGGCGTCGCCGCTAGCGGGAGCCTCATCTTCCTGGCACTGGGGCCAACCGACTCCATTTTCCTTGCAGGCGTCATGCCGAGTTCACGGGTTTGAGCAGAGTAGCCAGAGATGAGCCTAGTGGCAGTGCGAGTGGGGAAGAAGGTGGGCTGGGGTTTTCTTTATGAGTGGAAGAAGAGGAGCAGGCATTTTTTGTACGAGTGAGGAAGATGGTTAGCAGGGGTTTTATGGATGAGTAAGGAAGATGTGGAGCAGGGGGAATTGGGGGGAGACAGAAGCGGGAGAGCGAGCTGCAGTATAAGTGGAAGTGAGGAGGAAGGAGGGTTTTTCCAGGATCGCCCCCTCTTCAAGAATTATGGGCTTCTCCTTGCAAAAAACAAAAACAAATGGGCTTTAAGATGGATAGGCTTTTGTATCGGCCCAGTCGGCTGCCTGTCTTTCATACTGGAGGGCCTTGTGCTAGAGGCAGCCCGAGACACACTCTAGCTTATTGCCCATTCGAAATAAAAAAAGAGATGTGTCCAGCTTATGGCTACTCACCGGTAACCTTTTTCAACTTGGCATCCACAAATTAAAGGATGCGGTACTAGATGCAGACACTCACACTGGTCGCATAGCACGGCAAAGTGAGGTATCAAATAACAGGCCTACATAATACTTACTAGATTGTGATGGTCCACAGGCTTTTCAACATTCACATTAAACTAAGCTTTAGAAGATACGGTATGCATACTAACATTCAGAAGAACAAAAGTTCAGCATGTTTCTGCATCTCAATGATTCACCATACTATTACCAATACAAAGCTGTGAGAAGGTGTGGAAATAAAGAAAATCGATCGATGCTTCTCTAAGCAAAGGGCCTCCCTGCGCATGCATTAATTTCCTAGGCATTCTAATTTCTTCTCATTGTTGCAAGCGCTTTGAGCATGTTGGCAGCTCCACAGCAAGCTAGGTGCCTCATCTTGCAATTGATGCTGACACATTTGCAGCAAACACATGAGGCAATAGAGATGACTCAACATCATTCCATATTGTGCAGTTCCCCGGAAATCATCTTCATTGTCCTGAATCTGAAAAGATAGGAAAACAATATCTATACTTAAACGGTGTTGCAAAACAGTAGCACATATCAATAGCTCGGCATGACAAAACACGATCATCTGGACGAAGGGGATACTGACCTGCCTGAGGAAGATTATATATAATTTCATAAGTCCTTAGTTGATTTCCACCTTCAGCTGCAGTGCTTGTTTGCTCCTCCACACATGACATAATCGTTTCGCACTGCAATCAGCAAGTCAACGTACGAATAGGCTTATTTCTTCTTGTGGTGGTCATTGTACCTAGTTACGAATGTAGGAATACCTGGAGCACCATGAGGTTAGCTGACAGCATGTAGATGCAGCCATATAATTTTGTGCGGTGCTACCAAAACTGAGGTTTGTGTCCCGTCTCGTTATGAGAATTCTTCTTGAAGTTGGTAGAATGTGACGGCTTGTTCTTTGCATCAAACTTGCCTTTCCCCTGATTGTTTTGGGGCTGGTTGGGCTGGAAGTTCTTCTTGTGTACCATGTGGGCTCTAGAAGCTCCCTCAGCGACATGAGCACGTGTATCTTTTGCTCAAGCCTTCTCTTCAAAATCAAGAGTGCTAATGAGATCTGAAATGGAAAACTCATGTCTCTTGTTTTTCAGAGAACTAGCAAAATTGTTCCACAAAGGTGGAAGCTTGGCAATGATGGTCCCAGCAACAAATTTGTCTGGCAAGACACACTTAAAGTACTAAAGTTCCTTAGCGAGTGACTGTATCTCATGAGTCTGCTGAACAAGAGACCGCTCATCAGTTATCTTTTAGTCACACAATTGCTCCATGGTGTACAACTCGTTGCCAGTGCACGAGGCCCCAAACGTGGCTTCGAGTGCAGCCCACATGTCTTTGCCGCTGTCCAATGACATATATGAATCCACAATGGAATCGTCAAGAACACTAAGTAGGGCGGCTTTGATGAGGGTATCCATGTTCTCAAAAGGTTCCTTCTACGTAGGATTAAGATCGATCTCAGGCTTACCCTTAGTGGCGTCATAGCAGTACATGATCTGAAACCAATATACTACTCTTGTGCACCACCTTTTATATTGCACCCCCTTAAAAGTAGGTGGCTTCAAAAGCGCAGCAAAACCACTCGGAGTAAATTTCCTATAATCAGGTTTTTGGAATGGATTGTTGAATATATGAGCAATTTACTATGAGATTTAATCTGAATCAACAGTAAATAGATCACGATGACCATTGCAAAGATCAAAGTAATGATGCGGACTAAACCAGGAGGACAGAGTCACATACTGTACAGCGCGAGTAGAACTGCTATGGTTGATGTTGTCACTCATGCCGTTGATGAAGAGGTTACCGAGGTCGGGGAAGAAGGTTGTCATTGAGGAAGTCATCGCTGGCAGCAGTCACAGGAGTGTGCTCCCCAAAAACCTGATCGACCCTCACCCATACAGGATCATGAAAGGCGGGGATCGGAGGACTACTGTCCCTCCTCGTGGTGCATGCCGGAAGGAGGAATGAAGAAGAATTGCGTGGTGGTGCTAAGATCTGGAGCGGTGCGAAACCATATGATACAGCGGAGGCTACGGTACAGCTTGTCAGGTCGGTCGTCTGAGTAAGACCAAGTATAATAGTAAGCCTTTGGCCCAAACCTCACGTCCAAGTCAATAATAACCCCGCTATCCAAAAGAATCAAAAACGGCTGAGTAATTAAGGCATCCGTTAATTATTAATTAATGACTTAATAAATTTTCTGACCAACAAAAATATAGACCACGTGCATAGCTTTTGTCCTTGGACAGGCTCATTCCCGAAGAGTGCGTGTGTAGGTTTCCTATTATCATGCTCATGCAAATGGTAGAATATATCACATTATAAAGTGGTGCAACTCACACTCACCTAGCAGTATGGGACTAAACTTTAGTCCCACTCACATCAAACTTAGAGCATGGTTAATAGTATAGCCAACGTCCGGCTATATGAAGTTAACACATCATCTAGAACCAACCTAGTAGCATGCTAGTACAATAGTTAGTCCCTTTAGTATATTACTATATCACTAGCAAAAAGGCCTGTGCATTGCAACGGGAACAAAAAAGGCATGCTAATCTGAAAAACAATTTATCACTCAACCAATTATCAAGTAGTAAATCAATATTAAAGGTACTAAAAAGTACCAAGGGAGATTGTTGGTAAAAAATTATATTCTCAGATAGAGAAGTACTGCATCACATGGAATTTACAATTGTTGGTGTCAGGTTTTAGGTATAATAGATTATTAATACATAATCTTACATGTCTATAATTAACTAATTGTCTTGATTATAGATCCAACTTCCAATAAATCGATCAATGCCAATGAGCTACATACACAAATGTTTTAGATCCCCCCCCCCCCCCCCCCCTCAATATTGTTGATGAAACAATGTAAAAGAATCCCGCATCCACCTGGTTTAGTCTCCAAAAGCAAGTTCTAAATTTCTTGTCCCACATCTGGCTTCTCTATTGATCACTATGTAATACACCCGAGAGTAGAACATCCACTCTCTAAATCGGAAACTAGCCACTACTCTCGGATGTACTACACCCGAGTTTACAAAAACCTAAAATACCATGTTCAAACTAACTCCAAAAAATCTGAAAATTTGAGACATCAAACTTTATCAAGTGTTCGAGCTTCAACTTTTCAATTAAAAACAACATTCGAGGAGCTCTCACTAAAATAAAATCAATGTTCAAAGAGTGCACAAAACTTTGAACATCGATATTGTTTTTTCCAATGGGAGCTCCTCGGATGTTATTTTTTGTTAAAATTTTGCAAGATGTTCGAACATTTGGTAAAGTTTGATGTCTCAATTTTTCAGATTTTTTGGATTTGGTTTGACTACGTTTTTTTGCAAACTCGGGTGTAATACACCCGAGAGTAGAACATCCACTCTCTTCCTGAAACCATGGAAGGCCGATATCGATTTTGTGTTTGATGAAGAAATATAGCTTAGAAGCTAACCAAAGACAAAACAAATTGTCAAGAGAGCCTCATTATCATTAACGGTGTTAAAAGGAGGATTGCAACATTAAAGTCACATCTTTGTCTTTATCTTTACCTAATATTAAAGGACGGAAGATTTCATAGTTGTCCATAAGTCATACCTTTATATCTGTTAATTTTGTGTTAACTACAAAGATGGGAAGCTGAGATTTTAAAGAGGAAAGGTGTTTTTTTAAGTAAAAAAAGATTCGTTCCTTGGAATCACACGCCAAGGCCGATCCAACGACCCACAGGGCGATCCATCCAGCTACGACTCACGGGGATCAACAAATTGAAGCCCAAAGCGCAGCAGCCTATAGCCACGCTGCAAACGACCGAGACACCGCAAACGACCGAGAGAACCAGACCTCAAGAAAAGAAAATGATCGAGAGAACCAGCAGGTCCATGTCAGGTCACACACTCGCTCTCGCTCCCCCAATTCCCAAACCTAGATGACACCATGACGGCCGTCGACGCCAGGGCCAGCAGCGCTAGCAGCTTATTGGCAACGGCGGCAAGCAATTCGCTGATTCCAGTTCCATGTCCAATGTGCGGACGCCAGCCGCCCTGTCCCTCCAGCCTTCCAGACCCAGACCCCTGGCTCTTGGCCACCGACCACTTTCGAGTACGCAGCCTTACATTCCAGCGACCGGCTTCCGTTGTATCGAATACTAATTTTTATTACGTCGTTCTTGTGATGTAGATGAAGAAGAAAAGTATTAGCATATTTGAATTGTGGGGCAAATCAATATATGGTCATTGACTCATTGGTGTTGATATCTTACTGCACATTTGTTGTCTGATGCATTGCCAAAAACAATATACAAGAATACCAAGAGAAAATTCCTGGCTCTGGCACTGCCCCATGAAGACCTTAGACGAAGATTTGAGCGAGAGGCCGGCCAAACTGAGATGCAGCGCGGGACACCTGTTCAAGCCCCTCCACATCTCCGGCCGACGTCCGCTCGTGTTGGATGAAGTTGCCTAACAACCATCGAGAGCTGCTGCAGCCCCTGCTCTTGCCGTCCATGCGGAACACTCTTGCGGCTGCGGCGTTGCTTCGGCGAGATGGAGAGCAGCGCGGCACCACAGTAGGCCAGGGCTGCGCCTTGGACATTGCTAGGTGAGAGCAGCGAGGGAAATCCCGGTGGTGATAGGCGATCGGCAATGGCGAGCCGCAACGGTGAGTAGGTGTCGGAGGACCGTGGAGGGGGCGAGGTACACTGTGTGTGCGGAGGTTGGAGACCGGATGCGGTAGTTTTTTTAGCTGAAGGTGTGGAAGGTTGGGGATGGGTGGAATCCATTCTTCTGTTGCTCGCATCCAAGTTCAAGACGCAGCAGCAGCTCCCTAAACAGTGCCCGGCGGCAGCTGCGTCGCAGGGACCAGTGGTGGTTTGGTTCATGGGTGCAGCGCCTTGTGCAACGTAGGTGACGGCAGGAGGCATTGATGACGCTGGAGGTCTGCTAGCGCGAGGACATGTGCTAAGCAGTATTACACTCTAGTCCAGTGCACCCGCTCTTAGCTCAATCGTATTGATTAGTGACTAGTTCGGTAGTCTGTTTTTCTTAACATGATCAATCTAGCTTGTAATACATGCATGTTCAGTCATGGTTTGCATAATCATTAGTTCTGCCAATGATCATGGATGAGAAAAATAGATGGATGTGTGAGATGATCTATGAAGAGATTCATTCATCTAAACTGCAGTAGATTTCCTGATGAGAAAATGCATATTCGTAAATTAATTGAAGGTAATCAACGTTAAAGCTTGAATGTTTCATCCTCAAATATATTCAGAGTTTGCATATAGGAATGTCAATATTGTGCATGTTTGGACAATTAATATTGTAGGGTCCAGTTATGTAGAATCATGGCATGAAGATTATCGACGGGAAATAGGACTATGAATAATATGTCGATGGGAATCTTGGACAAAAATATATTAAAAGATAAGATTCATGAAAGCAAAATCTATGGTAAAGACTTATCCATTTGCCCCACTACTTTTTTAATGACAATTGCTTGAATTTAGCTCATGGTTACACATGGATTATTTGGACCAATACTGTATTTGACTCACATAATCAAATTTAATGAATCTCATTCGGCACTACCTTACTATTAATCCTAATTGATTACTCTTTTTGGATTTTCTTTTAATATGAAGTTTCTTGACATCCATATCATGTGGTAATCCTAATTTATTGATGAAGTATTTGTTGATATCAAGAATATGAAGCTGTGAAATCAAACGTTTATTCCTCTTATGATGTTGCTACACACGAATCTATAAGCTAGAGAAATGGAAGGAACTTTTTCTCCCGTTGCAACGCACGGGCATATTTGGTAGTATTTACAAAATAAAGCTCATCGTGCCCAAACTTGTGCCTCCACTTGTATGAAGCTGACAACCTATCGCCCTTGCCCCGTGTTTGTATATATTGGATGGCTTGAAGCGGTTCGTCGGCCTCCACGGCACCCCGACAAACCCGTCATTGGCCCGGGTTACTGCCCACCGCCACTGTCGTGTGTGTAGATATAAGGTGGGGTCGCTCATGGTCGACCAGCTGGCAGTCGAGTTCGAAGGAGCGTGTGACTCCCTCGCAGTGCATCATTGCTAAAGGTACAAAAAACTAAGATGAGGTGCTTCCTGTTCATGGCCATGCAAGAGCGGAAGCTGCATATGGTTCTCGGTAGCACCTGAATCGACACCGCCATGCATCAGTCCATGGAGCAGAAGTGGGAGCACGTCCATGTGGCTGCATATGGTTCTAGGTAGCACCTTCATCGACACCGCCATGCATCAGTCCATGGAGCTGCAGCGGGAGCACGTCCGTGTGGCTGTCACAGACTACATTGCGGCCGCACGGGCTGTGGCTAACCATGGAGAGCATGGAAAGGAAACGTATTTACTTGATCGCCGGCTGGAGCTTGGAAGGCCATGGATCAGTCAGAGCCGGGAAGGAACGACCACCCTATATGCACAAAGGCCAGTGAGCTACTCGATGTCTACTGGCCAGCGCCAGCGTCTTAATCCGTCACAGTGGTCGTCCACTCCACGTCCGTCGCTGCGAAACTGCCCTCGGTCCGTGGAACCCCAGTGAATTCCCTGTGGGCATATTTGTTTATCAAAAGTTGAGGTGGGAACGGAAGGTGCCTCTGGTTTACACGGAGGCTAAAGCCACAATTTGAGTCCAGTTTTGGTTTTGTTTTCCCATACGTAACGATGCATCGCATCCAGGGATGGATGAAGTATTTTCAGAAGGGATGTGCCTTTTTTTGACAGGTTGAGAAGGAACGTGCCTTGTGGCTTGGCTGTATGAAAGATACGAACAAACAGGGCATAAATGATGGCAGTTAATCAAGGAAATTAACTACGCGTGGATAACTCCACGTATTTTTTTAAGATAACCCCACGTCTTGGTCGTGCGCATGTAGGAGTTCACATCTTCAGTTTTCTAACCTAAAATGAATCGTTTTTTGATTAATTTTTTCTCTTCTTTTAAATCTCAGCCATTAATTTTTATGGTCAACACATAATCAACAGATATAAAGGGATGACATATGAGAACTATGAAAGACTCCGCCATTTAATATTAGGTAAAGATTAATAATGGTCCCACCTTTTGTCTCACAAAGTATGTTGGAGCTCATGCTAGAACCGGCTACAAGTTTACAAGCCGCTTCTCTTTTCTCTCCTTCAACTAAGCACAAACATTATATTTAAATCCTTATAGCCTGCTTAAGTAACCTAATTATAGTACTTGCTCTAAAGTTACTGTGTAGTCCGAAATTTCGTGCGTGCAGCGGGCCATGCCCTCGGTCGGCGCGCCGCTTGAATGGTGGAAGCGGTTAGAGGTCGCGTTGCCCTGACTTGCCATCAATGTGGAGCGGCGGGCTCAGCTGGCGCCGGCGGAAAGCGCGCGCGTGAGGGGGAGGGGTTTTTGGTGGGGCAAGAAGGTGAGAAGCCAATTTGAGATCGGTTCGGACGGGGAAATATCATGTCCTCCCATACTCACTAGTTTCAAGCATATGACACTAGTCTATGTTACTACCTTCATATGCAAAGCAACATAGTACAGTAATGTTATAGATGGCTTCATTTATTAGCTTGTAGACTCATCTTGTCTTGGAAAATGCTATGTTATAGTAACATATTATGTTACCACTTCTCATTAACTACTTGCCACATAAGCAACATTTTCCTGGAGTGCGCTAAGTTACTCCCACTATAACTAGCCGTACAAAGTGTGGGCTATGTAGAGGGCGTAGTAAGCAAGCTTCTCATTGTTCTGCGAGTTGACATGACACATCAAAGTAGTAGTTTTTTTTTCAAAATGTATATCAAAGTACCAGTGTAGGAGTCTCCAAAAAGGGCCGACCATGTCCATGGATACCATCCCATCCCGTGCTCTGTCATTGAGTATGTGCACGATTCACGTGCCATTTAAGTAAAAAACTACGTACGTTCCATTGAAGATAAAAATTGAAAACAAACACGCCACCATGTCATGGCCGAACTTTTATTCGTCTACGTGTGGTTCCCGACCCTCCACTAAGTGAACAACTACCAAACGCATCAAATTATCACGTGAGCTGCCTCTTGATCCAGAAATGAGCTCCACCGTGTACCCGCACGCGCGTGTTAGGGAATGAGGCACACAGTACATGCATCCGTGCGTGCAATTTTTCTCTTCGTGCATGTCCTCCTTTTTTGTGGGTGATTCGTGCACGTACTCGGCCTACGTTGGTGACCGTTGGTGAGTCTCACTTATCTCTACATCTCAACATGTACATCTAAATCTGCATCTACATCTACACTACATCTAGATCTACATCTACCTCTACCTCTACTATAGCACAACAAGTTTTAAACATGAGACCAGCCATTTTATTGCATGACACGACAGCCTGTATCGCTTCTTGCTCCTCGTCTCTCTCAAAGTGCATCCGGCAGGCGATTTTGCCATCGATTGAGGTCGCTTTGCTCACAGTTGGTCCCACATGTTATAAATCGAAAAAGAATACTCTGACCAGCGGACCATTGAAAGAAGTATATTTTTCACCCTCAAATGTAAGTTGATGGACAAATAACCCCCCAAAGTAAATTTTGGTATGCTTTTTACCCTCAAATCTCTAAAACGGGGTATACCATCCCCTTGAGCGATTTTAGCATTCACATGTTAGAGTTTAGGCGGTTTTGATTGTTCACTAGGAATTGACTAATTATTTACACTATGAAATGGCAACGACGCTGTCGGAAGTCGCGGATGTCATCAGAGATGTACCCAATGGTCGACCCCGACCTTCCCTACGAGGAGAGGAGATCATGGGGTGCCTTTCAAGCTCAAGGGGCCGTCGGGCTACCTCGTTGGCTCATCGCTCGCCTACATCAGGTCCTCCCAGAGCCTCTATCATTGTCGCGCAGCTCACAGTGGCGCTCATTTGCAGGTGGGCGTGATACGTCTCCAATGTATCTATAATTTTTGATTGCTCCATGCTATATTATCTACTATTTTGAATGTTTATGGCCTTTATTATACACTTTTATATCATTTTTGGGACTAACCTATTAACCTAGAGCCCAGTGCCAGTTTCTGTTTTTACCCTGTTTTAGGGTTTTGAAGAAAAGGAAAATCAAACGGAGTCCAATTGACCTGAAATTTCAAGGAACTCATTTTTGGAAGGAAAGAAGCCCAGAAGACTTGGAGTGCACGTTAGGGGATCTGCGAGGAGGTCACGAGGCAGGGGGTGCGCCCACCCCCCCTGGGCGTGCCCTCCACCCTCATGGGCCCCTCGTGGCTCCCCTGACATACTTCTTCCGCCTATATATCTCCATATACCCTAAAAACATCCGGGAGCACAATAGATCGGGAGTCCGCTGCCAGAATCCTCCGTAGCTACCGAAAACCAATCTAGACCTGTTCCGGCACCCTGCAGGAGGAGGCAATCCTTCTCCGTTGGCCATCTTCATCATCCCGGTGCTCTCCATGACGAGGAGGGAGTAGTTCTCCCTCAGGGCTGAGGGTATGTACCAGTAGCTATGTGTTTGATCTCTCTCTCTCTCGTGTTCTTGAGGTGATACGATCTTGATGTACCGCAAGCTTTGCTATTATAGTTGGATCCTATGATGTTTTCTCCCCCTCTACTCTCTTGTAATGAATTGAGTTTCCCCTTTGAAGTTATCTTATCGGATTGAGTATTTAAAAATTTGAGAACACTTGATGTATGTCTTGCCGTGGATATCTGTGGTGACAATGGGATATCACGTGATTCACCTGATGTATGTTTTGGTGACCAACTTGCGGGTTCCGCCCATGAACCTATGCATAGGGGTTGGCACACGTTTTCGTCGTGATTCTCCGGTAGAACTTTAGGGCACTCTTTGAGGTCCTTTGTGTTGGTTGAATAGATGAATCTGAGGTTGTGTGATGCATATCGTATAATCATGCCCACGGATACTTGAGGTGACATTGGAGTATCTAGGTGACATTAGGGTTTTGGTTGATTTGTATCTTAAGGTGTTATTCTAGTACGAACTCTAGGGCTGTTTGTGACACTTATAGGAATAGCCCAACGGATTGATTGGAAAGAATAACTTTGAGGTGGTTTCGTACCCTACCATAATCTCTTCGTTCGTTCTCCGCTATTAGTGACTTTGGAGTGACTCTTGGTTGCATGTTGAGGGATAGTTGTATGATCCAATTATGTTAGTATTGTTGGGAGGACTTACACTAGTGAAAGTATGAACCCTAGGCCTTGTTTCCTAGCATTGCAATACCATTTACGCTCACTTTTATAACTTGTTACCTTGTTGTTTTTATAATTTTTCAGATTACAAATACCTTTATCTACTATCCATATACCATTTGTATCACCATCTCTTCGCCGAACTAGTGCACCTATACAATCTACCATTGTATTGGGTGTGTTGGGGACACAAGAGACTCTTTGTTATTTGTTTGCAGGGTTGCTTGAGAGAGACCATCTTCATCCTACGCCTCCTACGGATTGATAAACCTTAGGTCATCCACTTGAGGGAAATTTGCTACTGTCCTACAAACCTCTGCACTTGGAGGCCCAACAATGTCTATAAGAAGAAGGTTGTGTAGTAGACATCAGGGCGCTGCTAGCTAGGAGACATAGTTGAGTTAATCGATCCCTACATGAAAATCAATTGTGTCCTTGGCCTAAGCTCCGCCACTACTAGAAGAAAACTCCTGCAGAGGAAGCCGATGAGAGGCAGCACCGTGCTACCTACATTGGTCGTTTGATTAATAGGATAGAATGCTATAAGATTTTTTTTCTATGTAATCATGTGTTAATTGGCAATCTAGCATCCACCAAACTTTTTTTCACTTCCTTTGTTTTTCTTGTGTCAAACACTCTAGTTTTTTAGGGGAACATTCTGTTAATGCTATGGGATTCAAGTGGACATGGCACTCCAATCCTTTATTTTTCTTTACGAAGAGAGTACTTGTTGCTGCAAGAGCACTGTGTTAATGATGTGCCACTGGAAGAGTTGCCTATATTAATTAACCATGCTCTAAAAAGGTGGACCAGCTTTGGCTATACTAGTAGTAATAATACGTTAGTAGGTGACCTTGCGCTTGACTCTTCTTCTCTCCCGGAAGTCGAACAATAATGATGGTACTACGGTAGTAATTGTGGCAATCTGACACCAAATGAACTGCAACACGTCCACCGCTTGTAAGCAAAAGTTTCTCCTCATGCTGCGAGCCACTGCGCATGCATCAGCGACGGAGCGCATCGTTCTGCGAGTTGGCAGGACACATCAAAGTTATTTAGTACTCTCTGCAAAAAGGCCCGACCATGTCCATGGCTACCATCCCATGCTCCGTCATTGAGTACGTGCACTATTCACGTTCCATCAAGGAGAAAAATATTGTGTAGTACTAGGTGCCATCGAAGTGCACGACTCACTTACGCACTGCTTATCTCCATTTTCTTGCATGACATGTGCACCTTGATGCTAGATGTCCTGCGTGTTGGCAAAAGGATGAACAAAGCTCATGTAAAAAAAGAGTGGAAGAATATAGGGCATGTTTGGTTCCCAGCCTAAGGTTGCCATGTCTAACCTTAGTCATGCCACAACATCTTAGACATGTGTTTGGTTCATTGCCACACTTGTGGCTTGCCACACTTCTCTAGTTATATGGTCCACATGTCATAGGCTCATTTTTTTGCCAAATCTTGCCACACTTGTGGTGGCCATAGCCACACTTTTTGTGGCAGCCACACTTTGCCTAAGGTTAGTTGTGGCAAAGGGGCTGTTTGGTTCTAGGCCTAGCATTGCCACACTTCGCCACACATTTCTGCCAAGCTTTGCTAAGGTTAGTTCATCAAAATGAGAGCCACAAGTTGGTGAGCCTAAGGGAATCTTGCCTTATTTTTTGTGTGTATGCCATGTGGGTCAAAGTGTGTCTTGACTAAGGTGTGGCTTGAACCAACCACTCACCTCATAGATTCTATGTGGTGTGGAGATGAACCAAACATCCTTATAGATTCCCGCGACCGAGAAGGAGCAAGGAACCTCACGGTAGAGCGTCTGCACTCAAAATATTTTATTTTACCGCCTCGATCCAGGTGAATAAGTCATCTTTGGTTGTGCACCGTGACCAAGAAGGGGGGAAAACAAGATAACTTTATGTTTATTTTCTAACTAATTGCATTGCATGCAATGAACTAACCACTTCATGTCGTGTTTGGTAGCCTCGAGTCATTGAAAACATGCACACCCACATCTCTTATTGGTTGATATGTCAAGAAACAAGAATGTTTATCTGCTAATTAATAGCATTACATGCATGCCCGATGATCGAGAAGGAGCAAGGAACCTCGTGGTGGAGCGTCTGCACTCATAATATTTTATATTATTCAGCGATATAAAATCCACCAATCATCTCCACAGTAGACCAGAAGAGTATGAAACACGGTAGCCCAGTGTAGTTACATCATACTACACATGGCCAACCCACGGTATCAGCATTTTTCTTGGCCCCCGTGCGACACCTAGCTCTAGATCCACCAGCCCGTATTGCTTCTTGCTCCTAGTCTCTATCAATGTGCGGCGGGCTGGCATTTTTACCGTCTATTGAGGTCGGTTAACTCATCACATGCTAGCGACATGCCAAGAGCATTCTTAAAAAATTAATGTACTATATTGTTCTACCAAGAAGAGGAAGCGCTTTGACCGACGAACCGAACGAGACAAGCGTGCCGTGCCGTGAGTGGGTCCAGTTTCTCGTTTTGAACTTGTTTGGTGTAGTAGTAACACTTGGTTTTGACTATTGATAACATTTTATATAGGGCCTAATGTATTCTTCGAGGATGCCTTTGACTATTGATAAGATTTTATATAATTTGAAAATTATATCATTCAAGTATCCTTTCATGTTCCATTTAAAAAAAGATCCTTTCACGTACGAATTTGACTGTATGCTTTGAGTAACTTGCATGCCCTATACTGCTCCTTTTTGGATACTCTAACTAAGCTAGTGGTTAGACTAACCCTGAACTAACTGTAGCCAAAGAGGTGTTTGGATGACAGGGTTAGATTGACAATAAATTCACTTGCTGGAGATAGAAAAGTGATTTTTAGTGGGCCAATGAGAGCTATCTCTAATTAGCACCTCTTGGGTGGGATAGACTTTTGGTGGGTTCAGTGCAACTTGCTCAAATTTAACCCTCATGCTTCGATACTTTAGGGCTATTTGAGCCCCAACTAGCTCAAACTAACTCTAACCCATGGACCCAAACAGGGCCAAAGTTAGTCTGGGAAAAAGCATTAAGCCCTATATACATGGACAGACAAAGTACATGATACTAGCAAACGCTCACCATTAGTAGTAGTTCATTGGTTGTTTTCGATTTTTGATTCAGTTGCTCTGCTTCTACCGTCCAATATTCGCGTGTGGGTGTTTCTAGAATAAAAAAAGGAGGTACTCCCTCCTTTCCGGTTTATATGGCTCATCTCCAAAAGTTTGTTTTTCCGTTTTATAACTCCCAATTCTACTACTTACCATCACATGTTCAGATTTCAAGGTGTATTAAATCACAGCATGCAAGGATGAAGAAAAACTCGCTAACGCATGTAGAAGTTCTTGGTCATTAAGTGGTCATGCATGCATGTGGTGTAATTAATGCATCGGTTTACACAAATTTTTGAGAAAAACAAGAGTAGGACTTTTGCAAACTACATAATTAATCCCACCATTCATCATCTACCATGGTTGAAGAGATTTTCAAATCAAGCCCTATAAACCAGAAGGAGGGAGTAGTACTTACTGGTCGAAAGGTGAAATGATGGTTGCTTAGTACGAGCAACTTACTGTGGTGAAGGTGGGGCTCTGTGATTTGACTGCTCACTAGTCATTACTACTGCGGCGCAACGACCGGGTGAATCTTTCCCTGCAGTTGTGCACTCAATATTGCTGCATGGAAGGTGGAGCCGGATGAAGGATGTCTCACATGTCGGCGAAACGAAGTTGAATTGTTTCTGGCATTGCTATCAATCCTTCATGATTTGTTTATATGTACGCGTAATTTTAATGAAATTGTACTGTGACGCTATGAATGTTTCAACTTTGGTTCCCGTAGGAAAAAATGGTTTCAACTTAGGATTCATGTGTCCTCTTGCCTCAAGATTTTCTCGTTACAACATTCCATCAAATACAAGTGAAACTGCCATGGTTGCTAATGCATCTCAATGGTTCGTAGATTAGCGCCAATATTCACATCACAACTGAAGAAAAGTTGTGAGAAGGTGTACAAATAAAGAAAAAAATAAAATTGTCCGATGTTCTTCATAGGCATGGCTTCATTTCCTGGGCACAGTGTTCATTGGTTGGCATCTAGTTTCACCCAGCTCTGTAGTCAAAAAAGAGGTGTATGGAAAGACATCACATTCCGATCATTTTGTGCAGCTCAAGTAAAACTGAGCTGACCATCCCTGTTTGCAAAGATATCTAGTCAGTGTGATTACAATAACAGTGGAACTAGATGATGAAACATAACACACACAAATAGAAGCCGATCACCTCTGCGATCTCTCTTTAGGACTAACTACTTGTTGGAGAATATTAGGCACGGAGTTGGATGAGGAGGATAGCAAAACCAATCTCGCTTTCTTCATTCCCTCAAAAATGTAAAAACATTGCACGTGTGATATTTTGGCGGAACTGCACAAAACACTCTTAAGAAAAAAGTGATTTGTGCAGTTCACCAAAAGGTTGCAATAGCAACGAGGTGAAATGGACATCCCTATTTGCAAAAGGAGGTAGAAGCATGGTGGTTTATCAAAAATGGTTTGAGGATGAGATTGCAAGATGGAAAGTAGGCCGGCCGAGTTGAAGACACATATGCCGAAAAAAGAAGCATATTCCATGTAATAAGGGAGAGATAGAAGCATGGTGGTTTATCAAAAATGGTTCGAGGACGAGATTGCAAGATGGAAAGTACGCCGGCTGAGACACGTTTTAAGCAAACAACTAAAGAAGATCCACATGCAGGATTTTCCACGTGCAGCAATGTGGGAAGATGGGTAGTGGAGCAAGGCCGGAGGAAGTTGTACATGAGGGTCATCGGGATGAAACTAGGAGGGCACCGGCGGCCGGGATCTGCCCATACTGCGGCAGCGAGCAAGTGGCGAAGGCCCTGCGGCATCAGAGCTTGCTCAGAGAGAACGATGGGTACCACATATCGGGACGTGCTGCCTCAACACCGTCAAACGGAGAAATGATGCACATCCTCCCTTTCCGTCGGATGACGGGATGCGGCCAGATAAGTGACCAATGCTGAGAGAGAGAGAGAGGCCACCACCGTCTTATGTGAGATGGTGTGACGAGAGACAAACCCTGGCAGGAAGGCTCCATTGTATATAGTGGAGCGGATTTTTCCATTTTCCCCACGATAATTGTTTTATGTTATGTATGTGCCATTGAGGAATATATAACCTTATTTAATACTAATGCGTCAAGTCGAACTTTGTTCCGTCTACGTGTGGTATGCTACCTCTTGAGCACTGCGTTGGTTTTCCCTTGAAGAGGAAATGGTGATGCAGTAGAGCAGCGTAAGTATTTCCCTCGGTTTTTGAGAACCAACGTCTCAATCTAGTAGGAGGCCACACACGAGTCCCTCGCACCTACACAAACAAATAAACTCCTCACAACCAACGCGATAAAGGGGTTATCAATCCCTTCACGGTCACCTACGGGAGTTAGATCTGATAGATATGATAAGATAATTTTTTTGGTATTTTTATGATAAAGATAAGTAAAGATGCAAGTAAAATAAATGGTAAAGAAAATAACTAAGTATTGGAAGATCAATATGATGGAAAATAGACCCAGGGGCCATAGGTTTCACTAGAGGCTTCTCTCGAGAGCATAAGTATTACGGTGGGTGAACAAATTGCTGTTGAGCAATTGAAAGAATTGAGCATAGTTATGAGAATATCTAGGTATGATCATGTATACAGGCATCACGTCCAAGACAAGTAGACCGACTCCTGCCTGCATCTACTACTATTACTCCACACATCGACCACTATCCAGCATGCATCTAGAGTATTAAGTTCAAGAGAACAAAGTAACGCTTTAAGCAAGATGACATGATGTAGAGGGATAAACTCATGCAATATGATATAAACCCCATCTTGTTATCCTCGATGGCAACAATACAATACGTGCCTTGCTGCCCCTACTATCCCTGGGAAAGGACACCGCAAGATTGAACCCAAAGCTAAGCACTTCTCCCATTGCAAGAAAGATCAATCTAGTAGGCCAAACCAAACTGATAATTCGAAGAGACTTGCAAAGAAAACCAACCATACATAAAAGAATTCAGAGAAGATTCAAATATTGCTCATAGATAAACTTGATCATAAACCCACAATTCATCGATCTCAACAAACACACCGCAAAAGAAGATTACATCGAATAGATCTCCACAAGAGAGGGGGAGAACTTTGTATTGAGATCCAAAAAGAGAGAAGAAGCCATCTAGCTAATAACTATGGACTTGTAGGTCTAAAGTAAACTACTCACACTTCATCGGCGGAGATATGGTGTTGATGTAGAAGCCTTCCTTGATCGATACCCCCTCTAGTGGAGCTCCGGAAAAGGCCCCAAGATGGGATCTCGTGGATACAGAAAGTGACAGCGCTAGAATTAGGGTTTTGGCTCCGTATCTAGTAGTTCAGGGGTACGTAGGTATATAGGAGGAAGGAGTATGTCGGTGGAGCAACATGGGCCCCACGAGGGTGGAGGGCACGCCTTGGGGGGGGGGGGTAGGCGCGCCCCCTACCTCGTGCCTTCCTGGTTGATTGCTTGACGTAGGGTCCAAGTCCTCTGAATCATGTTCGTTCCAAAAATCACGTTGTCGAAGGTTTCATTCAGTTCGGACTCTGTTTGATATTCTTTTTCTGCGAAACCCTAAAATAGGCAAAAGAACAACAATTCTGGGCTGGGCCTCCGTTTAATAGGTTAGTCCCAAATAGTGTATAATAAAGCCCAATAATGTCCAAAACAGGATATAATATAGCATGGAACAATCAAAAATTATAGATACGTTGGAGACGTATCATGGTACACGACCATCCTTCGAGTAAACAACCGCTACACGCATCAAATTATCACGTGGGCTGCCCTTTCATATAGAAACGAACTCCACCGTGTACCCGCTCGGCTGTGGCCGGGAACGAGACGTGAGTACATGCGTCCTGCGTGCACCTCTTCTTTAGGTGCAGGTACGTATGTGAGTGGGTGTGAGAGAGATGGTTTGTGCGAAATAGAGGCAACGTGTCGATGATATCTGAAACAAAAAATGTAACATATGCAATGTTTGTGAAATAGAGTCATGTATATATCATATATAGAGGGAGTGATCCACGAAAGAGAGTGGAGGGATCATCCGCGTGAGATATCGATAGAATCGAAAACATGGATGAAGTGTGTGGCTGGGTGATTGATAAATAGTGCCATCGAATTTGTGTTTTCCCACATCAAAGATACAGCGCGGCTGGCCTACTGGAGTTTGAGAGGGCAGAGGTGCAGTTTTTCTTGTGGCATGGATACCTACCTACAACGTTCGACAATCGGTGTGTGGGGGGACAGAGACCTAACTATAGAGAGGTAGATCGACTAGTACATGTGTGGAGAAGGAGAGAGGCCTAGCTATGTACTAAGGGCGATCGATCGGCATCCATGCATATGTGTAGCAGAGGATAAGGTTGGGAGAAAGACAAATTTAGAGGGTTGGTGGTGGAGTGGCGTCTCACAAATGGTGGGAGAGGCCTGCTAGACAAAGGAGGGTACGAGTGCAATATCAACAAGAGAGGGCCGGTGATGTCTGCTTGTCTATGCACGTGCGTGTGAGAGACGGGTCGGGACGTATGCAAGGATGATGAGGGGAGACAATATGGTTGTGTAAGCATACGTAACTACATAGGAAGATCAACTATCGTGTGTCCGAGAAAGGGAGAGACATAACCAGTGTGTTAAGTCTATCAATGCGTGGGGAAAAAGAATTATAGTCGACCTAGTTATATGTAGGGAAATCGATACGTATACATGCATGCATGTGTTAGAAGCAAAGAAGGTCCGGAGAGACAGACCGTGGGAGAGGGGTGCGGCTAGGAGGTGGTGCGAGAGGCCTACTATGTCGAGGGGGGAGGAGTGTGTGAGTATGAGATCGATGAAAAGAGGGGCGGGAGTGTGCACCTACATGGAACTGTATTGGACATAGGGGGGCATGGACGGTCAGAAGAGAAGAGGGGAAGTTTGTGTTTGTGGTAGGCACACTTGGCTAGAGAGGTTTATCGACTGGTGTGTGACAGAAACAAGGAGCTGGGGGGCCTACACACACCACGGGTGAACGACCTAAAGAGAAATAATGAACGTGTGCAATGGAGGGGACGCTGAGGGAGGGTGAGAGGTTGCCTGCGTGTGCATGCTAGAAAGTTAGCGCTAGCCAGCTACAAAGAGAAGAGGATCGTGAAGGTGTAAAACACGAACAGAGATCATAATTCATTATAAAAAAGTGGATACATATACTTGATGAAGATATCATAATGTAGAAAATTGATTATAATTTGGGCTAACGTGTGGCTTTTGCAGCTCAGGGCTAAATACTCGTCATAATGTAGGGGGCGGGAAACTATACTTTGTGTGATAAACACTGTGTACATATGGAACATGGTTTAGATTACGAATATCTAGTTAGTACATCAAATGTACTATTATTTGGAATCCACATCAAGTGTATTCAAAAAATTGAATTCAAGTTCCTATAGTACACATAGTTCATATCTATCTCTATAGTAATCATGTGGTGTGTTGTTAAGTTAATACATGTATGATCGTTGAAGTTAGCAACAATCATGATTGTAGATTCTTATTAAAATAGACAATCAAATTCCAATTTAGTTAGAATTGCAGCGGTAGTATAGACATTTGGAATGTATTAAAATGTTGGTACGAGTAGGTTACATGCATTATACAGCCAGCGAAAAAATTAATTGGACATAATATGGATTCATAGCTCTGAATAGAATTTGTATAGCAAAACGGGACACGACTCTCTCTTTGTGCGGTGTGAATCGTTTTGTTTTTTCGTCTTTTTGTTGAGGGAAGTGCAAATTGATTTGGTACATACAAGTACAATATTACACGTTGGGCTTGTCCCAAAAATTCAACCCGTGCCTTGTTATATCCCGAAAATTCAGATATCGTGCTCCCAAAACTCGCGCATTCACAACCCGCGCCTGGCTATCCCGAAATTACAACGCGTGCGAAAACTCCCTCCAGCTGCCAAATCCCGACACACGAAATCCCCCTTCTAACCCTGAGCCGAAAGGGCCGCTAGTTCAAATCGGTGGGGGTTCTTTTGTAACACACCATACATTTTGGACAAGCGCGTCCCTAAGTCATGGATCCCCCTCCCATCACCTCCTTTTCACCATTCGAAATCCCAGGCCGCCATAACCTCTCCGCTCCAGCCATGAAACCCGACCCTCCTCTGTCCGCCACCTCACCACTGCCCAGTCAGAGCTTCTTCCCGACGAAGTCGTCCACCGCAATAGATCGACGTCCCTCATCCCACTCCCCGGATGAGGATCTGTCGTCCATCTCGTCGTCCCGTCGATTTAGCCGCCCATCCTCCACCTCCACGGAGCTGCTTCGATGATCGCCTCGTCTATCGCGGCTACTCCATCCCCACAGCGCTGCCTTGACCTGCTCCACCGGAACCGCAACATCCTCACCGACTCCTCGGATGAAGCCGAGGCCTACTCGGTGCCACCAAAGAGGTCATACACTAATCACATCGCACCTTCTCCTTAACTCGACCTCCCGGCGCCGATGGTGCTCCATCCCGCACCCCCATGGCACGACTACCTCAAAGCTGGCGCCGCGGGCGACATCTCCACGACGGCTCTCCTACAGGGAGAGGACCCTTCGGTGGCGACGTTCATACTAGCCGGATCTGCAGCTGCTGCTCCGGCTCTCGCTCGCTCGCGCTTCTACTGCTGCTCTCCCCCTTGGTTGTGCTGCACTCCGATTTAGCTACACTTCAGTCAACTGAATTGACTTTTAGGTCAGTCGATTTTCAGGGGGTGGGGGGGCTCGCCGGAGTTAAGGAAGAACCACCCGCGGCGAGAGGGGGGCTCGCCGGAGTTAAGGAAGAACCACCTGTAGCGGGGAGGGGGGCTCGCCAGAGAGGTACCCCACTATCTATCTTAGGGTTCAGGGTGGGTGCGGTGGTCGCCGGTGGTGGGAGCACGGTGGTGGGGCGGTGGCCTGGGAACCGGTGGAGCAAAATCTCGGTGCGGGTGGCAGGGGGGGGGCTAGAGGGCTGGTCGGGCCGGCGGCGGACTGGCAGTGGGCGGTGGTTTCGGGGTAGAGAGGCGGCGCGGGAGCGCCGCATGCCATGCGTGGAGGGGGCCGGTCATGGCTGGCGGCTCAAGGGGGTGCAGGTTGAAGGTGAACTGCAAGCCCTCCCTAAACTACATGTGAAGTGCCTCTCTGCTACCATTTCTTTCAATTTCGACAGTTACATTCAGATTCCATAGTAAAATTTAGTTTCGATAGTTAAGTTCAGAGTCAAAAGTTTTTACCTCATCTGTTGTAGTCCAATGGTTTTTGGTGATGTAAATTTTACATCTAGCAATTTTTGGTAATGTATTTTACATCATATATTAGAGATGCTATTAGAATCCCACATGGGATTAACGATGTCTGTCTTTTGGTGCTTTAGCCTCGATGTCTTATGCCTCGCCAGAGCTCCTCCAACGATGGAACCATCCATTACAATAGAGCAGTGCCCTGGACGCCGTCTGCATATTCCTCAGATCTTCCTCCACACCTCTGACAGCCACCTCTGCCTCAACTTTTTCAGCAACCAACCCAGTGATGCTGAGGTTGACACGGCTATGGCAAAGAGGTTGTACACTTGTCGCATCACTTATTACTCTACATTCATGTCGATCCATTAGGGCTATTTTTGTTCAACAGAAAAACATAGCAATAGGAAATTTTCCTATGGCAGTCTACTATTCAATTATTCATGCATTTTGTTGAAAGGAATGGAGCAAAACATCCACCTGGACCTACTTTTCAAAATCCTATGCATAAAAACAAGACCAAGTGCATTAGTGGCAGAATAACATTCTAACTGTACACACTTTCATATGGTCTCACTTTATTTTGGCCAAGTTTCTTTGCATTCCTCTGCTCTTCCAATTGCTGTGAACCAAACACCCAAGTTGACAGAAATTCCTGTTTATTTGCATTCCTATCCTAATCCGGTGTTTTTCCTCTCCCTGCGTTTTTAGAATCATGCAAGCCAAATGAGCCCTTATAGAATTACTTCAGTTACAAGTAGGTGTTGAAGAAAACATTATCTGGTTTGTCCTGCTCCTGCAGCGACGTCGTCCACCTCACCTGAGTTGCTCCATCGACATAAGCATCCACCAAAACAGAGATCACGACTCCTAACCGTCTTTCGCCGCCTCAGATCTCCTTCCCTATTGCCGGCACCCCCCGCAACAGCATCACCATCATCAACTTGGCAGATGAACCTGAGGAGTACACAGGTCCACAAGAGATGTCGCTCTCTTTTGTTTCTACTTATGTTATGCATTGCTTAAAATTACCTGCTACTTTATTGTCCTATTCACCTCTTAGACTCCAAGTCAGGTCCAAATTAATGTTCAAACTTGAGTTCTAAATTAGTTGTGGGGCACCTATCGACGCAGCAATGAATAGTATCTATGTCTAATATCTGGTTCACCTAGGGATTACCTATGTTGTTCATCTTGGGTGGGAAACAAATAGTAAAGCAATCATCATCTATCTTTTTATTAAATCAAAGCAATCATCAGCCTGCTATCATTATCTATGTATCCATCCACTGGTTGTTACCATCACTCTAGATTTCTGCATGCTCTCCTTACATAATCTAACTATATTTTTTCTATGCATGTCAGATATTGTACACAGTCATGCTGAACATGTAGAGAAAAAGAGAAGAGTTTTCCGCGGCAATACAATGTCATGCAGACATCGCTCCATGGTGGGTTCAATGGCAAACCCTCCCTCCTCTCCAGATTGTAATCCAGAGGAAGATATCTATTCTAAGGCGGATTCAGGCACAGATGACCACTCCTATTTACCCTCCAAGGTGCTTGCTCTACCATGGCATGATAATGTTAGTCATATCAGGCATATGTTGCCTTGTAGTGCCTACTTTTGACACCATATATGTCATCTGCTTAGATTAGACATGTTCTGTAATGCCACCTGTTTAGTTTCTATATCATATATGGGAATTATGCGGTCTCATGTCTTTTAGCCAGCCATAATATATGTGAAATGTGCAATGCCATCATGTTTAACTAGGCAACATATATTTGAATGATATCTTCCCCATCATTTTCTTCATTACATTTCCAGTTGTTGACAATGTGTGTACATTAAACTACTCTCCCTATGAATCAACCATTTGGGTGGGAGATGGAAAATCTGGAGTGAAAACAAGGCCTTCAGAGGAGACAGTGCCACCTGTCGATGCAGATCTCTTGTTGGGTCCCGATAGCTCCTCAGATATGGATTCAGAGACAGGTGACCAGTCCTATTCCCCCACTGAGCTGTATGCTCTAACTTGGCATGGTTATACTGCTCATATCATGCATATGGTGTCTTGCATTGCATAGTTTAGACATCATATACACAATATTCAACACCATGTTCTTAGTTCAGACATCATATGTGCGAATGCCCTCTACTTAGCATATAAATCACATATGTGAATTAAATCATGCCATCATGATTACTTAGATACCATGCATGTGAATTATGTCATGTGATCCTATTTAGTTATTCATCATATATTTGAATTATGTTATGCTATGCTATCAAGTTTAGATAGACATCATATAT
Source organism: Triticum aestivum (assembly GCF_018294505.1). Taxonomy (NCBI): domain Eukaryota; kingdom Viridiplantae; phylum Streptophyta; class Magnoliopsida; order Poales; family Poaceae; genus Triticum; species Triticum aestivum. The sequence goes on along the minus strand of NC_057797.1, from coordinate 247,727,727 downwards.
GTGAAATTATGTCATGCTATCCATTTTAGTTAAACAATATACATGTCAACTATCTGTCTCTCATACAATGTATGTACATTCAACTATGTTTCCTATTTATCAGCCATTTGAATTGGAGCGGGTGATGCCAGTATCTAGCGGAGTAAAAACACGGTCTTGAAAAAAAACCAGTGCGACCTCTTGGCGGAGATAGCACCCCGGTTGTACATGCACGAGAACAAGCCCTACCACACATAACCCAGACTCTCGCAGATTGTACCCGTACTGTGATGGATAGAGAACCAGCTTCACCCAATCTAACACCAACCACAGCAGATAGTAACTCTGTTCCTGTTGACACAACACCATCTCCACCACACAGCTCCCAAACAAGAGCAGTTAGTAAGGCAGCTACAGTGCCCAAAGCGCCAATACTACCACGATGAACCCCAACTCCAGCAGTTAGTACACCTATTCATGTGGAGGAAGCACAACCATCCAGTCATAGTTTAGCATCTATCGCATTTGATGTTGTTAAATCCTATGTGTGTATCTTCCCATCATGGAAATATTATACTAAAGATGAAATAAAATGCCAATTGCAGGTGTTTGTCCAGGAGTTATGTGCAAGTAATGTTATTCATGGCAATTACTTTGCTTTGTCCATACATTCTACCTCCATGATGGTTATAATACAACAAATTTTCCTATTTTTCACTATAGAGAAGGACCAATTTCGAAACTCAGGATGAGGTAACCTGTGCTAATACCTCTCCTATCTTCAAGAATGATTGGTGGCAGTATCGAAATTACCTGAAGAAAACATACTTCACTGGCAAAGAAGCTCATCAAATTTCCTTACGTTCTCCCAAGACACATTTACTGGACGATGACTGGAAATGCCTTGTTCTGTACTAGTCCCGAACCAAGAATGTGGTAAGGTCTATGAGCTCATTTTCTATTTTAAGTACTATATTCTTGCGTCTTACTGTACTCTGTTCATGTAGAACAAGTGCTTAAACCTGAAGAACAGCTGTTCTCATTTAAGATTCCATTGCTATTGTGCATACTGCTTTGCTCTTGTATCACTGTATTTATTCATATAAACTTATTTTTAAATTGAAGGATCCAATCGAAACTCCAATGGCACAACAGGTATGTTCACGCATGTTTCCTTAACATGTTTGCTCTTATCAATGGCTCTATTGATTTCAATTTCAATTGTGTATACAGATGACTTCTCATAGCGTGCACATTACTAGCATCACAATAGAGCCAATAGTGTTGTTCTACATGTAGAACCATGGTACCCATCTAAAATCTTTTTGTGTCGTGTAGTTTCCCACGCTTTGTATTCTTTCAGTGCTGCTTTGTCTTGAACTGATATGATTTGAACTGTGTCTCTATTTTGATTTGGCAAGACAATGTAGTGACCATAGGACATAGATATATTTTCGTTTGATGCTTTTATTATGTACTACTTGGCAATAGAAGACTTGGTAGTTTAATCCTGTCCACCTTACTAATGAATTAGTTCACCGAAATGAGTATCATATCCTAATACATTCTAAACCTGTTATGTGTATGCTTGTTTCTTCTTTTCGAATGCTGAAAGAATATTGGGGAAGAGTGCCTTATTAAGAAATGGTAAAGGAAGTAATGCAGATAAGGTTCAGGATAGTGAGACATCCTTGTTGGTCTCCAACAAAGCTGATAAAACAACTAAGGAAAACTATCTTGAAGACACTGAGACAACCACAAAATCCTGTCTTGGTTTAGTGTTTGAGTTATTGGCCACTACTGCTTGCACAAGCTATTCAAACTCACTGTCTGAATCAGTGCAGTTTCTTGAGTCTTAGCTTCAAAGTGAAAGAAATCTATCAGATGTGCTGCAACAAGAAGCGGAAGAACTGCGGAAGTCCCAGGAGCATTCAGATGCATACTTTCTGGTGCAACAATAAGCGTTGGATGAATTTAGCGCCAAACAGGACAAATCTAATAAGATTGCTAATCTTATTGCCAGCATGGTGGATACCCAGGATAATGTTTCTTGAGCTCCTCTGAAGTTGTTTCAGTTATGGACTTGTTTTGCTGCCGCATTTATTTGCACTGGTGGCCAATTTTGATGGCCAATGTATGTAATATGCTACTTTGTTCCCTATTTTTGCAATTGTGGTGAACTTTGATGCCCAATGGATGTAATATGTGTAATAGCCTAGTGTTAGTTCCTTGCTTATTTATTTCCTTATTGTCTTCTTTTGTTGTTTGCTTGTAGTACTGTAGTTCTTTTTCCGTGTTTTTCTTGTGGCCACAATAAACTAGGCCACAATAACCATGGGAACACACAGACTGTTGTGACCATGGTCCTGCTACCTACTGTAGTGACCATGGCCCTCCACGGACTGTATGATCCATCGGCCTTCTACTGGCCGTTGGATCCATGGGCCTTCCACGGGCCGTACGATCCATGGGCCTTCCATGGGCCCTAGGATCCATGGGCCTTCTACGGGCCGTACGATCCATGTGCCTTCTACGGGCCATCTCATCTATGGGCCTTCCATGGGCCGTATAATCGTTTCGCCAAACATGTGCCGTACTATTCGTGGACCAATGTCGGACCGCAAAATGGGCCATAAACGGGCTAGAGTGTATATCGTTTGTTTTATGGCCCGACCATAACGGGCCATTAATAGGCCGTAATTCATGACGCTACGAAAATATCCCAACGTGTTAACGGGCCACAAGTAGGCCGACTGTAACCATGGGCTGAATTTGGCCCACACGCTGAACAGGCCAATAACGGATTGTAAGTAATCGAATTATGGAAATGAGCCCAAGAATAAATGGGCCCTTAGAAGGATGAAAGTTAACACGGGCTGGAAACGGCCGATGGACTAATGGGTCGTTAATGGGTATAAAGCGATACATTGTTCATTACGGGCCAGTTTCACCACGGGTCGTTAATGGGCCACGGTTTACAAAGGGCCTCATATGGGTAGAAAGACGTCATTGGCCATACATGGACCGGAAGTTACAACGGGCTGGAATCATACAGGATGGCCCAGATGCACTACTGTGTCTAATTCGGGTAAGCCGTAATGGGCCGTGACCTTGCGGGGTGTAAATGGGATATATGCTAACAGGCCGTTAACAAGCTTTCCATGGGCTGGCCCGCTACCTCTTTGACCAAGTCAAACGGGCCAGCCTTTTCATCGGAATGTGCCTCTGTTGGGCCGTGCCACATGTCGACGTATCATAGGTGCCTCCTATCTAATGAGTGGATCACATCTGTCCCAACGGCGAGACAACACATGTTTCCTCCGGCCAATGAGAATTTTACACGTGGAAAATCCCCATTGGTCCGGGCTGTTAACAGGTTAGCGGATCCAAAATCGGACCCGATAGCTTAACGGCGACCCGTTATGGTGGATGCCACATGTCAGTCACCCTTCAAGAAAGCACTTCCATGACACACCATTTATCATCATGGAAGTGGACACTTCCATGATGATAATTTTGGTAATGTCATGGAACACTTCTATGACAACACAGGTATGACTATCTTGATTCTGTCATAAAATCGTCATGGATGTACATGCATGATAGAAAACGTGACCTACTATGACAAACATGTATCATCACGGAAGAGAATTTTATTTGTAGTGAAGGGCCACGATCTTCAAGAATGTCATCAGGTTGAGCAGCTTGTCAAGAGGTAGAGAGCAGAATATGAGAAGCATGATAGGGAAAAAGGTCAGAATACCACTGGCGGGAATGGCCGAGGTGGTGAAGCAAATCACCTGGCAAACCCTTCCGGAACAAAGGAAAACCCACCAGGGGCCGAGAGAAGGAAGCTTACAATGATGAGAGTGATGGAGGGATGGAGAAGAAACTAGTGAGCAGGAGTTCCAGAAGGCCACAGACGCCCTATGCATTGATGGGGGTGCGTCCCTGCACTCCTCTCACTGCCAACTCAAACGGTGGGCGCTTGGGGTCAATGCCGTGGAACTAGCGCCAGAGGCCCAAAAGCCGCTCAAATGGTCGCGCACACCCATCATCTTTGACGAAGAGGACCATCCTGACCATACCACTGCAGTAGGATGTTTGCCATTGTTGGTCTCTCCAATAATTCACAACCTGAAGGTCACAAAGATGCTGGTTGATGGCGGGTGTCGGTGAAAAAACCGGCGGATCTCGGGTAGGGGGTCCCGAACTATGCGACTAAGGCTGATGGTAACAGGAGGCGGGGGGCACAATGTATACCCAGGTTCGGGCCCTCTCGATGGAGGTAATACCCTACTTCCTGCTGATTGATCTTGATGATATGAGTATTACAAGAGTTGATCTACCATGAGAATGTACAGGCTAAACCCTAGAAGCTAGCCTATGATTATGATTGTTGGTGTCCTACGGACTTAACCCTCCAGTTTATATAGACACCAGAGGGGTCTAGGGTTACACAGAGTCGGTTACAAGGGAGATCTACATATCCGAATTGCCAAGCTTGCCTTCCACGCAAAGAAGAGTCCCACCCGGACATGGGACGAGGTCTTCAATCTTGTATCTTCATAGTCCAACAGTCTGGCCAAAGTATATAGTCCGGCTGTCCGAGGATCCCCTAATCCAGGACTCCCTCAGTAGCCCCTAAACCAGGCTTCAATGACGATGAGTCCGCCGCGCAGATTGTCTTCGGCATTGCAGGGCGGGTTCCTTCTCCGAATACTCAATAGAAGATTTTGAACACAAGGATCATGTCCGGCTCTGCAAAACATATTCCACATACCACCGTAGAGAGTATATTATTCCAGAAATCTAATCTGCTGACAACTTTTACTAACATGACATCCTGTCGTGGTCCAGTCATTATGAACCATTTTTCCCAGCCTACCACTACACGTGTTGCGAGGCAGTTTTATTCGCATGTCTTGTCGAAGTAGAGATCGTGTTCCCCTTATCACGGGATTCTCATCAATACGAGTGTGGCTAACCCAATCGTGCTTGTTAGTATGACTCCTCGATTTTAGGCAAGTTCCAAATGGCCACGCGGAGGACGCTTGATATTCACCCTCTTTATAAAGGGGCCAAGGCCTGTCCTTTTCTTCTCGGGCTCGACCCTTCCCCTCCCACACCTCGAGTTCCAACACCCAAGGCTCAGGCTAAACGCTTCGGACCTCCAACCATGTCCGGATCCAACCTTCAAGGTCGGTGGATGGCCTCCTCTGTCATAGAGGAGGACATCAAGAAGCTAAGGGAAGCCAGGTATCTGACCGCCGAAATCTCGCATAGGCTGCCTGCTCAAGGGCAGGTCATCCCCACTCCCGAACCCAACAAGAGTGTCGTATTTGTTTCCCACTTACTCCGAGGACCAGGCTTTAGTCTTGATCCCTTTGTAAGAGGGCTTATGTTCTATTATGGGCTCGATTTCCACGATCTACCTCCAGATTCCATCCTTCACATCTCGTCGTTTATCATCGTGTGTGAGGCCTTCCTCCGCATCACCCCACACTTCAGCTTATGGTTCAAGATCTTCAATGTGAAGCCAAAGACGATCGATGGGCGACACACAGAATGTGGAGGTACCATAATAAGCAAAGGTACCGATGCTCTATGGCCAAAGGGTTCCTTACTGGAGGTGTCCAACTTATGGCAGCGGGAGTGGTTTTACATCAAAGCTTCCCGAAGTACGATGTGGGCACCTGCCCCCACCTTCTGCTCGGCGCCACCGCCGCAACTGGCATCATGGGTCAACAAGGGGCTGGACTGGGGACCAGTTAATGACGTGCTAACATTGCAAAGTCGCATCCGAGATCTCCTCAAGAGGGATGTCAGTCTTGTCAAGGTAATGCAAGTTATGCTAGTTCGTCAGGTCCTGCCATGCCAACGTCGATCTCTCCGTATGTGAGAGTTCAACCTGGAAGGACCGTGAACTATTCAGCAATTCTTCGGCGTGACGCTCGAAGAGATGTATGAATTGTTCGTCGGATCACGAATAAAGTGTCCGGACACCACAGAGGATGCGGGTCTCAACTGCAACCGTCTAGATACCCACGTAAGTAATTCTGCAGTCGAACATGCTATCTTTTTATTTGTCACAACATCATTGTGAAAAATCACTCTCGGCCAGGACTGGATAAGAAAGGCGGAGATGATCCGGTATTCGGCCCCCCTTCCCGAAGGCTCACCGGATCCTGTACTAGCCAGGATGCTTGAGCACGCACCTCATCAAGTGCCATCAGGTGAAGATAAAGGGAGGAATAAAGAAGCCAAAGGCGGGCTTCACGCATCACTCATCCAAACCGGGGGATTTAGTGTCTCCGCGAAGGAGGATAATTGGGGAGAAGAATCTAGAATCCCCTCTCCCCAAGGAAGGAAAAGGACCGCCTCCGAAGACTTGGAAACGAAGGTTTCCAAACGAGGGAAGAAACCTTCGCCAGGGGGCCCTGCCCCAGAGGGCGTCCTTACCGCACAGTGCCCGCAAGGGGGGCAACCCTCCACCAAGCTGTAAGTGAACAAGAGTACTTTGGTAAATATATCCTATTTTATCTCCGAGGACAATAACTGAGACATATATATTGCAATCCGGCTCGTAGCCCTTCTCGACAGAGTTCGTCTTTGGAGGATCTTCTTCCGGAGATGATGGAGAGCGAAACGCCTCCCCATGTCTTCCCGCCTCCTGGGGCGGACGACCCTGAGGTGTCATCACGGAGGAATTCTCCTGATCCGCCAAGGCCAGAAAGTAACCCTTCGGCCACCCGAAGTCCGGAGTATTCGGCTCCTAAGGAGAGCAACAGAAAGAGTTTGGGATTGTCCGATGCACAACCGGACGCACTGATGGGTATTTTGGAGCAAGCGGCTATCTTAGAGGCGCATCGTACTTTAATGGGTATGGTGGTTGAGAGGATCTCATCCGCCAAAAGTGGGTTGCATGAGGCTTTTAAGAGCCTGCTAAGGTGTTTTGAGGTACACAAAGTAATATATAAATTTTTTTGACGGTACCCCACACACTAGGTGTGTTCTATACCGATAGTAGCCCTTGAGACTCTGGCTGCTGTCCAGAGGCGGCAAACAGAGGATCATAGTCCCAGGTAATGATCGCGCTGCTTTCATGTGCAGGCGGCTGAGGGTCCGGTGGCTGGCCGGACTGCTGAGTTGCCAGATTGAGGCGGCAACTTAATGCGGCAGATGCCGACATTGCGCTTGTGAACAAGCGGTTTGACGAGGAATAGGGTATGTATTTTCGGGTGGTCAACAAATATTAAGAGGAGCATGATTCTACTATCTATAATATGCTGTGACTGGACATGGAGCTGCCACCGTGGAGACCATTCGGGCGGAACTTGCCCGAGCCAGGGAACAACCCAGGAGAAGTGATGTGGCCGCCCTAAAGGCGGCCGAAGACTTAAGAGCCGAACAGGCTGCTCATCGCTAGAGCGAAGATAAGATAGCCAAGATGGCTGTTGAGCTGAAAGATGTCGCCGGCCTATATGAGCTTCTTGAAAAGGAAAGCCAAGAGAAAGCGGCTGACCAGAAGAAAGCCATGAAAGCAGCGAAGGAAACCGGCTCTGAAATCAGAGCGGCGAAGGAGGAGCTCCGTCAGGCCGGAGATATCACGGCTGGGAAGCCCTTTTTGTTGCGGATGAAGTTCGGAGATCCGAAGTATGCCCCTCTGGATCAATTATGGAGTGCTGCAGATGCGTATTCAGACTTGGAAATGAGTACTGCTGATGTGACTAAGTTTTTCAAAGATCAGAAAGATCATGAAGTGGAAAATTTGCTCTGGTCGCAGTTCAGTGCTCCAACGCGTCCGTTGCTGTTAAATGAACAAATGGTCGAGTGGGCCGAGCTCCATAGGTTGTCCGGACATGCCATTAGGTCTGTCGTGGATCATCTTTGGCCGAAGGGACCAAGTCCGAATAGTTATTTTGGTTTAGTGCAACGATTCCTTGGTGTTGTGTCGCATATCGACTCTGTAAAGAGGTCTGCGTCCATAGGGTTCGCGGATGGCCCTTGCCCGTGTTAAGACATACTGGCCAGAGATGGAGGCCACCGCTATTGCAACCCTGGATCCGGCCGTAGGCCAGGTCCCGACTGAGCACTATTTTGAAGAAGTCCTAGAAGGCGCTCGTTTAATAGAGGCTCAGTGCTCGAAGAGTATCATGTTCGAGTGACATGTATCCCAATTGTAAAAACAATGCTATTTGGATAATAAAGGCTGTGTTTATACTTTTTGCTGAAAGTATTATGATGCCTCCTGTGCGGCCGCTTATGTATGTATATAACCTGAAAGTTTGCAGTCATTGGCTTCAGCCCCCATGCACATAATGCGGGGGTGTTCGGAAAAGCACGTATTCACACTTGACCCAATGTCTTGGTCCATAAAGGAGGTGAAAGCGCGGCGAACAAGGCAATCGGACTATATAGCTTTAACACTTTCACTTAGCCATAGGAGTTTGACGGTGGGGCTACCATATAGCCCCTGGTACTTCCGCGCTCATCCAAACACGGTGCGTACATACATGACCGGGAAACCGGTCCTTCGTTAATGCATAGGAATCGCGAAGATTCCGCTGAGTCATTGAGTGGTTGACCAGTCTCGCGCTTTATCATGACAGTCAGTTTTCATCTTTCTCTACTGAGGTGCTCATCCAGATGAACCTGGGCACAATCATAGTAGTTCTCCTGGTGCCACCTTATTCGATATAGCGGAACATAAGGTAGCAAAACACGGGAGCAGGGAAATCCCAACTATTGACCAAAGACATGATTCGGAGCTGATGCATATAAGGCCAAACCCGTGACGTCGAACACTCCCTAAGGTATTCGGACTTTACAACATATACTGGGCTGAGTAATGCCCTTGATAATGAGCCCTGAATTTCCTGGTACTGACATTAGTCTGACATGATGAAATGCCCATAACACCAGCATCCCATTCGGTTGTGTTGAGTATCCGGAGGGAGTGAAGCAACAAGAGACAGTAAAAAAGGTTTACACAGGGTCTTAATCTAAAAAGAAGCCTTTGAGCGGGGCCCTGCCGCACCTCTGCGCCTGTGTCACTGTTGTGCCGTATCCTGAAGGGTGTAGCATGATGATCATCTGTAAAAGAGAAAAACCCAGGCGAATGTCTTCATGCGAAAAATTGGTTGTTCTTAATGAACCATTAAAATGCAATTTTAAATAGGGTCAAGCTAAACTGTATACCTTTTTACATGCGGGAAGCCCCTAGCACCACCTATGGGGGTATATCAATCGACCCAATCTCAGGTTTATCTGAGCTGTTACAGCTAGTAGTGCGCCGGACTCGTCTACCTGTGTCCGCGGTCTTGACGACTGATCATTTCTTCTGGTTGGGGAGGCCGTTCAATGATTGGCTGCTAGAGCCACCACATATTCCTTCCTACGCGAGGAACGCTCTGTGTTTCCGCTAACTATGATGATGCCACGTTGACCGGGCATCTTAAGCTTAAGATAAGCGTAATGCGGTACTGCATTAAAACGAGCGAAGGCCGTTCTTCCAAGTAGTGCGTGATGGCCGCTTAAGAATGGAGCGATGTCGAAGGTTAATTCTTCACTTCCGAAGTTGTCGGGAGAACCAAATAAAACCTCTAATATGAGAGAGCCCGTGCAGCGGGCCTCGGGCCTGGTATTACTCCTTTAGAGGTAGTATTGCTTTGTCTGATTCTTGTCGAGTCTATCCCCATTTTGCGGACGGTGTCCAGATGTATCAGATTAAGACTACTGCCGCCATCCATAAGGACTCGGGTGAGATGTTATCCGTCAATTTTTGGGTCTTGCACCAAGGCAGCCGATCCTCCATGCCGGATACTAGTCAGGTGATCCCTGCGATCAAAAGTGATCGGGCAGGCCGACCAAGGGTTGAACTTGGGGGTGACGGGCTCCATGGCGTATACATCTCGGGGTGCACGCTAGCGCCTCCTCTTCGGTATGTGAGTTGCGTAAATCATGTTCACTGTTTTGACCTCTGGTGGGAATTTTTTCTATCCCCCAGTGTTCCGCTGGCGAGGCTCATCCTCGTCTTCACTTGGTGTCTCTCTCCCCTTGTGTTCGTTGTTTAGCTTGCCGGCCTGCTTGAAGACCCAGCATTCTCTGTCGGTGTGACTTGCAGGTTTGTCGGAGGTGCCACGAATCTAACATAATCTGTCTAGAATCTTGTTTATGTTGGACGGCCCATCTCTGCTGCCTTTAAATGGCTTTTTCTGTTGACCGGATCGAGAGCCCCTGAATCTGGCGTTTACCGCCGTGTAGTCTGGGCTGTCTTCGTTGTTTCGATGCTTGATTTTATTGCGTCGCGGTTTCCCGTGGCCACCCCTGACTTTGGATGTGCCGAGGTTGCTGGTGCCGCTACGGGCCAGCCAACTGTCTTCGCCCGCGCAAAAGCGGGTCATAAAGCTTGTTAGGGCTGTCATTGTCCTCGGTTTTTCCTAGCCAAGGTGTCTGGCGAGACATTCGTCCCGGACACTGTGCTTGAAAGCCGCTAAGGCTTCGGCATCCAGGCAGTCGACAATTTGATTCTTCTTCGTGAGAAATCTGTTCCAAAGCTTTCAGGCTGACTCTCCGGGCTGTTGAATTATGTGACTTAAATCGCCTGCTTCCGGAGGTCGGACATAGGTCCCTTGAAAATTGGCCCTAAAAGCATCCTCAAGCTCTTCCCAACTTCCAATTGAGTTTTCGGGGAGGCTTTTCAGCCAGTGCCGAGCTGGTCCTTTTATCTTGAGGGGCAGGTATTTGATGGTGTGGAGATCATCTTCGCGAGCCATGTGGATGTTGTTCCATCGTATGCCTCTATGTTCACGGGTTTGAATCCCTCTGGAAATTCATGGTCCAGCACCTCATCGGTGAAGCATAGGGGGTGCACAGCACCCCTGTATTTGGATGTGTCATGGCAGTCTTCGGACGGTTGTAGCGTTTGGTTTTGATTCCGAGCTATTATTCGGTCAGTATAGTCGTTTGGGCGGCCATGATTCTGTGCCGAAGCGCGCTTCCTAGATCCATAGATGGACCTGGCCATACCGGCTTTTTTGTGCAGGTCTTCACGTAAATTGTGTGTTGACTTGTGTGCGACGTCGTTAGCTGCCCTGTCGCGGCCACGGGGTGGTCGATCCGGCTGATCGGCCATTTTATTTTTTGGCTGAACGGGCTCCATGGCATATACGTCGAATTCAGGCCACAACTTGCGCTTTGGATAGCTCTTTGTGTGGCGACTGCCGCCGTACTTTTCTTCGGTGTCAAGCACATTGTTCCATCAGCTGTTGAGCGTATTCTGCACGGCCTTAAGCCTTTGCTTCTGCTTCTTTAGGCTCCTCGCGGTGCCGATAAGCCTTCTATGGAGGTTCTCTTGTTCCAAGTGCCTTTTTGGGATGATGTGTGCAACATCGTCCAGACTGTTCTCCTCTCCGGAGACAGGTTGATTACCCTCGGTGTCGCCGTGATCGGACAGTGGCTCTGTACTATTGTGGGAACCCCGACTCATAAGTCGTGATCGCCGAATGCACGTGTACAGTGATCCCAGAGATCAATGCTCACTGAACACACAGAAGCTGAGTAACAAGAGTCTTACATCCATACATACCGTCTTACACAAATTACGACCATTACGATCAAGTCTTACATAGATAAAGCCACAAGGGTTGAATACCAAATAAACTTACGCAGCGGAAATCTTCGATGATAAGTAGAACCCATGCCATCTGCCTTAACCCTACAGGCATTCTGACTAGGAAACGTCTTAGTTCGCTTGTTCGTCTCCAAAGAACTCTTCTTCGAACTCTTGTTCTTCCATGCCTGGCCAATTAAATAATCAGTGGCAAGCCAATGAGTACTTTGACTGTACTCGCAAGCAACCCATGATTGGAACAGGGCACAATAATGCAATGATATAGCACTAAGTAGGTAGTTTGCAGAAAGCTAGTTTTCAGTGCAAAGACATGATCTATCAACATGTAAAGTATGCATCACGAGAGTACGGATATCCGTATGAACAAGTTACAGGTACCAACATAAGCGGAGTTGGACACCAATCCAACTTGATCATTGTGTCAAGCCATCTGACTTACCCCAATTGGTTTACCAACACACACACGCGCGGTTTGTAAAACTCTGGACGTACTTTAAGTAGCACCGCCCAACTGTCCATGGCCGTGGACACGGCTATTCAAATAGTTTTACACTCTGCAGAGGTTGCACACTTTACCCACAAGATCCGGGGAACTTCCGTGTCATCCACGACCCGCGGTACCTCAAGTACCCAGGGTAAGCACCCGATCACTATCTTTCCCTAGATGACACTAACATAGAGTCCATTCGATTGGTAGTAACCCCCGTGCCGAACATTTCATATCTTAAAATTTATGGAGCCTCACTCCCTTATTCATCACATACCACAAGCACGGGGTACCAACGGTGTGTCCGGTGCCCTGTGAAAACAGTCATGGCCTCCCTACCTGGCACGACCCCATCGCGAGAGAGCGCAACAACAACTCTCCCATCACTAGTAATGCGGGCTCCAAGCTAGTATCGACCTAGGTAATCAATAATGCCCTTCCTCATATAAGGGTAGAGTGGTTGCACATGTAAGGTTGGGACAGTCGACAAATCTTAAATCTAGTCCATTTTCGAAAACAACACACACACTTGCCTCGGCACACCACTTCGTCATCAAGTGGTTACCTAATGCATTATCTCCCTCGGGCATAAGCGGCACCCGAAAGGGTTTTGAAAAGTCCTTGAAAACAACTTGGTTTCCTTTACCATGCATATACCCATCCCATTTGCGTAGCAGCTACTTAGCATCCTAACTACACCCACTCGCATAACCCTCATATAATGGTAGGGTCAAGCATCATGCAAGTGTCAACGAGAAAAGCAACGGAGGCTAACCACCTTAAGTGGTCACCACATTATCATGACTTCAATGCAAGCAATAAAAATGCCATATGACATGCATAAAAAGGGTTTCTTACACATGGTCAAAGGGCTGCTTCCCTGTCTCAGCAAAGTCTTCTGGGTCTTCAAAGTCTTCAGGTCCAACTCCCTCGTCAGCAATGCAATCTATCATTGCAAAAATAATAACGACAAAATAAGGCAATAATAGAACAGAAAAACCAAAGTTCTCAAAAAAATGTCAACTCATTTTTGTTAAATACTACGGTTAAAACTAAGAAGGGGAAATTCTTTTTCTGGATTTGGAGCTACAGAATAGGACAAATGGATTTTCAGAGGGGTTTATATATATTCAAATTTGAATTTGAATATGAACAGTACAAAAATGTTGGTTGGACATGAATGAAAGTTATACCATTAAATAGGTGGGATTTTTAGAAAAATGTGGGAGTTGGAATTATTGTATTTGGATGAATGTTTAATCTTGTGGAATTTTTGCAAGTCTATCAGAAAAGAAAAAGGAAAAGGAGCACTATGCAACTAGGCTAGAACAACCGTAGCGCAGCAGGCCCAGAGGGGAAAAGAGCTAGGCGAGCCAGCGTGCGCGCGCCAGATTTTCAAACCTGACGGGCGGGGCCCGGGCGTCAGCAAGAGAGAGAGGGGTGAGGGAGAGGTGAGGATGATAGGTGGGCTCCACCTACAATCTCTAACCTCGCTGCAGAGAGGTCGGCGAGCTCATCAGCAATGCTACAGGGCACGACAGGTCGAGGGGGTGGCACCGTTGGACTCAGGGGGGTGTCACCGTTCGGGTGGTGGTGGAGGTGGTCGCCGGGGCAGTCTGGTTCACCGGCGACAAGGTCACGCGGCAGAGGTGCGTCGGGCGTTGGTGGTTCCGGCTGTTACCGGCTGCAAAAAGAGTGGGGAAGAGAGGGGAAAGGGTGAGTGATGCCGTGCGGTTCCAGATCGAGAGAGAACGGGGGCGGGGGAGGCATGTACCGTGCAAACGCCGACGAGCCGAGGCAGCGGAGCTCGAGCTCGATCTCGAGCTCAGGCGGCTCTGGTGGCATATGGGTGGTGCGGGATGTTGATTAGGAGTGTGGGGGAGCGACATGGAGTGAGAGAGAGGCTCGGGGTCGCCTTATATAGGTTGGCCAAGGTCCATCGTAGGCGTGGCCTACGGGTGCCCGCGGGATCGGCTCAGGTGGCCATTAGAGAGGGAATGGAGGGCTCGTGGGTGTTCGTGGGAGTGGCCTAGGGTTCCAGGGAGAGAGAGGAGGAGCGGGATGAGCTGCGTGTGGGCCATAGGGGCGGCGCGATCATTGGCTGAGTAGGGCGGCATCCTGGCACAAGCTGTAGGAGAGAGAGGAGGGCGCGGGAGCAAGTGGGCGGCCTGCTAGCGTGGAGCGGACGTCGATGGGCATCGACTAGCGCATGGGGGAGGCTCGAGGCGGTCGGGGGACGCGTCGTCAATGGTCGGGTGCTCTGCCAGGCGCTCCAGAGCGTGACTTTGGCCGGCATCCATGGTTTTCCTGCACCCTCGCGCGTCCACTTGCGTCTGGCAACTGCAGGGGGGTGGGCAAAAGCTGGGGAGAGCCTTGGATGCTCTCGAAAGCTGAGGGGAGAGAAGGAGGCTGAGAGAGAGGGAGGAATCGACTTCCCAGAGAAGAAAAATGGGGTTCTTCCCCCTTAATCATTGCTTCCTCGGGTAGAAAAGCATACAGGTGTTAGAGGGGGACTAGGAGGGGTCGTGGTAGAAAGTTGAGCCTACGAAGATTAGTGGAAGAGGCCAAAAATGGGATTTTGGTAAAGTGGTAGAAGGTGTTTGATGCTAGTTTGGGCAAGTAGATGATTTCCATTTGCATTGAGACTCAATAGGGTGAAATTTCACATATAATTAGGGCCTTCCACCAATTTTGAGCTCATTCGGGCAAAGTTGCCAATGCAACTTTTGTAAACCATAGAAATTAGCAGAAATGAACTTCTGCAGATCTAGTTGAGCAAATCACTTCCCCTTGATGCACCACTTAGTGTAGTAGCTTCATTTGGTCGTGTGAACATTCTCCCAAAAGTTGGGGTCAAGGAGAGAAAGTTGGTAGTACAAAGTTGTTCAAATTTGAATCTGGATTGAGATGGTTTTGCGGCACTTTTGTGAACCAAATCAGTTTGGATTGAGCTGAAACTTTTAAATGACAGCATACTATGTATATGTGACTTTCTAGAATTTTCTGGGATTTTTATAAAAATATTTCCTGTAGAAATATTTCAAATCATTGAAATGGGAAGAAATGGTTTTGGGAGGTTTTGTTCAATATTTTGAACATGACCATGTGTTGAAACTCTTATATATGGAAAATATATGTCCACAGAGTTTCCCTGATTTTTGTCAAATATTTTGGAAACAATAAAATATTTTTTTCCTATTAAAGACCACTTCGGGCCTTAAGAAAAAGCTTTTAAATAAAATAGGAAAATAACTTCTAAAATTATATTTTTGTGGTTTATGGAAATCCTATATCTATTAGGTTTCAAATATACTCTTTGAAATATTTTTCATACCCTAAATCAAGTACTTGTAGTGCAAGCCTCAATTCAGGGGTTTTTGAAAAACTAAATTTTGAAAATACTTTTTGGCCAATTTATTTTTGTAAGAAAATACTATATTGCACTATACACATGGCATGATCATTGGGCAGAAGTTTGGGGCAGGGAGATGAAGTATATAAAGTGGAGTAGTTGACTTTAAAGAGCACTTGAAAATCACAGAGAGGAAACCAACTCCAAATAAAAGCCAAATAATGCGAAAGTTTTTATTGGTCCAAATTTCATGCTTTATTAATGCAAATGACATGTTACAAAATGCAGGGTGTGACAACTATGTTCGCCATCCGCTGGCTCATCCTGGTCCATCGCTGGGTCCATGTGGTCGTCGTTTCCTTTGGAGTTGACCGGGGTATTATTCTTTCTTGCGCTGTTATCGCTGTTTTTGCTAAGGCAGGATTTGGAGCGGCGCCTGTCGTGGATCTAAGACTGACAGTAGAATGGGGGTAGGTATGAGGAGGCAAGATCCTAGCTATAGAGTAGTTGTACACACGAGTTTTACGAGTTCAGGCCCTTCACGGAATAAGTAATAGCCCTACGTCTCGGTGCGCTGAGGCGGTCGACTGGATTATATGTGTGTGTGAGTTTACAAAAGATGCGAACCCTTGTGCCTGTGAAGGAGGGTGGCTTATATAGAGTGCGCCAGGACCCCAGCCGGCCCATGTTACAAAGGGTTTAAGGTACATTAAAGGGGAGACGTTACTGGTAACGCTAGCAAATAAAGAGACATAATGACCATTAAAGCTATGAGGTGATGTCCGACCGTTGCAGTTCGGAGCGACCTTAGACCTTCTGGTGGTCGAATGACAGTCTCCATGGTCGAGTGACTTTTAGTCTTCCAAGTGAAAGTCCTCATGGTCGAGTGGATGATGAATCTTCTTCGAATGCTTCTAGCTTGAGGGTGACGTCCTAGGGGAGGGTGTCTAGGTCGGTCCTATGACCCTACCATAGGTACATATCTTCATCATTAGCCCCCTAATGGTTCAGGGTTCGAGTGGAGAAGGAGTTTATAACCTCTCCGATTCAGCTTTTGCGCTTCGGAAATGTCTTGTCCAGAGGTCGAATGAACATTCATGATGACATCAACTGCTTGTTCAGTCGCCTTGATCCATTATTGGTTTTATCAAGTGAACTTTCATTGTTAAGCTTCGAGTGTTGATATGGGAAAAATATTCCGTCTGATGGGCTGTTCTACTATATGCGGATTTCAAGGGATTCAAATTTTGGGAAGCGTCGGGCGGGGAGGCCGCAGTAATCAGGACAGATTAGGCAGGCCACCTCGATCTCTGCGCCACCTTTTTCGCCACGTATCGCGTGCGCAACTGTTGCGGGATTTGATCGGATCGCCTGGGCCCACAAGTCAGCCACTCAGAAATGCCATCATATAAGGCGTTGGACGGGGTTTTTTTCGTACAGTGCATTCTCATTCGTTCCCTTCCTCCTCTGTTTTGTCCACCGCATATGCCTCTGCTCTCGGTGTCGTCGCCCCATTTGAACTCGTTCCGCTGCCATGGGGAAGGAGAAGACGGTGGCGTTGGAGCGTGTGAAGAACGCGACGACAAAGGCGAAAGGGAAGAGGACCAACCGGGGCGGGTCTTCGTCGAGGTCCGGCCTGCCGCCTGGCTGGATCCAGGGCGATTGGATTCGCTCGACAATCAGCCAAGACGATATCGACGACCTGGTCGAGGGGGGACTGATCCCCCATGAATCAGCGTGGCTCCCGTGGAACGAGACCAAGCCACAACCACAGGAGGGTGAGTGCGTTCTCCTTGCCACTCACGTCGACCGCGAGTTTTCTTTGCCTCCCCATCCTTTCTTTCGCAGTTTCTTGAACTTCTTTGCGGCTCAACTCCTCCACTTTTCTCCAAACACCATCGTGTACCTTGCCGCTTTCGTGTCCATGTCCGAGAACTTCTTGGGTTGTCGACCACACAGGGGTCTCTTCAAGCACATATTCACGTGTCATTCTCAGACGGTCAAGAAGGCCAACCCGAGTGATGAGAGGATGCATGAGATATAGATGTGCGGGGGTCTTGGAATTCAGATGAGGAACAAAAGCACTTTCCCAACCATGATTCTTCCCGAGTCGGTCCGAGGTTGGCAGTAGACCTGGTTCTACTGCAAGGACCAGCCGACTCTGGGTCAGTCGACTGGACTTCCCCCCTTTTCCAAGGCCCGAGTGGAGAAGCCCTCCACCTTGAGAGTGATCCCAGAGGAGAAGGTGCAGGTGAAGGTGTTGGTCAAGCGAGTTGTCCAACTCGTCCGCAACGGAGTGACCGGTATGGACCTACTGGAGGTCTTCCTCAGTCGACGTATCCAACCACTCCAAGCTCGTGACCATCCGATGTGGATGTACTCAGGACTCGAGGATTCCACTCGGATCCACCCGTAGGATGTCAGTGAGGACACGGTGGAGCAGTGGCTGAGAGGCATTACTGGCAACAAGGATAACCCCCGGGGGTCCAGGAGGGTGGTTCTATTCGATCATTTGCGCCAGCCGGAACAGGTATGATTCTGCATTGTCGACTGTTTTCTTGAATACCATGTAACATCTTGTTGACGACCGACTATCTTTGTTTTGTTCGTTGTCTTTCAGACTCTTCTTGATATGTATTCAATGCCCAACGAAGAGCGGGAGCAAGATCCCGAGGGAGAGGCGAGCGGAGGCGAGAGTGGCGAGTGGCACTCGGATGAAGAGGAGGACGAGGAGAGCGATGACCCGAGTGATGAAGAACAAGTTGACTCACCTCCTAGCAGAGAAAGGAGGTCCAAGCACACTCACGACCCGGCAAGCACCCTCGACCTGGTGGCCGCACCAACTGGGAAGTCTTCAAAGCGCCCTCAGACGTCTTCTCCAGTGCCGACTGAGAAGGCACCAACGCAGCCCAAGACTGCGCCGCCTCCAGTGCCTAAACCACCGAAGGCCACATCTTCCAATCCACCGAAGGCTTTTCCCAAAATCAAAGTGGTCATTCCCACTATCTCTGGGTAACAATCTGATCTGATCCTTTGGTTGACTTGGGTAACAGAACGTAACCGACTAAATGTTGACATTTGTAGTGCTGCCACTTCTGGAACTTGCACCCACCAGTACCGAGACAAGGAGATGGAAGATGCGGTTACCTCCAACCCAGGTACAATTCTCATGATCACTGAACACCAGAAGGAGCAAGAAAGCAGTAGCTGGCAAGATATCTCAGTCGGAACTGGCGACAGAACCAACAGTTAGCCCGAAGATGCAGTTAGAGCCTCTGTAACTTTTGCTTTCCAAGTGTCGAGTGAACGCCCCGCATCGTAGACTGTACCGGTGTTTTCTTCAGTCATCCAACTCATGCCTCGGAGCTCCAAGCTACTGCATCTGGACCGTCTGTCCCCTTCTTCACTACCTATCATGTTCCGGAAAGCCAGTCAGACGCCACTGCGGAGGCTATCCTCCAGGCTGGCGTAATGATGGAGCGGATGAAGGCGGTGCATGACAATAGCCAGGCTGCTTACGATGCCAGCGCGGCTCTTCGAGCCAATGTCTAGGTAAGTTGACTTCCAGCTGAACTTGTTCTATGGATATGCTACCTGAATATTTTCCTTCGTACAATCTCTTATTGTCTGCTTCGAATTTGTACACACACTGGGTGTTTTGTTGTCTTTAGTATTTGCACTCTTCCACTCGGTCTAGTCGAATGGGATCTGAACCAGCGGGGGCATGCTAAGTGCACCCACTGGGTGTATACCTCGAGACCACAGTCGACTGCGGGCAGTCGGCTGGGGTTTGAGCACTTCTTTCTCTTTCCTTTCTTCCACTCGGTCTGGGCGGAACATGCCGAGTGGGATCTGAACCAGTGGGGGCATGCCAAGTGCACCCACTTGGTGTAGTCCCCGAGACCGCGGTTGGCTGCTGGCAGTCGGCCAGGGTCTGAGTACTTCTTCTTCTTTTTTTACTTGACCTGGGCGGACCGACCGAGTGGAATCTAAACCAGTGGGGGCACGCCAAGTGCACCCACTGGGTGTAGTCCTCGAGACCGCAGTCGCCTGCTGGCAGTCGGTTGGGGTCTGAGTAAACTTTGATGTTTATTCACTCGGAAGTAAATAATCTTTGATCTTGTTGATTGATATGTCTTTTTACTCTCTGCAGAAATCTTGTACTCTCATTTCCAAGTTCGCCGAATTTGAGGAGAAGCAGAGGCAACTCAACCTGGACCTGGAGCTGGACCAACAAAACTTGAAGAAGGCTCAATATGAAGTTGCCGGTATGGATGGTAACTGCCTGTGGACTGCTCATGTCAATCGTCCTTTTTAAATTATCCGTTCGATCTTTTGTTTGATCTAAATGCTTATTTTGTAGAGAAAATGAGGTTGGCTCTGGAGAAGAAGGACTTGGACCTTGCAACTGCGTAGAAGGAGGCTCAAGAGAAGACTACCCTTGCTGACAAGAAGCTGGCTTCAGTCGGAGCGCTGGAAGAGGAAGTAAGCAAGCTGAAGTCCTTTCTCACTAAATCCAACCGAGAGGCAACTCGTCTGAAGAAGGATAAGGTGGCTCTAAATGAGAAGCTGGAAGACATGGCTCATAAGATAAATGACTTGGAAGCTTATATGGAAACCGTCGCGAAGAAGCTCTTTCTTATGCTCGAAGGAACCCCTTTTAATCCGACTGCTTTACTGTTTGCAAGTTAGTCCTGTCTAGTCCACTCACTAACTCATTGACTGCAGAATTCTGCCAAAACTTTGAAGAGGAGACTGGGTGGATCGAGACGGGTTTGGACCCTATCCTTTCTCCAGTCGGCGACGAGGTTGCCATGAATGTGCTTCGACTGGAATCCCGTGTCGCCAGCGTTACAAGTTATCTTGCTTGTTTGAAGGTGGCAGTTTCACGCATCGACTCATTGCTCTGGCCAAGGGCAACACTTCAAAATGATCTTGGGTCTCTGATGGCTCGACTCGACGAGGTCCCCGGTCGAGTGCAGGAATTGAAGAAGTCCTCTGCCCGATGCGGTGCTGATGTGGCTCTGTCGCTGGTAAGAGTCCACTACAAGGAAGCCCGCGAAGATAAGCTGGCGGCAATCAAGGTCGCCAACACCAACAGGCTTGACTCCCAGTCCTTCATGGAGACTTTCATCGCTGCTGCAACTCGGATCGCTGATAGAATTGACTTGGATGAATTCGTCGAGCCTGCAAGCCCTCCTCTTGCCGAATGAACAAACTTGAGATTTAAACTTTCTTTAAATTTGCCTTGGAATGCCGAGTGTTTCTGTAACCGTTAAACTCCTTCGGGCCTGATGCCTGAGTACTTTTATCTTCGTTTTATTTTGGTTTCTCTTCTGCATATGCTTGCGTTCGTCTTCGAGTAGAACCTATTCTTCACTCGGAATATCTTTCGAGATGCAACTCTGAAGGAGATATCCCAGTCGACCTGCACCTCGCCGTCCTTGCGGATAAGGATGGAGCGCACATTGTATTTGTGGCGTAGTTCCGAGGAGAGGGTTGCGGTCGACCTACACCTCGTCATCCTTGCTGATAGGGATGGAACGGACATTGTATTTGTAGCCTGGCTCCGTGAGAGGATTGCAGTCAACCTGCACCTCGTCATCCTTGCGGATAGGGATGGAGCGGACATTGTACTTGTAGTGCGGCTCCATGAGAGGATTGCAGTCGACCTGCACCTCGTCATCCTTGCGGATAGGGATGGAGCGGACATTGTGCTTGTAGTGCGGCTCCGTGAGAGGATTGCAGTCGACCTGCACCTCATCATCCTTGCGGATAAGGGTAGTTTTTCGACTTAGGCGAGCACGGGGCTGCAACTAAGCCCTCGAGTGTGAGGTTTTCTCATCACTCGGTAGGATTTTTGAGACTTATGCGAGCACGGGTCTGCAGCTAAGCCTCCGAGTGAGAGGCTTGCTCATCACTCGGTAAGATTTTTGGAACTTAGGCAAGCACGGGGCTGCAGCTAAGCCTATGAGTATGAGATTTGCTCATCCCTCAGTAGGATTTTTGAAACTTAGGCGAGTACTAGACTGCAGCTAAGCCCCCGAGTGTGAGGTTTGCTCATCACTCGGTAGGATTTTTGAAACTTAGGCGAGTACTAGACTGCAGCTAAGTCTCCGAGTGTGAGGTTTGCTCATCACTCAGTAGGATTTTTGAAACTTGGGCGAGTACTAGACTGCAAAAAATCATAGTATGTGTTATAATCTCGGGTTTTGTATTGCAACGAGGGCAGTTTATATTTTGCTCACCGACGAATCATTCCCTTAAGAACGCTAGCTTTCGGCTTCACCCGTCTGAGGTACACGTATGGATAACCCGGCTGTAACAATCGCAGAGGTTCTCCCTTTATGCCGTAGTTGAACAAGCGGGAACATAGGGCATAAGCACAGGAGCCAGGAAACTTAGCTTTGCAAAAACTTAAGTCATAAAGGTGCATATAATGGAGAAGAAAAGACATATGTGAGTAGACGACACATATATAGGGTGAGCTTGATGCTCGAAAAATAGTAGTAATAATAATAAGAAGCTTCTTCTGAAAAGAAGCCCCCGGGTATTGTGGGGTATGTACATTTAAGAATGTATACCCCTCAAGTGTGCGGTTTATCCGAACATGAGCCAAAAAGTCATATAAAAACGAAAATAAGAAAGAGAAAAGAATATAAAAAGGTTACGAACAGTGGGTTCAGACTTGGTAGTAGAATCTTCGGAGTCTGGCAGCGTTCCATGAGTTTGGCTCCAAGAGATTGTCCGGTGCATTACGAAGGCGATTGGCTCATCCAGTGAGAACTTCATCTATAATGAAGGGACCCTCCCATTTGGGCTTGAGATTGTCCTTTTTCTTCTCTGGTAGGTGTAGAACGAGTTCACTGACATTGTAAGTCTTTGCCCGCACTTCTCTGCTTTGGTATGTTTGAGCCTATTGTTGGTAGAATGTTGAGTGAGCTTTTGCGACATCACGCTCCTCCTCCAGACCATCTAAGTCATCTTGCAGATCGAGCTCGGCTTCCTTCTCCTCGTACATGCAGACTCGAGGTGAGTCATGGATAATGTCACACGGCAAGACGGCCTCTGCACCGTACACCATAAAGAACGTTGTGTATCCAGTCGTGCGATTGGGCGTGGTCCGCAGCCCCTAGAGTACAGAGTCAAGCTCCTCAACCTAATGTTTATCTGACTCATGTATGGATCGCACTAGTCTGGGTTTAATGCCTCTCATTATCAGGCCATTAGCCCGTTCGACTTGACAGTTTGTTTGAGGGTGATAGACAGAGGCGTAAGCAAGCTTGATGCCGTGATTAGCGCACTAGGTTTTTACTTCGTCGGCTATGAAGTTAGAGCTGTTATCGGTGATGATGCTGTGTGGGACACCATAACGGTGTACAACACCGGATATGAAATCTATCACTGGTTCGGCTTCGGCCGTTTTAACCAGCTTGGCCTCTACCCACTTAGTTAATTTTTCCACCATGACCAACATATAGTTTTTCTTGTGGCTTCCCCCTTTAAGGGGTCTGACCATGTCAAGCCCCCAAACCGCAAAGGGCCAAGTAATAGGGAATGTGTGTAGGGCGGTAGGCAGCATATGACTTTGGTTGGTGAAAAGCTGAAATCCTACACAATGTTGGACGAGGTCTTGCGCATCTGCTCGGGCCGTAGGCCAGAAAAATCTCGTTTGGAAGGCCTTACTTACAAGGGCCCGAGCTGCGGCATGATGACCGCCAAGGACGGCATGGATTTCGTCCTAGAGCTGCCGCCCCTCTTCTTCAGAGATACACCTTTGAAGGACTCTGGTAGTACTTTTCTTGTAGAGCTCTCCTTCATGAACATTGTAGCTTTTCGAGCGTCGGACGATGCATCGAGCCTCATTCTAGTCCTCGCGGAGCTCTCACCTATTGAGGTAGACCAGGAAGGGTTCGGTCCATGGAGAGATTATTTCCATGATTGCATGGCCGATGGTGTTGGTTCGGTGGCTGAGTCCCCGATGATACTGGGATTATGTTCGGCATCTGGGGGTATGATCAGATCCGGACTGGTGTTGTTGCTCTCATCCTGCCGCACCACAGATGGCTTGAAGAGATTTTCCACAAATGTGTTTGGTGGGATGGGGTCACGCTTATCCCCCAAGTGAGCAAGGATGTCTGCTGCCTGATTGCTCTCTTGGGCCACGTGATGAAACTCAAGCCCCTCAAACCGAGCTGATATTTTGAATATAGCATTGCGGTATGCCACCATCTTCGGATCTTTGGCATAAAAATGTCCATTTATTTGGGATATTGCAAGGTTTGAATCCCCGCGCACCCCAAGGAGCTGCATGCCCATAGAGACAGCCATCCGAAGACCATGCAATAAGGCCTCATATCCGGCTGCATTAGTACAGTCTGTATACAGTATTTGGAGCACGTAACGGACTGTATCTCCTGTGGGGGATGTCAGGACAACGCCAGCCCCAAGTCCGGCTAGCATTTTAGAGCCATTGAAGTGCATCACCCAGTTGGAATATGTGTCGTACTCTTTAGGGAGTTCGGCCTCTGTCCATTTGGCGACGAAGTCAGCCAACACCTGAGATTTAATTTCTTGGCGTGGTTTGTACATTATTTCAAATGGTAAGAGATCAATAGCCCATTTGGAAATCCAGTCGGTGGCATCTCGGTTGTTTATAATATCATTGAGTGGTACTTCTGAAGCTACAGTGATCGAGAACTCTTGAAAGTAGTACCGCAGCTTGCGGGATGCCATAAAGACTGCATATGCTATCTACTGATAATGCGGGTATCGAGATTTGAATGGTGTAAGGACCGTCGATACGTAGTATACTGGTTTTTGGGTTGTGAATTTATGCCCCTCCTCTTTTCGTTCGATGACGAGCACCGCACTCACCACCTGCTGTGTTGCCGATATGTAGAGCTACATTGGTTCGCTGACGTTTGGTGTGGCCAGGATGGGGTTGCTTGCTAGCAGAGTTTTTATTTCCTCTAGACCGGTTGTTGCAGCGTCCGTCCATACAAAGTGGTCAGTGCGTCGGAGCAGGTGGTACAATGGCAATGCCTTTTCTCCTAGTCTGGAGATAAAACGGCTCGAAACAGCCACACACCCGGCTAGTTTTTGGACCTGCTTGAGGTCAGTTGGTGTTGCCAATTGTGACATGTTCCGGATTTTCGCTGGGTTTGCTTCAATTCCTCTATTGGAGAAAATAAATCCGAGCAGTTTGTCGGTGTTAACGCCGAAAACGCACTTTTCTGGATTGAGCCTTATGTCATATGTTTGGAGGTTGTCGAACATGAGGCGTAAGTCATCCACCAATGATTCAACATGCTTTGTTTTGATGACTACGTCATCTACATATGCCTCCACAGTCTTGCCGATTTTCTTTTCTAGGCATGTTTGAATCATGCGTTGGTAAGTGTTGCCGGTGTTCTTGAGCCCAAAAGGCATAGTGTTGAAGCAGAAAGGCCCATACGGGGTGATGAATGCCATTGCGGCCTGTTCGGATTCCATCATCTTAATTTGATGGTATCCGGAGTATGCATCGAGGAAACACAGTGAATCGTGTCCCGCGGTTGTATCAATAATCTGGTCGATGCAAGGTAGTGGGAAGGGGTCGTTAGGGTAGGCCTTGTTAAGGCCATTGAAATCGACACACACGCGCTAGGATTTGTCCTTCTTTGGTACCATGACAAGGTTTGCTAGCCAGTCCGGATGTTTGATCTCTCTGATAAACCTGGCTTCGAGGAGCTTGGCTAGCTCCTCCCCCACAGCCTGTCGCTTGGGTTTGGAAAATCGCCGGAGCGTTTGCTTGACCGGCTTGTATCCCTTCAGTATATTGAGGCTATGTTCAGCCAGCGCGCGTGGGATTCCTGGCATAACTGAGGGGAGCCAGGCGAAGATGTCCCAGTTCTCACGCAAGAACGCGCAATGCGGCATCGACCGTCGGGTCCAGCTGTGCCCCAATAGAAGTTGTTTTCTTGGGATCCGTCGGGTGGACTAGAAATTTGACTATTTCGTCAGCTGGCTTGAAAGAGGTGGATTTAGGCCTTATATCAAGAATTAAGTTGTCCCTATCCATTGTGGAACGCAGAGCGGTGAGTTCCTCTGCCGCTAGGGCTTCGGGCAGTGCTTCAAGGGCCAGGGATGCGGTTTTATTTTTGGCACGGAGTGCTATGTCCGGATCACTAGAAATAGTGATAACATCATTGGGCCCGGGCACTTTGAGCTTCATATACCTGTAATGAGGTATAGCTTGAAAGTGTGTGAATGTATCTCGTCCTGACAGGGCATGATATCCGCTGTTGAAAGGAGCCACCTGGAAGATTATCTCTTCGGACCTATAGTTTTCTGGTGTGCGGAATACCACGTCAAGTTTAATTTTCCCTGAGCATCTTGCTTCCTTGCTGGGGATGATTTCCCTAAAGGATGTATTCCTCTTCTCAATGTGACTCTTGTACATTTGCATTTTTTTGAGTGTGTCCTCATAGATGAGGTTTAGGCCGCTGCCACCATACATTAGCACTTTAGTGAGCCGAAAGCTATCCACGATTGGGTTTAGGACCAAAGCGGCTGGTTCCCGGATTGAGCGGGACCTTGGTTTATCCTCGGCATTGAAAGTGATCGCCGTATTGTTCCAAGGGTTTATTGCTGCTATTTGGCAGACTTCAGAGAGGTCGCGGAGCGCCTTTTTGTGCCAATTATTTGATGAGAAGGTCTCGAAGACAGTGAATAGCTTGACATCGGTGTCCTCCGAAGAGTACTTCTCTAGGGTATTGTTGGTGAGGATACCCTCGCCGCTCTTGGCCACCTGCCGGAGTATCCAACGTGCCCGTAGGTTGTGTTGGTTCGGTATTCAGTGTCATGTGTATTTGACAAGGCCTATTAAGCCACTCCCCGAAGACAGTTCTTTGTCCCATAAAGGGCTTGGTTTTCTTGTCCACGGGATGATGATCAGGTGCCCCGCGAGGGTGCATCCTTTTTGCCCGCCCGGGAGATGGCTTAAAGGCCTCCGGTTTCGGCGGGTTGTCTAATTTTTCCAGGCGTTTTACATTGCGCAGTACTTCCGTACAACGTGTGCCAAATCTGCAAAGTGTAGTACGTGACGGTGATTGAGGGCATTAAGGATTCGCTCTTTCGTGCAGTTGTTGTGAAATACTGAAATTGCGTCGTCGTCGCAACAGTCTTTTATCTTGTCTTTAACAAGAAGGAATCTGACCCAAAAGTGAAGGACTGTCTCCCGAGGCTGTTGCCGCATAGACGTTAGGTCGCATATGTCCAGAGGGCCGGAATTGCTTGTAGAATATTGCTTGTGGTGGGTGGGCGGGCTCAAATTCGCACCCTGACCCACTGTGGAATCCTGGGTTCGAAGAATTTCCGAGGTTACCAGTCCATGTTCCGGAGTGTCCGGTGAATTCTCAGGCTTAATGTCTGATTTTGTGTTCGGAGGACTGGGAGTGTCCTCCCGAGGACGGCTATCTGGTTTTCCGGGTTTGGAAATCCGAATGTAGTTTGTTCTCAACGTAGGAAAGGAGTTATTGTCAGCTTGTTCCTCCACGACCCCTACCTGGTGGGTGATCAGTGGAGTTTTAAGTTCTCTCTGGTCGGGTTTAAGACCGATCCAATTATAGTCAGTTGAGACCCCTAGGGTGGCGATGCGATGTAGCAGCTCGTTCAAAGATGATAGATCTTCCGGAGAGGATTTTCGGTGACTTGGGGGGTCGCTTTCATCTTAACAGCGGAATGGGCACCCATGGTGAAGCCACCAAGCCGGAGGGTTTGCCCTGAAACTAGGGCTCCTCCGGAAGTGATACTGTCCTTGATGACAAGGAAAGCCATCGAGCCTTTCAACGACGGCACAGTGGAACTCTCAATGAAAGCACCAATGTCGGTGTCAAAACCAGAAGATCTCGGGTAGGGGGTCCCGAACTGTGCGTCTAAGGCTCAAAGGTAAGAGGAGACAGGGACACGGTGTTTACCAAGGTTCGGGCCCTCTTGATGGAGGTAATACCGTACGTCCTGCTTGATTGACTTTGATGAGTATAGGGGTTACAAGAGTTGATCTACCATGATATCGTAATGGCTAAACCCTAGATGTCTAGCCTGTATGATTATGATTACCTCTAAGAACTAAACCCTCCGGTTTATATAGACACTAGAGGGGGCTGGGTTGTACAAAGTCGGTTTATAGAGAAAGAAATCTTCATATCCACACACCAAGCTCGCCTCCTACGCCGAGGAGAGTCCCATCCGGACATGGGGGAAAGTCTTCCGTCTTGTATCTTCATGGCCCATCGGTCTAGCCCACGTCACATAGCCCAGATGCTCGAGGACCCCGTAATCCAGGACTCCCTCAGTGCCCAGTTGGGATGATCGGGATTTAGCAATTGGGGTTGTCTTCTTTTCATTTTGATTCGTCCATAGTCGGACTTTGTGCGTACTCTGAATGATGTATGAATAATTTGATCATTGTGTGACATGGCGATTGTAAGCCAACTGTTTACTTCCTTGTTCATTACATGGGATTGTGTGAAGACTACCCTTCTTGCGACAAAACCAAATGCGGTTATGTCTCTAATTCGTGCCTCGACAGGTGGGAGATATAGCCACATCTTGGACGTTACAAGTTGGCATCAGAGCCATCCCCAACTTAGGAGCCCCCAGCTTGATCGTATCACTGACGTTGTTGAGTCCAGAACAAAACTGTTTTGTGTCTTAGGATTATATATATCGGAGAGTAGGATTCTTTTTACTCCTCAGCCCCCTTCTTCATTCTAATGAGGTCTCCTGATGTAGATGTTTTGACTTTCCTCTCCTCATTTCACTAATTTTTTTAGGATCACGTGGGTATCTCGAGATCGTTCCAATATTCTTTTGACGAGAACATTGTTCTTGGTGCCTCTTGACATTTAGGGGTTGTGGTAGTGTCCCGAGGAGTTGAGCTCTGAGGTGTTGTCGTCACAATTTTATCGTTGCAGTTCTGGAATACCTGAGCTTGCTGACATCGAAAATATCTTTTATGAAGTTAGTGGTGAGATAACCTCGATGCCACCCAGTACTGGGGAGGGAGTTCGGGAGTATTGCCACGGCTCGTATAACGGATTCTTTTCGAAGTTTGAGGTATGCGATTTCTGGAGTTTTCTTGGTTATGTGTTGACGGATGGATACAGTTGGGGCGTAGGGATTGTTAGTTGTGTGATATATATTGTGCCTCCGTGTATCCCCAACACCAGATTGCATTACCACAAAGTTTCGGGAGTTAATACGTGGGAATTCAAGTAGCTCTTAGTTATTCTTCCCACAAATAATTGGTTTGGGATTGGGTGATCCTTACCACTTATTGATTCCAGTCGTACCTTGTTGTTTCATTCATCATTCTCTTTTAAAGTGGCTTCTCACCTTAATGGTCGTGTAATGTTAACTTTGGAATTCACTCGTTCAATCTTTGTTCAAATGTTTATGGTGAAGACTATATGTTGCACATTTCTATCCATTGATTCAACTTGTTTATCGGTCTATCATGGTTCTAATGGATGTCACCCTCGTCAGGATGGCTCCTCCAACGCGTCTGAATCCGGACCGCAACGATGGGGATCAGTCGAACCCTCCACCTCCGCCTCCTCCTCCACCTCCGGAGGCATCGCAAGCTGTCATGGCAGCCACCAACGCCAATCCCCAGATGCTTTTGCAGCTCTTGCAAGAGCGCAACCAAGTCCTAGGCAACCGGGGAATCAAGGTCAAGGGCAATTCAACAATCAGCCTCAGTTTGCTACCCTCAATCAGTTTCTTGCAAATCAACCAAAGTCTTTCAGCAATTGTGCTAAGGCCATGGACGCCGATGATTGGCTCGTGAACATCAGCAAGCATTTTGAATGTAGCAATGTCAGGCCTGAGGACTACGTCAAGTTCGCCTCTTTTCAGCTGAAGGACCAAGCAGCTGATTGGTATCAGCAATTCAAAGATTCCAGAGGAGGTCGAGAGATTACTTGGACTGGCTTCTGTCGGGGCTTTAAAGCTCATCACATTCCAACAAGTGTTGTCGAGAGCAAGCATGAGGAATTCCGCAATCTCAAGAAAGGAAGCATGTCCGTGTATCAATACAACATCCAATATCAGAAACTTGCTCGCTTCACAAGGCAAGACATTCCTCATGAAAAGAGCATGATCTATCACTTCAGGAGTGGCCTCAGAGAGGATCTGCAGTTAGCTCTTATTCTTGTTAAGCCTACTTAGTTCGATTAGTTCTATAACATGGCCCTCAATCAAGAAGCTTCTCAGCTCAAGTGTGAGGCTTCAAAGAAGAGAATCAGGGATGCAGTTCAATCTTCTTCTTCCTCACGAGTGGAAGCTAATCAATAGAAGTTCTAGCTTCCTCCACCTCCTCCGTTTCGTCAGCCCTACCAGTAGAAGAACAAAGGTGGCCATGGATCTTCCCACCCGCCCAACGCAGGCTATCAGAACAAGTCTGAGACTCACACTCTGAGGACAGGTGGTCCTCCTCCTCCTTAACATCGTCCACTCTCATAGGTTACTTGCAACAAGTGTCAGCAGAAAGGTCACTATGCAAACAAGTGCTTCAACCAAAGACGCCTTCCGCCTCCTCCACCTGCGAGGTCTTCAAGCAATGTAGTGGTCAAACATAGTCCCAAGTCTTCAAGGGTGAACTTGATCAATTCATCTTAAGCAGAGGATTCTTCAGAAGTGATCCTGCAAAAGTTTTATTTGATACCGGAGCATCGCATTGTTTCATCTCAAGACCTTTTGCATCAAAGCATGAGTTGGTATTTTAAGATTTGCCTAGACCGTTATCAGTTGTTGCTCCGGGTTTATTCATGAACGTGAGCTCGGTGGTTTGGGATGCCACCATCAAGATGGGCAAATATAAATTCCTAGCTTCCCCAATTTTTCTCGGCGACTCTGATATTTATCTCATTCTCGACATGGATTGGCTTTCTAAGCACAAGGCCTTCCTTGATTGTGCTACCAGGGAAATTAAATTGACACACTATTCTGAGGATGTCATCATCTATGCCGTTCATGATGAAACCATTTGGTTGTTTTCTCTCAATGAGAAGGGCGAGTTAGGCGCTATTTCTCAGATTCCAGTTGTTTGTGAGTACCAAGATGTCTATGCAGAAGAGCTTCCAGGTATGCCTCCTCACCAGCCAGTCGAGTTTGTTATCAATCTTGAGCCCGGTACAGAACCTGTTTGCAAGCGCCCATACAAGCTTGGGCCAAAGGAGCTGAAAGAATTGAAGAAACAGCTCGATGAACAAGAGTGTTTGTGTCTGATCAGACCAAGTTCATCTCCGTGGAGTTGTGGTGTTCTTTTTGTCTAGAAGAAGGATGGCACGGACCGACTTTGCGTCGATTACCGTCCATTGAACAAGAATACAATCAAGAACAAGTACCCACTTCCCAACATCAATGAGGTATTCGAGCAACTCAAAGGTGCAAAGGTGTTTTCCAAGCTTGACCTCAGTATGGTTTATCATCAGATTCGCATTCGTGAAGAAGATATCCCTAAGACAGCATTCAGAACAAGCTTTGGTTCTTATGAATATACTGTCATGTCTTTCGGCCTTGTAAATGCCCCTCCAACATTCTCTCGTATGATGAACTTCATCTTCAACCCCTACACCAATGAATTCGTCCTGGTGTATCTTGATGATATCTTGGTGTTCTCCAAGAATAAGAAGGATCATGCCAAACATTTGTGATTGGTGCTTGACAAGGTCAGAGAGTATCAGTTCTATGCAAATTTCTCCAAATGTGAGTTTTGGCTTGATGAAGTCCTTTACCTTGGTCACATCATCTTCGCCAAGGGCATTGCTGTTAATCCGGAGAAGGTTTCTACAACGGTGAATTGGGAGCCTCCTCAGAATGTCAAGCAACTCCGTAGTTTCCTTGGGTTTGCAAGCTATTGCCGAAGATTTGTTGAGAATTTCTCAAAGATTGCGAAGCCTCTTCCCATCCTCCTCCAGAAGCATGTCAAGTATTCCTGGATTCCTGAGTGTGATGTTGCTTTCAACACTCTCAAAGAGAAACTCGTCACAGCTCCTGTTCTAACTCCTCCTGATGAGTCCAAGCCATACAAAGTTTTCTGCGATGCCAGGTTGCAAGGTCTCGGTGCCATGTTAAGGCAAGAGAATAAAGTTGTGGCATATACTTCTCGTCAGTTGAAGCCAAACAAAAGGAACTACCCCACTCACGATCTTGAGGTAGCGGGAGTTGTCCACGCATTAATAACATGGAGACATCTCTTGTTGGGAAGGCAAGTGGACGTTTTCACTGATCACAAGAGCCTCAAATATATCTTCACTCAACCCAACCTCAACCTCCGGCAAACTCGTTGGGTCAAAATGATTCAAGAGTACAATCCAAGTATTGAATATACTCCAGGAAAGGCGAATGTGATTGCAGATGCCTTGAGCAGAAAGGCTTATTGCAACGGCTTAATTCTCAAGCCATTCCCACCGGATCTTTGTGAAGCATTTTGAAAACTTAACCTCCAAGTTTTTCCTCGAGGTTTTCTTGCCAACCTTCAAGTCACTCCATCATTCATGAGGCACAACTCCCAGATACCATGGTGAAGAAGGTGAAACAAGGTGTTGCCAAGGGCTTTCCCACATACAAGTGCTATCAAATTGATGACAGGGACACCTTATTCTTCGAGGACTAGATTGTGGTTCCTAAAGGTGATCTAAGGAAGGTCATAATGAACAAAGCGCACAATTCTCTTCTTTCCATTCATCCAGGAAGTTCGAAGATGTCCCATGACCTCAAGAAATCGTATTAGTGGACTCGAATGAAGCGAGAGATTGCTCAATTCATGAATGAATGTGATGTCTATCGAAGGGTGAAAGCAGAACATCAACGACTAGCTAGTCTCCTCCAACCTCTTGCTATTCCAGAATGGAAGTTTGATCATATCGAAATGGACTTTGTCACTTGTTTTCCCAAGTCCAAGCATGGGAATGATGCTATCTTCGTTGTCATTGACAAGCTTACTAAAGTGGCTCGTTTCCTTCCAATCAAAGAATCTATCACGGTAGCTCAGTTGGCAGAGCTATAGACCTCCAAAATTGTCTCGTTGCACGGAATTCCACAATTGATCTCCTTAGACCGTGAAAGCATTTTCACTTCCAAATTCTGGGACTCTTTCCAAAAGGCCATGGGCACCAACATTCGCTTCAGCACAACTTTCCATCCTCAAACAAGTGGCCAAGTTGAGAGAGTCAATCAAATCCTCAAAGACATGCTCAGAGCTTGTGTCATCTCTTTCGGTATGAAGTGGGAAGATTGCCTCCCATATGACGAGTTCTCCTACAACAACAGCTTCCAAGCAAGTTTGGGCAAGGCCCCATTCAAATCTATATGGCAGAAAGTGTCGTACTCCTCTCAATTGGTCTGAGACAGGTGAACGCCAACTTCTTGGCAATGACTTGATCACAGAAGCTGAAGAAATGTGTGAAGTCATCCGTGAAAATCTCAAAGACGCACAATCGCACCAGAAGAGTTACTCTGATAGCAAGCACCATGACTTGGCTTTCAAGATCGGAGACCATGTCTATCTCCGCGTCTCTCCAATGAAAGGCACTCAACACTTTGGTATCAAAGGGAATCTTGCCCCGAGATACGTGGGTCTTTTCAAGATCATTGGCAAAAGACGCGACCTCGCCTATCAACTTGAGATTCCGTCCAACTTCGCTAATGTGCATGATGTGTTTCACGTGTCACAGCTTTGAAAGTGCTTCAAGACACTTGAGCCCACCATCAACTTCGAAGAGATTGATCTCTAAGAAGACTTTTCTTATCATGAGCATCCCGTTGCCATTCTTGAAGAAATCGAGCGAAAAACTCGCAACAAGTCAATCAAATTCCGGAAAATTAAGTGGTCTCACCATTCCGCCCAAGAAGCCACATGGGAGCGCGAGGATCACCTTCATTCTGAATATCCAGAGATCTTTCAGTCTTAGATCTCGGGTCGAGATCCTCTTGTAGTGGTAGAGAGTTGTAACGCCCCAGATGCAACATTCCATAATTGCAGCTCCAACTCTTGCCATTTCCGGCTGTGTTATATGTTATATGCTCCGTGGTTGTGTTTTTTCTTTATTTTTCATTTTGTTCATGTCATGCATTTAATCTCATGTAATCATGTGCATCTCATTTGCATTCGTGTTCATCTCTGGCATTCGGTCAATTTCCCCGTTGTCCGTTTCGGAATCCGACACTCACACATGCACCCGTTGCACCCCTCAAATCTCGTTTGGTCAGCAGGAGAAAAACGTCCCCAGAATGGCCCGAGATTTGTCGAGTGGCCTTGGTACATCAACGGTAGGTCGCCTGTCAAATTTCGTTCCATTTGGAGGTCGTTTGATGCCCCAACGGTTAGCCGTGTAACCACAAAACCCCCTCTCTCTGCAGCCCAGCACCCCTCCACAACAGCCCACTAGCCCATCTAATCCCCCTCCATGCTATCCGTCGTTGGATCACGATCGTATGGGAGAAAACTGCATCTCATTTTGGACTCTGCTAGCTCCCCCTAAATGTAAATATGCCTCCCCCTCCGAAATTCAAGGGCAAACCCTAGTTCCACCCTCTCCCGCCGCCACCAGACGCGTCTGTGACGGCCGGACACGTCCGCCGGCACCCCGGGCGAATCATAGGCCGCCACATGGTGCCGGCCACCGCCACCCGCCGTGGCCCACAGCCGGCCCTCTCGGCCCAGGTCCCCATCGCAGCCACCTCCCGCTTGCCCGTGCCGCGCCCTGCCTCCCGCTCGCCCACGCCACGGAGCGTTGCCACCTCCGCCCTGCCGGGACGGCCGCCGCCTCCCGCTGCTCCGCCGCCCATGCACCGCCTCGGTCATGCTGCATTGCACCGGCGATCTCCGACCAGATCCGGCGCCGGTCGGCCATATCCGTCCACCCCCAACCCGCCGGCGACCTCCCCGATTCACTCCGGCCACCACCACAACTGCAACTCCGGCGAGATCTCCGGCCGACCTCAGTTCGCGTAAGCCCTAGATCTTAGGTTGATTATTTTCTCCAAGTTCCCGAATTCCTATCTCATATGCACATATTTGACTAGTTAAATCTTCATGCCCGTAGCTCTGATTTGCACATATGATGTATCGAAATGTTCGCCTCATCATGCTCTACATGCTAGTGTCTTTTGCATGCATATTACTATCCATGTTGATGCCATAATATTCGTTGCAAAAGTGCTATATGATGTTGTGTGCTGGAATCCATCATAACTTGCTGATTTGTCTTTTTCATAGCATTATGTGTGTTTTCCCTTTCAGAATCATGTCTACATGTTTTAGGAGCATATTGATGACCCAAAAGTATAGGGGATCTATCGTAGTCCTTTCGATAAGTAAGAGTGTCGAACCCAACGAGGAGCAGAAGGAAATAGTAAGCGGTTTTTAGCAAGGTATTCTCTGCAAGCACTGAAATTATAGGTAATAGATAGTTTTGTGATAAGATAATTTGTACCGAGCTACAAGTAACAAAAGTATATAAAGTGCAGCAAGGTGGGCCAATCCTTTTTGTAGCAAAGGACAAGCCTGGACAAACTCTTATATAGAGAAAAGCGCTCCCGAGGACACATGGGAATTATCGTCAAGCTAGTTTTCATCATGTTCATATGATTCATGTTCGGTACATTGATAATTTGGTATGTGGGTGGACCGGTGCTTGGGTACTTTCCTTACTTGGACAAGCATCCCACTTATGATTAACCTCTATTGCAAGCATCTGCAACTATAACAAAAGTATTAAGGTAAACCTAACCATAGCATGAAACATATGGATCCAAATCAGCCCCTTATGAAGCAATGCATAAACTAGGGTTTAAGCTTCTGTCACTCTAGCAACCCATCATCTACTTATTACTTCCCAATGCCTTCCTATAGGCCCAAATAATGGTGAAGTGTCATGTAG
Organism: Triticum aestivum; assembly: GCF_018294505.1. Lineage (NCBI taxonomy): Eukaryota > Viridiplantae > Streptophyta > Magnoliopsida > Poales > Poaceae > Triticum > Triticum aestivum. Next base: position 247,692,343 of record NC_057797.1, on the reverse strand, counting down.
TCGACGTTCACATAACACCATTAGAGGAGAGACAACATACATCTCATCAAAATATCGAACGAATACCAAATTCAAATGACTACTAATAGCAAGACTTCTCCCATGTCCTCAGAACAAACGTAACTACTCACAAAGCATATTCATGTTAATAATCAGAGGGGTATTAATATGCATATAGGATCTAAACATATGATCTTCCACCAAATAAACCAACTAGCATCAACTACAAGGACTAATCAATACTACTAGCAACCTACAGGTACCAATCCCAGACTTAGAGACAAGAATTGGATACAAGAGATGAACTAGGGTTTGAGAGGAGATGGTGCTGGTGAAGATGTTGATGGAGATTGGCCCCCTCCTGATGAGAGGAGCGTTGGTGATGATGATGGTGATGATTTCCCCCTCCCGGAGGGAAGTTTCCCCGGCAGAACAGCTCCGCCAGAGCTCTAGATTGGTTCCGCCAAGGTTCCGCCTCGTGGCGGCGGAGTCTCATCCCGAAAGCTGGCTCATGATTTTTTCCTCCATGAAAGACTCCATATAGCAGAAGATGGGCATCGGAGGGCCACCAGGGGGCCCATGAGGCAGGGGCGCGCCTAGGGGGGTAGGGCGCGCCCCCACCCTCGTGGCTGGTGAGTGGTCCCCCTCTGGTACTTATTGCACTCAGTATTTTTTATATATTCTGAAAATAACTTCCGTGAAGTTTCAGAACTTTTGGAGCTGTGCAGAATAGGTCTCTAATATTTGCTCCTTTTCCAGCCCAGAATCCCAGCTGCCGGCATTCTCCCTCTTTATGTAAACCTTGTAAAATAAAAGAGAATAGGCATAAGTATTGTGATATAATGTGTAATAACAACCCATAATGCAATAAATATCGATATAAAAGCATGATGCAAAATGGACGTATGAACTCCCCCAAGCTTAGACCTTGCTTGTCCTCAAGCGAAAGCCGAAATCGAAAAATATGTCCACATGTTTAGAGAGAGAGGTGTCGATAAAAATAAAATATGGACATGAGGGCATCATGATTAATCTTGGAACAACAACTTATATAATTATTGTCATATGATCTCTTATGCTAAAGTAACAATTCAATCGCAATTTCAAGTATGAATCATAAACTTCATTGAGAACCAACAAACTCTAATCTCAGTCATTGAGGCAATTGCAATTTATCAGAACATAGGAAAGAGTCAATATAAGAGCTTTTCAGCAAGTCCACATACTCAACCATCTTTTAGTCTTTCACAATTGCTAACACTCACGCAATATTTATGGGTATGAAGTCTTAATCGGACACATAGGAAGATAGGGGCTTACAGTTTTGCCTCCCAACATTTTACCTCAAGGGTAATGTCAACAATAATAGTTCACGGAAACTCACATCCAATTATCCATATATACCAGGATCTTTCCAACATATTGTGCTTGCCAAAAGATAAAATGTAAAAAGGAGAGGATCACCATGACTCTTATGTAAGGTAGGAGATAAAAGTAAAAGATAGGCCCTTCACAGAGGGAAGCAGAGGTTGTCATGCGCTTTCAGGGTTGGATGCACAAAATCTTAATGCGAAAGAACGTCACTTTATATTGCCACTTGTGATATGGACCTTTATTATGCAGTCTGTCACTTTCATTTCTTCCACATCACAAGATCGTATAAAGCTTATTTTCTCCCACACTAATAAGTCATACATATTTAGAGAGCAATTTTTATTGCTTGCACCGATGATAACTTACTTGAAGGATCTTACTCAATCCATAGGTAGGTATGGTGAACTCTCATGGCAAAACTGGTTTATGGGTATTTGGAAGAACAAGTAGTATCTCTACTTGGTGCGATGAATTTTGCTAGCATGAGGGGGAAAGGCAAGCTCAACCATGTTGGATGATCCATGACAATATAATTTATATCAGATGTAAGAAAACATAACCCATTATGTTGTCTTCCTTGTCCAACATCAACTCTTTAGCATATCATATTTTAATGAGTGCTCACAATCATAAAAGATGTCCAAGATAGTATATTTATACGTGAAGACCTCTCTTTCTTTATTACTTCCTATTAATTGCAATGATGACCAAAACTATGTTTGTCAACTCTCAACAACTTTTATTCATCATATTTTTCTATGTGAGCTCATTACTCTCCATAAGATCCATATGATCTCTTTGTTTCCTCTTTTTATTTATTTCTCTTTTCTTTTATTCACTTAGGATCATGGCAAAATAATCAAGCCCTTGACTCAACACTAATCTTTATTATATAGCTCACGGACTCGATTACATAGAGGGACATAAAGCAAAACTCAAAACTAAATCATACCAAAAACTTTATTCTACTATATCAAGATATTACTAAAAGGATCGAACTGATAAAAACAGTAAACATAAAAGTGATGGTGATACGATACCGGGGCACCTCCCCTAAGCTTGGCAGTTGCCAAGGGGAGTGCCCATACCCGTGTGATTATGTCTCTTTTGCCGGTGAAGGAGTTGGAATTGTTGATGATGTAGGCCTGTCATCCCTCTTCCAAGGCATAGGCTCACCATCATAGAAGGATGATCGAGTCTCCTCAATCCTCAAGTCTGCAGCCAAACTCATCCTTTTGAATCTATATTCATACTCACAGTTTTGATTTTGCAGGTCATAGATCTTGGCTTGGAGGTGCTCGACTTTCTCATGAAGCTTGAAGATGGCCTCCCCAATGTCCTTGACGTCCAGCTTGTGGTTGTTGGTGAACTCCGTGCTCATAATGTGATTGGAATCGAGTCCACGCTCCACCATCTCCTAACACTTGAAAACTTCTTGCACCAATGCCTCGAGCCTTGCCTCCGTGCTTCCGGTCTTCCTTGGTCCCTCAACATCACAGATGTGCAACAACCCCTCACGCATCTCAATGGTTTGAGGGTGTTGCATCACCTCCGCGGGTAGGGGTTGATGACCTTCTCAAAGAACTGGTTCTTGGGGGCACTTGAAGACGACATGATGTCCTAGATCTGTCAGAAAAACAGCTTGAAACAAAGACAGGAGATTTCTGCCTGATACCGGAGTCAAAACCTCTGGGAGATTATATAATGAATTTTTACCGACCAAAATATGTATTGTGTAAGAAAACGGAGTCCGGAGAGCGCACGAGGTGCCCATGAGGTTGGGGGCACGCCCAGTAGGGGTAGGGCGCGCCCTCCACCCTCGTGGAGGCCTCGTGTCCTTCCCGGACTGCCTCTTATTTTTCTATTTTTCTAAGTATTCCAAAACGGAGAAATATTGCCATTAAAACTGTTTTGGAGTCGGTTTACTTACCGTACCACATACCTATTCCTTTTCGGAGTCTGAAACGTTCCGGAAAGTTCCCTTATGTATTCCTCCGGGGTTACGGTTTCAATAACATTGGTTTCACCATTTATAGGGATTACCTGAGATATAATGTTTGATTCTTTGACTGTTCACCACCTTCGGATTTGTGCCTTCGAGTTGTTTATTTTTATGGCACCGGGATGATAGACCTCCTCGATAACATAAGGACCTTCCCATTTAGAGAGAAGTTTTCCTGCAAAAAATCTTAAACGAGAGTTGTATAGCAATACATAATCACCTACATTAAACTCACGCTTTTGTATCCTTTTGTCATGCCATCTTTTAACCTTTTCTTTAAACACTTGGCATTCTCATAGGCTTGGGTTCTCCATTCATCAAGTGAGCTAATATCAAATAACATCTTCTCACCGGCAATTTTAAAATCATAGTTGAGCTCTTTAATTACCCAATAAGCCTTATGTTCTAGTTCGAGAGGTAAGTGACATGATTTTCCATAAACCATTTTATACGGAGACATACCGATAGGATTTTTATATGCAGCTCTATAGGCCCATAGTGCATCATCAAGTTTCTTGGAACAATTCTTTCTAGATATATTAACGGTCTTTTGCAAAATTAATTTGAGTTCTCTATTACTCAATTCTACTTGACCAGTAGACTGTGGGTGATAAGGACATGCAATTCTATGATTAACATCATACTTAGGAAGCATTTTACGAAAGGCACCATGAATAAAATGTGAACCACCATCAGTTATTAAATATCTAGGGAGTCCAATCCTTGGAAAAATAACTTCTTTAAGCATCTTAATAGAGGTGTTATGATCAGCACTACTAGTTGGAATAGCTTCTACCCACTTAATAACGTAATCAACGGCAACTAAAATATGTGTATATCCATTAGAGGCAAGAAAAGGTCCCATATAATCAAAGCCCCAAACATCAAACGGTTCAATAACAAGTGAATAATTCATAGGCATTTCTTGACGTCTACTAATATTACCAATTCTTTGACATTCATCACAAGATAAGACAAACTTACGGGCATCCTTGAAGAGAGTAGGCCAATAAAAACCAGATTGCAATACCTTGTGTGCAGTTCTATCTCCAGCGTGGTGTCCTCCATAAGCTTCGGAGTGACACTTGCATAGGATTTGTTCCTGTTCATGCTCTGGTACACAATGCCTAATAATACCATCTACTCCTTCTTTATAAAGATGTGGGTCATCCCAAAAGTAATGTCTCAAATCATAGAAGAACTTTTCTTTTGCTGGTATGTGAAACTAGGTGGTATAAATTTAGCAACAATATAATTAGCATAATGAGCATACCATGGAGCAGTTCGAGAAGCATTTATGACATTTAGTTGTTCATCAGGAAAGCTATCATCAATAGGTAGTGGGTCATCAAGAACATTCTCTAACCTAGACAAGTTGTCTATAACGGGGTTCTCAGCTCCCTTTCTATCAATAATATGCAAATCAAATTCTTGTAGCAAGAGAACCCATCCAATAAGTCTAGGTTTAGTATCTTTCTTTTCCATAATATATTTAATAGCTGCATGACCAGTGTGAATAGTTACTTTAGAATCAACAATATAAGGTCTGAGCTTATCACAAGTACAACTACTAAGAATTCTTTTTCGGTAGTAGCATAATTTCTCTGGGCATGGTCTAGAGTTTTACTAGCATATTGAATAACATTTAATTTCTTGTCAACTCTTTGCCCTATAACAGCACCCACAGCATAATCACTAGCATCACACATAATTTCAAAAGGTAAATTCCAATCAGGTGGCTGAATAATAGGTGTAGAGATCAATGCTTTCTTAAGTATTTCAAATGCTTCTACACAATCATCATCAAAGACGAACGGTATATCTTTTTGTAATAAATTAGTCAGAGGCCAAGAATTTTTTGAGAAGTCCTTAATGAACCTCCTATAAAAGCCGGCATGACCAAGGAAACTTCTTATACCTTTGATGTCCTTGGGACACAACATCTTTTCAATATCATCAACTTTAGCTTTATCAACTTCAATGCCCCTTTCAGAAATTTTGTGCCCCAATACAATACCTTCATTAACCATAAAGTGGCATTTCTCCCAATTCAAGACAAGGTTAGTTTCTTCACATCTCTGCAAAACTCGATCAAGGTTGCTTAAGCAATCATCAAAAGAGGATCCATAAACAGAGAAATCATCCATGAATACCTCACATATCTTTTCACAAAAATTAGAAAATATAGCCATCATGCATCTTTGAAAGGTAGTAGGTGCATTACATAAACCAAAAGGCATATGTCTATAAGAAAAAGTATCGGAAGGGCAAGTAAAAGTGGTCTTAGATTGATCATTAGCTGATACATGTATTTAAGAGAAACTAGAATAACCATCTAGAAAGAAAAAATGTGTATGTTTGGATAATCTTTCTAGCATTTGATCAATAAAAGGTAAGGGGTAATGATCTTTTTTAGTAGCCTTATTTAATTTGCGGAAATCAATTACCATCCTATAACCTGTAATAATTCTTTGCGGAATCAATTCATCTTTATCATTAGGAACTACAGAAATACCTCCCTTCTTAGGAAAACAATGGACATGACTTACCCACTAACTATCAGCAATGGGATAAATTATACTTGCCTCAAGGAGCTTTAGTATTTATTTTCTTACCACTTCTTTCATCTTAGGATTCAGCCGTCGTTGGTGATCAATAACTGGTTTAACATCTTTTTCCAAATTTATTTTGTGTTGACATAGAGTGGGACTAATTCCCTTAAAATCATCAAGAGTATATCCAATAGCAGCACGGTGCTTCTTCAGAGTTTTCAATAATTTTTCTTCCTCCTTCTCTGAAAGGTTAGCACTAATAATATGTAGCGACACGACCTCAGATGGTCAAGTCTCTGTGCTTCAGTGTCATCCCTGGATCGGTAATGCTGACACACACAGTACTCGAAGGATTTATAACAGAGTAGCAATCACACACTATTACATCGAATGTTTCTAAAGAGAACCTATTAGAATAATATGCCTCTAGGCCATCTAATGCGATAACAGCGGAAGGCTTGGAAGATAAGGTGAGTCCATCAACTCCAACGGCATAGCTGAGCTGCACGGCAACGACCTAACGAACCTTACTCCTCATTTGAAAAGTCTGCAGCATAATACGTTGCAGCCCGAAAACGGGTCAGCACATGGAATATGCTGGCAATATAACACAGTAGAGCAGAAACAGAATAATGCTATCACTACATGCATATATGGCTGGTGGAAAGCTATATGGTTGTAGTTTTGCGAAAAGCCAATTTTCCCTACAACAACGGAATAGATTTTAATTTTACTATCATGGTGGTTGAAACATCATTGAGAAGGTATCCCCAACTCAATCCCAATTAAAGTGATTAACAACCCAATAGTATTAATTACGCACGGTGAGATACATGTGATAACCCAAGTACTAGATACTCAAGAATTGTCCATAACCGGGGACACGGCTAACCATGATTAGATTGTACACTCTGCAGAGGTTTGCACACTTTTCCCCACAAGACTCGATCGCCTCCGTTAGATTTCTTGCACTACATGGTGTTTGAGAAATGGATGACCGAGACACAGTCTTTCAGAAACGTTAACTCTCTACTTTGGGTAGACCAAACCAAACCTACAAAACCCACTACCTGCTGATCTACCTCTTCAAGAGCTTCACGTAACTTACTCAATTATGCTAGAGCCCATAATATCTTGTGGCTGAGCACGAAAGTTTCTAGCATGAATCATCTCAGTTCCCTTTAAGCCTGGGTGGCGGTCTATAGGAAGATCACACGGGTACCCCGGGATTTCAAAAAAAACAAACAAACAACACTGGGTTCCCCAGGTGCCTCAATCCACCCAGTTGTTTGATTAAGTTGCCACCTTAAGTTGAACCATTAATTAACAATCTCACATCTGACATGAATTTCACTCAAACCCAAACCACGTCTACGAGCATAGCATATCAATAAGCAATACGTAGAAGTAACTCCCAAGGGTTTGAATGTAACAGGGCAATAGGTTCTACCTCAGCAACTACTTCCCAAACCACAAGTTAATGACATCCTAATCATGCAATGTTTGAGGATTGGAACTAATGCATAAAAACTGGGTAATAATGGGATATGATCAAAGTGTTACTTGCCTTGCTGATGATCCGCGAATCCTAGAGACTCGTAGTAACACGCTTCGCACTCCAGGAATTCTATCGCAAGCAAACAATAACATACATAAGTAACAAGCAATGATGCACAAGAAAAACTCAAATAAGAGAGGTTGACCCGAAAGTTCAAATTAAGCACTCCGGTTCGCAAAAAGAATCAAATCAAACAGAGCAACGAAACTGAAACGGCGAAAGAAAGAAGCTTCGTTTACTAATCTAAAACTAGGTCAAATTTTACAGTAGCAAAAACTTGTTTGAGTTGGTTAAACGGAAAGAGGGTTTTGAGACGAAACTCTACATGCTTGAATCGCCTGATTCCATTAAACGAGCGAAAAGATAAACAGAAACTAAGATCGGATCAAAAATCGCGACCAGAAAAACTCGCGGAATAAATCCGATAAAAGAAAATGCACGAACAGACTAACGAACGAGCGTTCGTTAGTTGTTTCTAACGGGCAAGGAAACGTTCGTTAAAACGAACGAATGAGTGAACGCTCGCTAAAATAATAAACCGGAGAAAAACCGATCTATTAATAAAAAACAAAAACTAGGGTTTCGGAAAAAATAAACCGAACATTTTTTTAAAAACCGACGGCTCGGATCCGGCAGATACCTCCGGCGAGAGGTCCGGCGAGGCGGAGTGCGGGGCGGCGGCTTGCGGGGCGGCGGGGCTTGGCGGCGGCGGCGGCGCTAGGCGGCGAACACGGGCGGCGGCAGCTGCGCTAGGCGGCTACGGCGACAAGCGCGGGCGGCGGCGGCGGTGGCGCTAGGTGGCGGGGCTTGGCGGTGGTGGTGGTGGTGTTGGGGCGGGGTGGCGGCGTATATAAAGGGGGCGGGGGCGGCGACTTGGAGGAGGGGGCAAGGCGCGGCGGAGGCGGAGTCCAACTCGGAATCTGGTCCGAGTGGCAGCCTGGCGCGTCTGGGCCTTAGGCCCAGTCGGCGCGGAACCTTTTTTTTAAACTTCCCCGACCGAAATAAAATCCAAAAAAAAACCTAAAAAATGCCAAAACATTTTTTCACCGTCTAAATAAAATATTTAGAACAAAATGAACATTTTCTTGGCCCTAAAATGCAACTTTGAAAAACATGCAATTTTTCTAATGCAAATAAAATCCAAATAAAATCAAATAAAAATCAATTTAATGATTTTAATATTTTTCCTCCAATATTTCATTTATTTTGGAGAAGTCATATTATCTCCTCTCTTTAATTTTTAATGTGAAATATTTTTCTGAGAGAAATAATTAAAATCAAATCCTCTTTTCATTATTTGATAAAAGAATCAAATATGAAGACTGGGAAATCCCCAACTCTCTCCGAGTGTCCTTGAGCTGCTTAAGATTTCGAGGATTACGGAACGGAAAAGCAATAAAGCATGATATGCATGGATGATCTATGTATAACATTCCAAATTGAAAATTTGGGATGTTACAAACATACCCCCCTTAAGATGAATCTCACCCTCGAGATTCGGGTTGGCTAGAAAATAGGTATGGGTGGTCCTTGCGGAGATCATCCTCTCGTTCCCAGGTAACTTCATCCTCAGTATGGTGGCTCCATTGAACTTTGCAAAACTTGATAACCTTACTGTGGGTGACTCTGCTGGAAAACTCAAAAATCTTAACTGGCTTCTCCTCGTAAGTCAAATCATTGTCCAACTGAATCGCGTCCAAGGGTACTGTATCTCTTAATGGTATTTCCGCCATCTCAGCATGACACTTCTTCAGCTGTGAAACGTGGAACACATTGTGGACTCCTGACAATCCCTCAGGTAACTCCAACTTGTAGGCGACTTCTCCCATCCGTTCCAAAATGTGATATGGTCCTACAAATCTCGGGGCTAACTTTCCTTTAACTCTAAAACGTTTCACTCCTCGCAAGGGCGATACTCGCAGATATGCTCTATCTCCAATTTCGTAGGTTACCTCCTTGCGTTTTGAGTCTGCGTAACTCTTCTGCCTGGACTGAGCAATCTTCAATCAGTCTCGGATCAGTTTTACCTTCTCCTCAGATTCTTTAATCAAGTCTGGTCCAAACAACTGTCGGTCTCCTACCTCATCCCACATCAACAGTGTTCTGCACCTGCGTCCATACAGGGCTTCAAACGGTGCCATCTTCAAACTGGCTTGGTAGCTATTGTTGTATGAGAACTCTGCATACGGCAAATTGTCATCCCAACCAGATCCATAATCTAGCGCACAGGCTCTCAACATGTCCTCCAAAATTTGATTGACTCTCTCAGTCTGTCCATCTGTCTGTGGGTGAAACGCTGTACTGAACTCCAATCTCGTTCCCAAAGTCTGGTGTAACTGATGCCAAACTCTGAAGTAAATTGTGTTCCTCAATCCGATATGATGGTCCTTGGAACTCCATGCAGACACACGATCCTGGACATATAGATCTTGGCCAACTTTGCACTTGTATAAGTGGTTTTCACTGGGATGAAGTGAGCTACTTTGGTCAAACGATCAACTACTACCCATATGGAATGATATCCTGCTTTGGTCCTGGGTAATCCGGTGATGAAGTCCATGCCAAGTTTACCCCACTTCCATTCGGGTATCGGCATAGGCTGTAACAGTCCTGCTGGCTTCTGATGTTCTGCCTTAACTCTCTGCCACACGTCACATACGGCTACATACTCGGCAATATCCTTCTTCATACCAGTCCACCAGAAATGTTCCTTCAAATCCAAATACATCTTGCTATTTCCGGGGTGTATCGAGTATGGTGAGTCATGGGCCTCTTGAAGTATTAACTTCCTGATCTCCTGGTTGTTGGGCACATAAACTCGGTCCTCAAACCATAGGGTATCGTGCTCATCCTCACAAAAACCTTTGGCCTTTCCTTTGCCCATCTTCTCCTTTATCTCGGCAATCTCTTTATCATCTTTCTGAGCTTCCCGAATCTTGTCCAGCAATGTCGACTGAACCTCCATTGTGGCAATGAACCTTCTAGGTACAATCTCTAACCGAAGTTCCATGATGTCCTTTGCTAATTCCTTCGGCAGTCCTTTACTTTCAAGGATATTAGCATAACTCTTCTGACTCAATGCGTCTGCTACGACATTGGCCTTTCCTGGATGATAGTGTAGCTTCATGTCATAATCCTTTATAAGCTCCAACCATCTCCTCTGCCTAAGGTTCAGCTCCTTCTGGGTGAAGATGTACTTCAAACTCTTATGATCCGTGTACACATCACAACGGTTTCCAATAAGGTAATGTCTCCAAGTCTTCAACGCATGCACTACGGCTGCTAGCTCCAAATCATGCGTAGCATAATTCAACTCATGAGGTTTTAGTTGTCGTGAGGCATACGAAACAACTCTTCTGTCCTGCATAAGCACACATCCAAGTCCTAAGCGAGAGGCGTCGCAATACACTTGGAACTCCTTATGTATATCTGGCAGTACTAGCACTGGGGCTGTAGTCAAACGTTTCTTCAACTCCTGGAAACTTGCTTCACAATCTTCTGTCCATTTAAACTTGGTATCCTTCTTCAACAGTTCAGTCATTGGTTTTGCAATCTTGGAAAAATTCTCAATGAATCTCCGGTAGTATCCTGCGAGTCCAAGAAAACTGCGGATCTCGCTAACTGAGGTGGGTGCCAACCATTCAGTGACTGACTGAACCTTGCTGGGGTCTACTGCTATACCTTCTCCTGATATAACATGTCCAAGGAATCCGACTTCCTTCAGCCAAAACTCGCATTTGCTAAACTTAGCATACAACTGGTGTTCCCTGAGCTTCTCGAGAACTAAACGCAAATGCTCTTTGTGCTCCTCCTCGTTCTTCGAGTATACCATGATATCATCAATAAACACCACAACAAACTTGTCCAAATACTCCATGAACACCTTGTTCATCATGCTCATGAAATAGGCAGGGCGTTAGTCAGTCCAAACGACATGACCGTGTATTCGTATAATCCATATCGCGTTGTGAACGCCGTCTTTGGTATGTCCTTCTCTCGTATCTTCAACTAATGATACCCTGATCGTAAATCGATCCTTGAGAACACTTTAGCTCCTTGCAACTGATCAAACAGATCGTTGATCATCGGCAGTGGGTACTTGTTCTTTATCGTCACTTCATTCAAGGCTCGATAATCAACAACCATCCTTATCCTTCTTCTCAACCAAAAGTACTGGGGCTCCCCAAGGTGATGAACTTCTTCGGATGTATCCTTTCTCCAATAACTCCTTGATCTGTTTCTTAATTTCTTCCAGATCATTTGTGGGCATCTGATAGGGTCTCTTGGATATTGGTCCTGTTCCTAGTAACAGCTCTATAAAAAACTCAATATCTCTGTCCGGTGGCATGCGTGGTAAGTCCTCTGGGAAAACATCCGGGTAATCCTTCACTACAGGCATTTCCTCCTGAACAACTCCCGTAAGGGCATTCACTTGACTCCTCCTAGGCACATGCCTAGATACATACTTAATCCTTTTTCCTTCCGGGGTGGTGAGATAAATCGACTTACTAGCACAGTCAATGCTTCCTCCAAACTTTGACATCCAGTCCATACCCAATATCACATCCAATCCTTGTGACTCCAAGATAATTAGGTCAGACGGAAAAACATGTGTACCAATGGTTAAGGGTATCTGGTCACACCATCGGCTAGCCATATACTCTTCTCCGGGTGAACTCACTAAAAGAGGGATCCTAAGGGTTTGGGTTGGTAGTTTAAACTTATCCACGAATCCCCTTGATATATATGAATGCAATGCACCAGTATTGAAAAGAACAAGAGCGGTAAATGACTTAACCAAAAACTTACCTATTACCGCGTCCGGCTGCTCTTCAACCTCCTCCATGTTAACGTGGTTCACTTGTCCCTTATTGAATGGATTGGGCTTCTTCCCAGTGCTTCCATTTCCGTTTCCATTCCTTCCTTCGGGGAAATCATTGGCATAGTGCCCTGTCTTCCCGCACTTAAAACAGGTAACCTGACTTAAGTCTCTTTTGGCGGGAGTGGACGGGTTGGAGCGGTTCTGATTGTTGTTAGGTCCGTTCCCATTCCCATTCTTAGCACCACTGTGGTTATGTGATCCTCCTCCAGTGTGGTTGTGACCTCCATGGTTGTGAATAAGTCCTCCCGAGTTCGGGGTTAGGCGAGGCTCCTGAGTTATACTTCCCTTGTCCATACTTTCTCTTGTGGTTCTCAATCTGTTGTTGTTTCCCTTCAATCATAAGAGCCCTATCTACCAACTCCTTGTAGTTGTTGAAGGTTTCTACCATCAACTGCATGCTCATCTCATCATTCAGCCCTTCCATAAACTTCTCCTGCTTCGCGGCATCTGTGGCCACATCATCAGGGGCGTAGCGAGATAACTTGCTAAACTCATCCACGTACTGAGCCACAGTACGGTTCCCCTGGCGTAAGTTGCGGAACTCCCGCTTCTTCATTTGCATAGCTCCAGTGGAGACATGGGCTGTGCGGAAAGCTTGCTGAAACTGGTCCCAAGTGACATTGGCTATAGGAAAAGTGGCTTTGTAATTCTCCCACCATGAGGCTGCTGGTCCATCCAATTGATGTGCGGCAAAGCGCACTCTCTCAGCATCTGTGCAACCTGCGGTGGTCAACTCCCTTCCAATACGGCATTGCCAATCATCAGCAACTATAGGCTCGGTGCTACTAGAAAACACCGACGGCTGTAACCTTAGAAAACAGGCTAGGTTGTCCACTGGCGGTGGGTTGTTGTTGCCCTGGTTCTGATCTAGCAATTGCATCAAGGCATTCTGCTACTGGATCAACTGGGTGAGCTCCGGCGGGAAGGCAAAACAGGTGTCACGTCTCGGAGGCATCTGATGGGTTTAGATGGGAGAGATTTAGAATAGAAGAGGTCTAATGAGAGAACACTACCCATATGCACATGAGACAAACACAATCATTTCACTCAATCAATCAAGCAAGGGCATACAAACGGTCTAGAACTATCGCAAAAGTGCTCACTACTACTATATACATGGGGGAAATACTATTAATATATGGTAGTCATCTAGAAATTTTGATCGGTGGAAGACTCCATGATGTCTGCTCCAGCTTCGTCTTCAAAGTCATCATCACTAGGGTCAGAGTCGGTGTCGTCGATGATGATGTAGTCCTCGGGGCGTATTTCCTTTGGTTCTTCTTCTTCTTCTATTGGTGCTGGTCCTCCCATGAATACGCCGATCTTCTTGACTAAGTCGTCATTCTTCTCCAGTAGGGTCTTGATTTCCTCCTCATATCCATCGTGGGTAAACTTGAGTTCTGCTTCCAGCTCGATGATCCTAGTCTTCGCCTTCTTCCAGTCCATCATGTCCGCACACCTCTGGTTTTCCTGACATCGAATGTGCTGGTTTAACTCTTGGATGAAAGCTGCAATGGATCTATCCTTCCTGGTGTTGATTACTTCCCATTGCTCGTCTCGGCGCCCACATATTTGGTAAATAGTGTCCTTAAGCTCCCTGTTGTAAACTTCTCCAATGCGTCCCATGGTGATGTGAGGTGCCATACTCTTTCCTAAACTCCAGGTCGGTGCGTCGAAGGAAAATTCTATGGGTTTAGAAGTTGGTGAGAACGTCCTTCCTGGAACTTGTACTTGAATCATCCAGTGCTCCTCTTCAGGTAAAGTGGCATTGCACATCCTGGTGAAGCTTGGTATTCCAATGTTCAAGTACCTAGTGACTTCCTTCAAGTGGCGTCCAAAAGGTGTGTCTTCATCCGGTTGTGCAAACTATTTCTTCATCTCCGTCATCCTAAAGAGTAGAAGTGTGACGTAGGGATTATCTTAGTGGCCGTGTCCTACACTCAGCGTGTGCTCTAATACCATCTTGTAGCGACTCGACCTTAGATGGTCAAGTCTCTGTGCTTCAGTGTCATCCCTGGATCGGTAATGCTGACACACACAGTACTCGAAGGATTTATAACAGAGTAGCAATCACACACTATTACATTGAATGTCTCCAAAGAGAAGCTATTAGAATAATATGGCTTAAGGCCATCTAATGCGATAACAGCGGAAGGCTTGGAAGATAAGTTGAGTCCATCAACTCCAACGGCATAGCTGAGTTGCACGGCAACGACCTAACGAACCTTACTCCTCTCCTGAAAAGTCTGCAACATAATACGTTGCAGCACGAAAACGGGTCAGCACATGGAATATGCTGGCAATATAACACAGTAGAGCAGAAACAGAATAATGCTATAACTACATGCATATATGGCTGGTGGAAAGCTGTATGGTTGTAGTTTTGAGAAAAGCCAATTTTTCCCTACAACAATGGAATAGATTTTCATTTTACTATCATGGTGGTTGAAACATCATTGAGAAGGTATCCCCAACTCAATCCCAATTAAAGTGATTAACAACCCAATAGTATTAATTAAGCATGGTGAGATACATGTGATAACCCAAGTACTAGATACTCAAGAATTGTCCATAACTGGGGAGACGACTAACCATGATTAGATTGTACACTCTGCAGAGGTTTGCGCACTTTTCCCCACAAGTCTCGATCGCCTACGTTGGATTTATCGCACTACATGGTGTTTGAGAAACGGATGACCGAGACACAGTCTTTCAGAAACGTTAACTCTCTACTCCGGGTAGACCATACCAAACCTACAAAACCCACTACCTGCTAATCTACCTCTTCAAGAGCTTCACGTAACTTACTCAACTATGCTAGAGCCCATAATAGCTTGTGGCTGAACACGGAAGTTTCTAGCATGAATCATCTCAGTTCCCTTTGAGCCTGGGTGGCGCTCCATAGGAAGATCACACGGGTACCCTGGGATTTCCAAAAAAAACAGACAACACTGGGTTCCCCAGGTGCCTCAATCCACCCAGTTGTTTGATTAAGTTGCCACCTTAAGTTGAACCATTAATTAACAATCTCACATCTGACATGAATTTCACTCAAACCCAAACCACGTCTACGAGCATAGCATAGCAATAAGCAATACATAGAAGTAACTCCCAAGGGTTTGAATGTAATAGGGCAATAGGTTCTACCTCAGCAACTACTTCCCAACCCACAAGTTAATGACATCCTAATCATGCAATGTTTAAGGATTAGAATTAATGCATAAAAACTGGGTAATAATGGGATATGATCAAAGTGTTACTTGCCTTGCTGACGATCCGCGAATCCTAGAGACTCGTAGTAACACGCTTCGCACTCCGGGAATTCTATCACAAGCAAACAATAACATACATAAGTAACAAGAAGCGATGCACAAGAAAAACTCAAATAAGAGAGGTTGACCAGAAATATCAAATTAAGAACTCCGGTTCGCAAAAAGAATCAAATCAAACGGAGCAACGAAACTGAAACAGCGAAAGAAAGAAGCTTCGTTTACTAATCTGAAACTATGTCAAATTTTACAGTAGCAAAAACTTGTTTGAGTTGGTTAAACGGAAAAAGGGTTTCGAGACGAAACTCCAGGCGCTTGAATCGCCTGATTCCTTTAAAGGAGCGAAAAGATAAAGAGAAACTAAGATCGGATCAGAAATCGCGACCAGAAAAGTCGCGAATAAATCCGACAAAAGAAAACTCACGAACGGACTAACGAACAAGCGTTCGTTAGATGTTTCTAACGGGCGAGGAACCGTTCGTTAAAACAAACGAACGAGCGAACGCTCGCAAAAATAATAAACCGGAGAAAAACCGATCTATTAATAAAAAAACGAAAACTAGGGTTTCAAAAAAAAATAAACCGAACGGTTTTTAAAAAAAACCGACGGCTCGGATCCGGCGGATACCTCCGGCGAGAGGACCGGCGAGGTGGGGTGTGGGGCGGCGGGGCTTGGCGGCGGCGCTAGGCGGCGGCGACTGCGGCGGCGAGCGCGGGCGGCGGCGGCTGCGCTAGGCGGCGGCAGCGGCGCTAGGCGGCGGCGGCGCTAGGCGAGCACGGGCGGCGGTGGCTGCGCTAGGCGGCGGGGCTTGGCGGCCTTGGTGGTGGTGTTGGGGAGGGGGTGGCGGCGTATATAAAGGGGGCGGGGGCGGCGACTTTGAGGAGGGGGCAAGGCGCGGCGGAGGCGGAGTCCAACTCGGACTCCGGTCCGAGTGGCGGCGGCGGCGGCCTGGCACGGCGGCCTGGCGCGGCTGGGCCTTAGGCCCAGTCGCCGTGGAACCTTTTTTATTTTTTTTAAACTTCGCCGACCGAAATAAAATCCTAAAAAAATAAATAAAACCTAAAAAAATGCCAAAACAATTTTTCATCGTCTAAATAAAATATTTAGAACAAGATGAACATTTTCTTGGCCCTAAAATGCAATTTTGAAAAACATGCAATTTTTCTAATGCAAATAAAATCCGAATAAAATCAAATAAAAATCAATTTAATGATTTTAATATTTTTCCTCCAATATTTCATTTATTTTGGAGAAGTCATATTATCTCCTCTCTTTAATTTTTAATGTGAAATATTTTTCGGAGAGAAATAATTAAAATCAAATCCTCTTTTCATTATTTGATAAAAGAATCAAATATGAAGACCGGGAAATCCCCAACTCTCTCCGAGGGTCCTTGAGCTGCTTAAGGTTTCGAGGATTACGAAACAGAAAAGCAATAAAACATGATATGCATGGATGATCTATGTATAACATTCCAAATTGAAAATTTGGGATGTTACATAATAACAGGATATATCTTCTTTTCATCAAGATAAGCATATTTAAGAGTATCAGGTAATGGTTTAAGCTCAAACACGGGATCACCCTTGGGTGGAGGAGGATCCCATAAGATTTCAACAGGCAAGTTGTGTTTCAGAATAGGTCCCTGTTTAAAGAACACCTCATCTATTTCCCTTCTTTCATTCATAAACATATCATTTTCGTGGTCATGCAAATATTGTTCTAAAGGATCACTAAGAGGTACGGCAATAGAAGCAAGACCAATAATTTCATCTTTACTAGGCAATTCCTCTTCACGGTGTTGTCTACGAAATTTAGAAAAGTTGAACTCATGAGACATATCACCTAAACCAATAGTAACAACATCCTTTTTGCAGTCTATCCTAGCATTAACAGTGTTTAAGAAGGGTATACCAAATATAATGGGACAAAAGCTATCTCGTGGGGAACCAGGAACAAGAAAATCAGTAGGATATTTAGTTTTTCCACACAATACTTCAGCATCTCTAACAATCCCCATTGGTGAAATAGTATCTCTATTGGCAAGTTTAATTGTGACATCAGTATCTTCTAACTCAGCAGGTGCAATATCATGCATAATTTATTTGTATAAGTCAATAGGTATTGCACTTGCACTAGCACCCATATAACACAAGCCATGATAACAATGATCTCCTATTTTAACAGAAATAACAGGCATGCCTAGCACAGGTCTATGTTTATCTGTAG
The DNA here is from genome assembly GCF_018294505.1 of Triticum aestivum. Taxonomy (NCBI): domain Eukaryota; kingdom Viridiplantae; phylum Streptophyta; class Magnoliopsida; order Poales; family Poaceae; genus Triticum; species Triticum aestivum. The sequence goes on along the minus strand of NC_057797.1, from coordinate 247,674,476 downwards.
CACAGGGTTTAGCAATTCTAGCAGTTTCATCACAGAAATAAATAACATGCCCATCAATATTATCAGCTAAGAGATCCTTAACAATAGCAATATTAGTTCAACTTCAACTTTCTCAGGAGGTGTATAGGTTCTAATATTGCTTTTACGAACCACAGTTGAAGCTTTAGCATGATCTTTTATCCTAATAGGAAAAGGTGGTTTCTCAACATAAGCAGTAGGAACAATAGGATCATTATAAGTGATAGTCTTTTCTTCAACTTTAATAGGTGCAACTACTTTTACTTCTATGGGAGCTTGATGGTTAAACCACTTCTCCTTAGGAAGATCAACATGAGTAGCAAAAGATTCACAGAAAGAAGCTACTATCTAAGAGTCAAGTCCATATTTAGTGCTAAATTTCTGGAAAACATCGGTGTCCATAAAAGATTTAACACAATCAAACTTAGGTGTCATACGTGACTCCTTACCTTTGTTGAGATCCCAATCATTAGAGTTACATTGATTTCAATAGTCTTCATCATAAAAGATCTAGCACAAGAAGTATCGAGCATGGTGCGATTGTTATCAGAAAGCCAACCATAAAAATTTTGAATAATCATTTCTCTTGAGAGCTCATGATTGGGGCATGAATATAACATTGATTTAAGCCCCCCCCCCCCAAGCTTGAGCGATGCTTTCTCCTTCGTGAGTCCAAAACTTATATATATAATTACGATCACGATGAACAAGATGCATAGGATAAAACTTCTGATGAAATTCCAATTTCAATCGTTTGTAGTTCCGTGATCCCATATCATCACATAGCCTATACCATGTCAATGCATCTCCCTCCAAAGATAAAGGGAAGACCTTCGTCTTGATAACATCATCAGGCATACCTACAAGCTTAAATAATCCACAAACTTTATCCACATATATTAGGTGCTCATCAGGATGTAATGTTCCATCTCCTGCAAAAGGATTAGCTAGCAGTTTTTCTATCATACCTGAAGGAATTTCGAAGTGGACATTTTCATTTTCAGTAGGTTTAGTAGGTTGAGGAGAAACTCTATGCTCTACTGGTCAGGGTGAAGATACCCCAAACAAGCCCTTCAGAGGATTACTTTCCATAGTAGCAAGTGACAGCAAATTTCAGCACACTATATAAATTTTTCCTTACCAAATTCCACCTACCAAAGGCGCTTCACTCCCCGGCAACGACGCCAGAAAAGAGTCTTGATGACCCACAAGTATAGGGGATCTATCGTAGTCCTTTCGATAAGTAAGAGTGTCGAACCCAACGAGGAGCAGAAGGAAATAATAAGCGGTTTTCAGCAAGGTATTCTCTACAAGCACTGAAATTATAGGTAATAGATAGTTTTGTGATAAGATAATTTGTAATGAGCAATGAGTAACAAAATTAAATAAAGTGGAGTAAGGTGGCCCAATCCTTTTTTAGCAAAGGACAAGCCTGGACAAACTCTTATATAGACAAAAGCGCTCCCGAGGACACATGGGAATTATCGTCAAGCTAGTATTCATCACGTTCATATGATTCGCGTTTGGTACTTTGATAATTTGGTATGTGGGTGGACCGGTGCTTGGGTACTGTCCTTACTTGGACAAGAATCCCACTTATGATTAACCTCTATTGCAAGCATCCACAACTATAACAATAGTATTAAGGTCAACCTAACCATAGCATGAAACATATGGATCCAAATTAGCCCCTTACGAAGCAACGCATAAACTAGGGTTTAAGCTTCTGCCACTCTAGCAACCCATCATCTACTTATTCTTCCCAATGCCTTCCTCTTGGCCCAAATAATGGTGAAGTGTCATGTAGTCGACGTTCACATAACACCACTAGAGGAGAGACAACATACATCTCATCAAAATATCGAATGAATACCAAATTCACATGACTACTAATAGCAAGACTTCTCCAATGTCCTCAAGAACAAACGTAACTACTCACAAAGCATATTGAAGTTCATAATCAGAGGGGTATTAATATGCATATAGGGTCTGAACATATGATCTTCCACCAAATAGACCAACTAGCATCAACTACAAGGAGTAATCAACACTACTAGCAACCTACAGGTACCAATCCCAGACTTAGAGACAAGAATTTTATACAAGAGATGAACTAGGGTTTGAGAGGAGATGGTGCTGGTGAAGGTGTTGATGGAGATTGGCCCCCTCCCGATGGGAGGAGTGTTGGTGATGACGATGGTGATGATTTCCCCCTCCCGAAGGGAAGTTTCCCAGCAGAACAGCTCCGCCAGAGCCCTAGATTGGTCCTGCCTAGGTTCCGCCTCGTGGCGGTGGAGTCTCATCCCGAAAACTTGCTTATGATTTTATCCTCCACGAAAGGCTCGATATAGCAGAAGATGGGCACCGGAGGGCCAGTAGGGGGCCCACGAGGCCGGGGGTGCGCCCCCCACCCTCGTGGCTGGTGAGTGGCCCCCCTCTGGTACTTCTTGCGCTCAATATTTTTTATATATTCTGAAAATAACTTCCGTGAAGTTTCAGGACTTTTGGAGCTGTGCAGAATAGGTCTCTAATATTTTCTCCTTTTCCAGCCCAGAATCCTAGCTACCGGCATTCTCCCTCTTTATGTAAACCTTGTAAAATAAGAGAGAATAGGCATAAGTATTGTGACATAATGTGTAATAACAGCCCATAATGCAATAAATATCGATATAAAAGCATGATGCAAAATGGACGTATCACATCTTTACAGTGTTGCAAACCTTGTATTTTTATGAGCTCTGTGGTGACTAGCACAAGCATGCCAAGTAGGCCACTTGATGTTGTTGTTTTCTGCTACTTAGTATTTCTGCGAAGTCTTTTCCTGATACATTATGTTGCTACGTTTACTTGTTGCCACAAGTGACTCCTTGCATATTTTGATGAAGTTCAGTATGGGTGTTTTGAAGATATGGTTATGCTCTATCCATTCATGCCTCTGGCTGTAATGATGGGGTAGTGTAGCTTGTCATTAACATGCTCTCCTTTTGCTAAATATTGTCGCTGTCAGTTTGTTAATAGGAAGTGCATTTTTGCCATGTGTTTTGCTAGTGATACATGCACCCTATGACTATGCTATTTCCATGTTTAGCTTCATAAATGTGTCTTCTTATTGTTGGTTAACTTGTGATGCCATCAAATGATTCGTGGTGAGTGGCATGAGCTTGCAAAGTTCCTATCATGAATCTGTTTCTGCCATGCCATGTTTTTCTACTAAGTCTGAATCTGTTCATATCACTTGCCATGTTTGCATTGATGCTACCATCTTTTCTGTGCATCTTTGGCTCAAGTTCAGTAAGGGAGTTTTGTTCATTGCCTTTAGTACTAGCATGACATGCCCTTGTTTTCCATGTTATGATCCTGACGCATGTTGTTTGCTAGCTCTAACCATTGCTACTTGATGTTGTTTATGCCATGTTTAGTATTTTCATTAAGTCTGTGAAAATGTTCTCATTTGCATTTTTTCCAGGCAGCTTTAGACTTGTTCTATTGAGTTCTAGCAGGAGCTCAGTGTTCATGATTTGCAGAGCTTCACCTGTACTTCACTGCCATGTGCTTTGTTCCTATGTTAGAGTGGTGTAGCATAGTTTCGTGATGCCTCTTAAGTGCTATGTTGCTGTTAAGCGCAATTTTGCATCATTCTTGTTTTGCTCGTCATTTGCAAACCGTGCATGCATTTCCGGTGATCTTTACATCGATTTCGACAGAAATCTCCTAACCTATCCAGTGGCATGCTTGGTTTGTCAAGTTTATGCCATGATCGCCCTTTCCCTTCTGGAGTACCCATATGCATTGCACATCATATCTTGCATTCCATGCCATGTCTTGCATCATGTTGCTTGTGCATTGCACCGTGATTGATTGTTTTTCCGTTGCTTGTGTTATTGCTTTGGATAGTGCCAGGAGACGAGTTCGTGAACGAGGAACCTGTTGAGTATGTTTACGAGGAGCAAGCTTTTGACAACCCTTAGAGCTTTGCAGGAAAGATGATCATTACCCCCGATATCACTTCTATCTTTGCTTGCTAGTTCTTCGTTCTATCACCATGTCGCCTACCTACCACTTGTTTATCATGCCTCCCATATTGCCATGTCAAGCCTCTAACCCACCTTGCTAGCAAACCGTTGTTTGGCTATGTTACCTCTTTTCCTCAGCCCCTCTTATAGCGTTGCTAGTTGCAGGTGCCTTCCAGGTTGTTCCATGTTGGAACATGGATATGTTGGGATATCACAATATCTCTTTTTTAATTAATGCATCTATATACTTGGCAAAGGGTGTAAGGCTTGGCCTTTTGCTTGGTGCTTTGTTCCACTCTTGCTGCCCTAGTTTCTCTCATACGGGTGTTATGTTCCTTGATTTCGCGTTCCTTACGCGATTGGGGTTATGGGACCCCCTTGACAGTTCGCTTTGAATAGAACTCCTCCAGCAAGGCCCAACCTTGGTTTTACCATTTGCCAAATAACAACTAAAATTTTCCTAGGGAGTAGATAACCCGAGAAATTCTAAATCAACAACCCCGGCCAGTGTTCCTCTGAGTGTTGGTCCAACCTGGCCGATGTCTGGCGCCCCCTGGGCAACCAGGGTCTCAGCCAACCCGATGTCTGGCCCATCTGGTGTGCCCTGAGAATGAGATATGTGCGACTCCTATAGAGATTTGTCGGCACATCGGGCGATCTTGCTGGTCTTGTTTTACCACTGCCGAAATGTCTTGTAACCGGGATTCCGAGACTGGTCGGGTTATTCCGGGAGAAGGAATATCCTTCGTTGACCGTGAGAGCTTGTGATGGGATAAGTTGGGACACCCCTGTAGAGTATAAACTTTTGAGAGCCATTCCATGGTTATGTGGCAGAAGGGACTTTGTTAATATCCGGTTGTAGAGAACTTGACACTTGACTTAATTAAAATGCGTCAACTGCGTGTGTAACCATGATGGTCTCTTTTCGACGAGGGTCGGGAAGTGAATATGGTTGGGTTATGATTGAACGTAAGTAGTTCAGGATCACTTGTTTATCACTACTAGTTTACGACCGTTGCGTAGTTTCTCATCTTACTCTTGTAATCGTATGTTAGCCACCATATTTTCTTAGTGCTTGCTACAACTCCACCTTATAACCACATCCTACCGATAAGCTTAAATAGTCTTGATCTCGCGGGTTTTGATATTGCTGAGTCCTCGCGACTCACAGGTACTACCAAAATAGTTGTAGGTGCCGATGATACCAATGCAGGTGATGCCACCAAGATCAAGTGGGAGTTTGACAAAAACCTTGGCCATTACTATGTTTCCTTTCCGGATGATCAGTAGTAGTGCCCAGTTGGGACGATCGGGATTTAGGAATTGGAGTTGTCTTCTTTTCATTTGGATTCGTCCATAGTCGGACTTTGTGTGTACTCTAAATGATGTATGTATAATTTGATCAATGTGTGACGTGGCGATTGTAAGCCAACTATTTACTTCCTTGTTCATTACATGGGATTGTGTGAAGATGACCCTTCTTGCGACAAAACCAAAATGCGGTTATGTCTCTAATTCGTGCCTCGACAGGTGGGAGATATAGCCGCATCTTGGGCGTTACATTACCGGACCCCCCCCCCCGGGGAAAGTAATGGACCAACATGGGCCATAGGGGGAGAGAGAGGGGAGCCCACAAGGGGTGGCGCTCGCCCCCTCCATGGGCAGTCCGAATTCGACATGGGGAGGGGGAGCGGACCCCCATTCCTCCGCCTCTCCCTCTCCTTCCCCCTTTCTCCCTCCGAAAGAAGGAAGGGGGGCGACTTGGACTAGGAGTCCTAGTAGGTTCCCCCCTATAGCGCGCCCCCTTAGGCCGGCCGGCCTCCTCCCCTCCTCCATTTTATACGGCGGCAGGGGCACCCCAAACCACATCAATTGTTTCTTAGCCATGTGCAGTGCCCCCCTCCATAATTTACTCCTCCACTCATATTATCGTAGTGCTTACACGAAGACCTGCGCGGATCACATCACCATCACCACACCATCGTGCTGACAAAACTCTCCCCCGACACTTTGCTGGATCAAGAGTTCAAGGGACATCATCGAGCTGAACGTGTGCAGAACTCGGAGGTGCCATACATTCGGTGCTTGATTAGTCGGAACAAGAAGAAGTTCGACTACATCAACCGCGTTGTCAAACGCTTCCGCTTTCGGTCTACGAGGGTACATGGAAACACTCTCCCCCTCTCATTGCTATGCATCTCCTAGATAGATTTCGCATGAGCATCGGAAATTTTTGAAATTGCATGCTACGTTCCCCAATAGGTATCGTTATTTTCTGACCTTCACATATGATTTGAGTAGGTATGGTTATATCTAGTTGTTGAAACACAAGTCTGAAACATTTGAAAAGTTTAAGGAATTTAGCGTGAAGTGGAGAATCATCGTAATAAGAAAATAAAGTTTCTACGATCTGATCAGAGAGGCGAATATTTGAGATACAAGTTTGGCCTTCATTCAAAACAATGAGGAATTGTTTCACAACTCACGCCACCTGGAACACCATAGCATAATGGTGTGTCTGAACATCGTAACTATACTTTATTAGATATTGTGCGTTCTATGATATCTCTTACCAATTTGCCTTTATCATTTTGGGGTTATGCATTAGAGACTGCCTCATTCACGTTAAATAGGCCATTGTCTAAATCTGTTGAGAGAACACCATATGAACTATGGTTTGGCAAGAAACCTAAGCTGTCGAATCTTAACGTTTGGGGATGTGACACTTATGTCACAAGGCTTCAATCTGATAAGCTCGAACCCATATTGGAGAAGTGCGTCTTCATAGGACACCCTAAGAAAACTATTGAGTACACCTTCTACCACAGATCAGAAGGCAAAATCTCTGTTGCCAAGAATGGGTCCTTTCTAGAGAAGGAGTTTCTCTTGAAAGAAGTGAGTGGGAGGATAGTAGAACTTGATGAGGTAATTGTACCTTCTCTCGAATTGGAAAGTAGCACATCAGAAAAAACCATTCCGGTGATGCCTACACCGACTAGAGAGGAAACTAATGATAATGATCATGAAACTTCGGATCAAGTTACTACTGAACCTCGTAGGTCGACAAGAACACGTTCCTCGTCAGAGTGGTACGGTAATCCTGTCCGGGAAGTCATGTTGTTATACAACGGCGAACCTAAAAACTATGAAGAAGCTATGATGAGCCCATATTCTGATAAATGGCTTGAGGCCACGAAATCTGAGATAGGATCCATGTATGAGAACAAATTATGGACTTTAGTGGAGTTTCCTGATGATCGGCAAACCATTGAGAATTAATGGATCTTCAAGAAGAAGACGGACGCTGATGGTAATATCACTATCTATAAACCTCGACTTGTCGCGAAAGGTTTTTACAAGTTCAAGGGGTGGCGCTCGCCCCCTCCATGGGCAGTCCGAATTCGACAAGGGGAGGGGGCGCGGACCACCTTTCCTCCCCCTATCCCTCTCCTTCCCCCTTTCCCCCTCCGAAAAAAGGAAGGGGGCGACTTGGACTAGGAGTCCTTGTTGGTTCCCCCCTATAGTGCGGCCCTTAGGCCAGCCTCCTCCCCTCCTCCATTTTATATGGCGGCATGGGGAACCCCAAACCACATCAATTGTTTCTTAGCCATGTGCGGTGCCCCCCTCCATAAGTTACTCCTCCGGTCATATTGTCGTAGTTCTTACACGAAGACCAGCGCGGATCACATCACCATCACCGCACCATCGTGCTGACAAAACTCTCCCCCGACACTTTGCTGGATCAAGTGTTCAAGGGACATCATCGAGCTGAACGTGTGCAGAACTCGGAGGTGCCATACATTCGGTGCTCGATTAGTCGGAACGAGAAGAAGTTCGACTACATCAACCGCGTTGTTAAACGCTTCTGCTTTCGGTCTACGAGGGTACATGGAAACACTCTCCCCCTCTCGTTGCTATGCATCTCCTAGATAGATTTCGCATGAGCATAGGAAATTTTTGAAATTGCATGCTACGTTCCCCAATAGGTATCGTTATTTTCTGACCTTCACATATGATTTGAGTAGGTATGGTTATATCTAGTTGTTGAAACACAAGTCTGAAACATTTGAAAAGTTTAAGGAATTTAGCGTGAAGTGGAGAATCATCGTAATAAGAAAATAAAGTTTCTACGATCTGATCAGGGAGGCGAATATTTGAGATACAAGTTTGGCCTTCATTCAAAACAATGAGGAATTGTTTCACAACTCACGCCACCTGGAACACCATAGCATAATGGTGTGTCCGAACATCGTAACTATACTTTATTAGATATTGTGCGTTCTATGATATCTCTTACCAATTTGCCTTTATCATTTTGGGGTTATGCATTAGAGACTGCCTCATTCACGTTAAATAGGCCATTGTCTAAATCTGTTGAGAGAACACCGTATGAACTATGGTTTGGCAAGAAACCTAAGTTGTCGAATCTTAACGTTTGGGGATGTGACACTTATGTCACAAGGCTTCAATCTGATAAGCTCGAACCCATATTGGAGAAGTGCGTCTTGATAGGACACCCTAAGAAAACTATTGAGTACACCTTCTACCACAGATCAGAAGGCAAAATCTCTGTTGCCAAGAATGGGTCCTTTCTAGAGAAGGAGTTTCTCTTGAAAGAAATGAGTGGGAGGATAGTAGAACTTGATGAGGTAATTGTACCTTCTCTCGAATTGGAAAGTAGCACATCAGAAAAACCCATTCCCGTGATGCCTACACGGACTAGAGAGGAAACTAATGATAATGATCATGAAACTTCGGATCAAGTTACTACTGAACCTCGTAGGTCGACAAGAACATGTTCCTCGTCAGAGTGGTACGGTAATCCTGTCCGGGAAGTCATGTTGTTATACAACGGCGAACCTAAAAACTATGAAGAAGCTATGATGAGCCCATATTCTGATAAATGGCTTGAGGCCACGAAATCTGAGATAGGATCCATGTATGAAAACAAATTATGGACTTTAGTGGAGTTTCCTGATGATCGGCAAACCATTGAGAATTAATGGATCTTCAAGAAGAAGACGGACGCTGATGGTAATATCACTATCTATAAACCTCGACTTGTTGCGAAAGGTTTTTACAAGTTCAAGGGGTGGCGCTCGCCCCCTCCATGGGCAGTCCGAATTCGACAAGGGGAGGGGGCGCGGACCACCTTTCCTCCCCCTCCGAAAAAAGGAAGGGGGCGACTTGGACTAGGAGTCCTTGTTGGTTCCCCCCTATAGCGCGGCCCTTAGGCCAGCCTCCTCCCCTCCTCCATTTTATATGGCGGCAGGGGGAACCCGACACCACATCAATTGTTTCTTAGCCATGTGCGGTGCCCCCTCCATAAGTTACTCCTCCGGTCATATTGTCGTAGTGCTTACACGAAGGCCAGCGCGGATCACATCACCATCACCACACCATCGTGCTAACAAAACTCTCCCCCGAAACTTTGCTGGATCAAGAGTTCAAGGGACATCATCGAGCTGAACGTGTGCAGAACTCGGAGGTGCCATACATTCGGTGCTTGATCGGTCGGAACGAGAAGAAGTTCGACTACATCAACCGCGTTGTCAAACGCTTCCGCTTTCGGTCTACGAGGGTACATGGAAACACTCTCCCCCTCTCGTTGCTATGCATCTCCTAGATAGATTTCACATGAGCATAGGAAATTTTTGAAATTGCATGCTACGTTCCCCAATAGGTATCGTTATTTTCTGACCTTCACAGAAGATTTGAGAAGGTATGGTTATATCTAGTTGTTGAAACACAAGTCTGAAACATTCGAAA